>NC_138768.1:271765232-272125232 GCF_965119305.1 Pelophylax lessonae
ATGTTTTGTAGCAAGGTCTGAGGAGACTCTGCATGAAGCAGAAGATCGTCTAGGTAACCAAGGATCGATATGCCTCTTTGGCGCAGAAGTGCCAACATTGGGGCCAACACCTTCGTGAAGACCCGCGGAGCCGTGGCGAGACCGAAAGGTAACGCCACAAACTGATAGTGGTTCTCTTCTACGGAAAAGCGTAGAAACCGCTGATGTCCTGCGAAAATGGGAATGTGAAGATATGCGTCCTTGATGCCTATGGACGCTAGGACATCCCCTGGATGCAGAAAGGCTGCTACTGTGCGAATGGACTCCATTCTGAATCTTCTTATGTTGACAAAAGAATTGAGTGCCCTTAAGTCCAGAATTGGACGCACTTTGCCCTCTTTCCTGGGTATTGTAAATAGGTTTGAATAAAACCCTTGAAACCGTTCTGTCCAAGGAACGTGGACTACCACTCCTTGTTGTAGTAAATCTGTGACTGCTCTCCGCAGATCGTCTAAACGATCCGGGGATAGTCGGCTATTGGAAGGGAAGAATCGCGCCGGTGGGAGAGATCGAAACTCGATCTTGTACCCTGACCTTATGACTTCGCAAACCCATCTGTCCGGGATTCTGGAAAGCCATGGATCCGGGAACCGGCGAAGACGTCCCCCCACCCCAGTTATGGGTGGGGGCGCACCTTCAGGCTTTGGACGGTTTATCTTCAGGTCTAGAGGGGGCGGGCTTTTGCTTGCCCGACCAACGACTCCTGACGCCTCCTGCAGGAGCTTTGGAGGACTCAATTTTTTCACCCGCGGGACGAAAAAACCTCTTGTGAGCAGAAAAAGAAGGCCCTCGTCTTTGACGAGTTCCTTTACCTTTAAAATTTTGCGGTAAAAAGGTGCTCTTTCCACCCGTGAGATCCTAATGATCTCATCTAAGTTGGCTCCAAATAGACGCTCTCCTAAAAAGGGGATATAAGCCAATGCTTTTTTGGAACCTTGGTCGGCTAACCAACCTTTTAGCCACAGTGTACTGAGACAGATGCTCGCGCCAATAATGAAGTGGCGTCTAACGCCGCATCACACACAAACTGTAACCCCTGTATCATTTGTTCCAACAAATCTGATACCGCCTGAGGGACCTCTTCTAGGTCCCGGCGTAACCACTTGGTCCATACAGTTACAGCCTGCGAAACCAGACCAATAGCAATTATTGGTCTGAAAGCTGATCCAATCAAGGTAAACATGGTGCGAGACATAGCTTCTATCTTGCGATCCACTGGATCTTTAAAAAGACGGAGCGTCTTCTAGAGGAATAACCGTGGCTTTATTCAATCTAGCAATTGGTGAATCCACCACAGGTGGTTCTGTCCATTTCTTAATGAGGGTTTCCTCAAACGGATAACGCCTGTTAATGCGTTTACAAATAGTAGAAATGCGTCTTGGCAGACTCCATTCTTCTTTGATTGGATTGCCAAAACATTTGGGCAATGGAAAAACCTTCGCCACTTTGATGCGTTTTTTAGTCCCAAAAGGGATTTCAGTTTCAGCTATTTCTGACGGAATACCCTGTAATCTTAAGGTTTCTTGAACAGATACAATGAGTGCGCTTACCAACGCTTCCTCTCTGGCTATGGCTGATGCCGAAACATCCTCCTCACTGTCTGAAAAGACAGTACACGAGACACCAATACCAGATGAAGTACCTGCAACTGCAGAAATAGGCTCAGAGTCTGAATCCGAGGTTACAGATAATAAGGGGTTAGGCGGGGGTCGCTTACTTGCGCCCTGTCCCTGACAAGCCACTTCCACCCGGGACACAAAAGTTTCCATAATAGCGGACAATGATTCAATCGTCAGTGGGGTGCTGGAGGATCCCGCAGACCCCTCGAGGGGATTCGGAGGAGATACATGAGTGGCAGGGTCCATGTTAATTCAGGACACCTTTGCCAGAAAACACAAAAAAACTTTTTTTTAAAATAAAAAATACCTCTTTTTTTTTTTTTTTTTATGTGTCTCCCCCTAGCGCAATAGCGCCCCTCAGAGTACCTGCTTCTCGATCCCACAGAGAGAGAGAGAGAGACCCCCAAGGCTCACCAACCGATGCAGTGAAGTTTCCAACCAACTGCAGTCAGCGTCTGTCTTTTACAGACTGGAAGGAGCTGTTGCTTTTTCCCGGGTAGAAGGACGTGGCTCCGCCCCCTGTGTACGCCTTCTGGCGTTCCCAGCTCTCCACGAGGTAGCTGGGCTCATGAAACATGGCCGCCCCCATACAGGAGACATTAGACTCCAAAAACATGGCGGCCGGTGTGACCTGAGGACATGCATGCACCTGGTCTACGGCAAAATGGCGGCGGACCGCCGAAATCGTTTTTCCCAGCACATCCACCTGCATCTCTGCTGAGTGGCGATTGATTGATCTACAGGAGATACACTACAAATAAGGTAGGATTATACCTCCTATGTCTGCTGTAATGCTACAGTCTGCTGGGTAGAGTGTTAGCTCTCAAACCAAGTCCACTTCCCACAAACACATACTGTATTTACAAGGGGGACTTTTAGTGTCAGATATATACTGACCATGTATGGAGGGGCCCATAATTCATACTGCCTCATAACGAGGAAAGAAAAAAGGGAACGTTTACTCACCATACCGAACCGACAGGCACCCTCTCTTCACAATACCCTCTCCACCGGGGTAGGGGTTTGTGGACCACTCCGGACGCCTCGACTCTCAGGTTCCTGGCGTCCAAGCGAGACTTTTAACTCGCAAGGTCAGTCCCTCCACTGGGACTCCGTCGCGGCCGACCCAGCGTGGAGCTCTGGTCTGCACGCGCTCGTAGGCAGAAACCGGGGTGACCACTGGATCTCAACATCCAGCCCGTCGCCCGGCCCCGCATACTTACTTGAATGTGTCGCGGCCGACCAAGCGCAATGCAATGGTCTGCGCGCGCTCGTAGGCCGGCTGGGGTGACCACTAGTGTCGCCCAGTCCGGCGTTTTTGCTTGAAGATCTCACAGGAAAAACACTGGAGAAAAAAACTACCTAAAAAATATTTCTTCTAAAGAAAAAATCTTGCCAGGACCAAAAAGATCCCAGCAAGGAACTTAGGTCCTTACTCCTGACTAGACAGAAAAAAACTGATTCCCTGTAGCAGAGAGAGGGAGGATATACCCTCAGGGACTGCCCCTAAGGTGGAGCCAGAACGTTTTGTCTTTCTGCCTAGTCCTACTCCTGCGGAGACAACATAACCCAGCTCTTGAGAATCAAGAAGACTACGTCTGTCAATGAGCGATAGAGAAAGCATGACGTCACACGCCCCCTGCTCGCATTCCCGCTGGGCCGCTACATTGATTGGGGCCGCTGCAGGCTGCACTGCCCCGCCCCCGCTGCGCTCCAGTCCAGAGTGTCTGTGAGCGGCATGACATCCCGGAGGCGAGCGATGCTCTGCACACTGAGGCAGTGAGCGGCATGACATCCCGGAGGCGAGCGACGCTCTGCACACTGAGGCAGTGATGTGGTTGCAATGCTCTGCAGGAGCAAAAGTTAGTAAAATTCCCTTTTTTTCTTTTTTTTGATTGTTGCCACATTTTTTACATTTGTTATAAGGGCGGACAGAGAAGTCGCAGTCTTTGCTCTGAAGTGTAATGTGACCCTTATTTTCATCTCTCATTGGACTCAGCTGAGAGTGATTGCCTGAGACTGACCTTTATTACTTGTCAATAAATTCTGTATGGTGGATTTCCTGCGCATTTCTAGTTATTTCAAACACAACTCCAGGGTAGGCAGTACCCCCTCCCCCCCTCAGTCACATGGTCCCCCCAACATGATTATAAATGGATTTTTGTAAAATCTTACCGTAAAATCCTTTTCTCTTAGCTCATTGACAGACGTAGTCCTCGGTGATACACCACCTTCGGGTTATGTTGCCTCCACAGGAGCAGGACTAGACAGGAAATTAAAAAGCTCTGGCCACACCCTAGGGGCAGTCCCAGAGGGTATATCCTCTCTCTCTCTGCCTCAGCAAATCAGTTATGTGAAAAAGCAGTCTTTAGAGATTTTAACCCAACCCAACTCAAAAAACAGAGGGGCGGGGACTACGTCTGTCAATGAGCTAAGAGAAAAGGATTTTACGGTAAGATTTTACAAAAATCCATTTTTCTCTAGCGCTCATTGACAGACGTAGTCCTCGGTGATACACCACCTTCGGGACGTCCCAGAGCAGTATCACAAATGAGGGGTGGGAAAATGGAAATCAAATCCCAATCTAGAAGGCCCAACCGGTGCCAACTAGAAGTTTACAATGCTCATCCTTAATGATGAGACTCAACAAAAAAGAGAAAATTTTTTTTTTTTTTTTTTCAAACAGAAAAAAACCCTCGAGGTAGACCACCGGTCTCCTCAAATTGCGGCCTGCAAAACCTTGCGGCCAAATGAGGCATCCGCCGATGCCGTCACATCAATTTTATAGAATTTTGTAAAGGTATGTACCGACGACCAGGTGGCCGCCTTACATACCTGGACCACTGACGCCTGATGGCGAAAGGCCCAGGAAGTACTGAGCGCTCGAGTGGAGTGCGCCCTAACAGGGAACGGAGGACTCTGACCCTTAATAGAATAAGCCTGTACCACCGTTTGTCTAATCCATTTGGCAATGGTCGCGGCAGATGCAGGCAAACCCTTTCTGGGGCCATCCGTGATCACAAAAAGTGAATCCGTCTTACGGAATGATTCCGTAGCTTTCAGGTATACCCTGATTGTCCGAACCACATCTAAGGAATGCAACGCATGTTCCCGATGATGCTTGGGCTGAGGACACAAGGAAGGTAGTACAATATCTTCATTCAGATGAAAATCTGAAACCACCTTAGGAAGAAAAGATGGCTTAGGATGAAGTACTACCTTATCCCTATGAATCACTAGGTATGGGGACTGGCATGATAATGCAGCCAGTTCTGACACCCTGCGAGCAGAAGTAATAGCCACCAAGAAGGCCACCTTCTGGGATAAAGTAAGCAAGGGAATCTCCCTGATGTTTTCAAAGGGAGGTTTCTGTAGAACCGACAAAACCAAATTAAGATCCCAGGGCGGTAAGGGCGCGCGGACTGGAGGAGCCAGGTGCCGCACCCCCTGGATGAAATTCCGCACCAAGGACTTGGTAGCTAAAGGTTTCTGAAAGAAGATTGCTAATGCTGAAACTTGACCCTTGATGGTGCTCAAGGCTAGCTTCTGCTCAACCCCTTGTTGCAAAAAGGCCAATATTCGAGTCACCGAATAGGTACGTGGAGGAAATCCTAAAGATTCGCACCACGCAATATAAGTCTTCCATGTGTGATAATAGACCTTGCTGGAAGTCGCTTTCCTTGCTTTAATAAGGGTAGGAATGACTGAAGTAGACAAACCTCTGTCCTTCAGTACTTGGGTCTCAATGGCCAGGCCATTAAACCCAGCGACTGTAAAGCATGATGGTAAATTGGTCCTTGAGACCACAGACACTCCCTGAGACGAAGTTCCCACGGAACGTCTGCGACTAGCATGTCCAAGTCGGCCAGGCCGGCTTGAGGAGGCCAGCCTAGAATTTCTAGGACCACTGGCGCTGATAGAATCTGAACCAGGCGTCCCTAGAGGTATCTGGCCCCGACCATCCGAGAAAGTCTGGTCGTTTTCTGTTCCCACACATTTATCAGATACCTGATTGTTATCAGGAAGGGTGATCTTTTCTGGTTGAACCTCAGGGACCGAAGTCACCCGACTAGAGGCTACTTGGCCTATCTGGTCAACCAGATCCGATTCCTGTGAGGTATAGGGACTAATCTTAGGAAAAGGTAAAGGAAAAGATCTATTCAGGGAACGGTAACTACCGCTTCCTGTAGTACTTAAATGTTGGAAGGGAAGAATCGCACCGGTAGTAGTGGTTGAAGCTCGATCTAATGTCCTGAATACCGGTGAAAACGTCCCCCCACCCTGAAACCGGGTGGGGGCGCACCTTCAGGCTGTGTACTCCTTTGCTTCGGGTTTGGCTGGGTTGGTCCTCTGCTTGTCCGACCAGCCCTTCTTGAACCCTCCTGGAGGAGTCTTGCCTTTCCCGCTAGTACCAGCCGCGCACCCTTTATGGGCGGTAAAGAAAGGTCCTCGCTTGTTGCGAGGTCCCTTAGCTTTAGTAGCCTGTGGCAAAAAAGTGCTCTTGCCCCCAGTGGCATCCTTGATGATTTCATCTAGGTTGGCCCCAAATAGACGATTCCCCTGAAAAGGGAGATTTGTCAAGGTCTTTTTGGAACCTAGGTCAGCTGACCAGCATTTTAACCACAGCACACGTCTGAGGATCACCGCTGACATAGATGCATGCCCTAATAAGGGAGTAGTGTCCAAGGCTGCGTCACAGATAAACTGTAGCCCTTGTATAATCTGTTCCATCAAATCAGATGTCTCCTGGGGAATATCTTTTCCCCTAAGGTCTTGGCGTACCATTTTCGCCCATTCCGTAAGTGTCTGGGAAACTAGACCAATAACAATTACTGGTCTAAATGCTGACCCTATCAGAGAGAAGATGGTGCGGGACTCTGCTTCCATCTTTCGATCCACCGGATCCTTAAAGGACGAAGTGTCCTCCACTGGGATAACCGTGGCTTTATTCAGCCTGGAAATAGGTGGATCCACCACTGGTGGTACAGCGTCTAGCAATACGCTTGGAAATAGTAAAGGTACGTTTAGAATGCTCCCATTCTCCTTTAATCTGATTACCGAAACATTTGGGTACAGGAAAAACCTTCACCGTTTTGATGGGCTTATTAGTACCAAAAGGAATCTCTGTTTCAGTTGCCTCTGCCGGTAAAGCCTCAAGTTTTAAGGTTTCCTGCACTGCCACAACTAGTGCGTCCACCAATGCTTCTTCCTGAATTATAGCAGGAGAAGAAGCGTCCTCCTCACTGTCTGAGGGGGCTTTACCTGGGATAACAGCCTTTGCAGAGGAACCTGCAACTGCAGTGACCATCTCTGAATCAGAGTCAGAGGTGTCAGATAGTATAGGGGTAGGCGGGGGTCGCTTCCTTGACCCCCGTCCCTGACAGGCCGCCTCCACCCGAGCCACCATAGACTCCAAAATTGCTGTAAATGACTCTACACTCTGTGCACCGGCGGGTCCCGTGGCCCCCTCGAGGGAAACAGGTGGGGGAATATGTGTGGCAGGGTCCATGATAATTCCAGTCACTTCCTGGATAATATAATTCAAAAATAAAAAACTTTTTTTTTTTTTTTTCCAGACCCCCAGCGCCACAAAAAGCCCCTTAGTGTTGCCTGCTAGGGATCCCTATCGATCGAGAGAGATAGACCCCCAGGCTCACCACTTGATGCTCAGAGTTTAACTGCAACAGGTTACAGCGCTGTCTTTACAAACAGGAAGTCTTTTGGCTGGCTGCCCAGGAAGAAGGAGGCGGCTCCGCCCCTCTGCACGCCTTCCGGCGCCTCCCCCAGGCTCCACGAGGTGTTTGGATCACCTCAAACATGGCCGCCCCCATGCTGGAGACACGAGGCTACGCCAAAATGGCGGCTCGTGCGATCCAGCAAAAAAAAAAATGGCGGCGGCCTGTACTGAATAGCGGTGTGCTGCAGGGCACACAACACTCTCTCTGCATGGGGATATGGCGTGGTTGGCGGTACCGGCCCTGGCGGACCGCATGGCCATTCGGGAGGCCTGCTAATAGCTGGAGATCTGATTAGGAAGGCAGTCTACATGTCCGTGGCTTCTGACTGGTAGGTAGCTTATTCTTAACACCGTAAGATTCCCAGAATGCCACAGATTACATCTTTTTAACATGTATACAATTAGATTGTTAGCTCCCAAACCAAGCCGCCTGGCTTTTTGCACATAAAATCACACTCAAAGTAGGAGGATCTGTGTCATGTTATAGGATAGAGAGGGACTCTATCTTACCATACAGAGAGGGGCCCGCGTTCACCACAAGACCCGTCAGGGGAAAAGGGGGAACATACTACTCACCATACCGGAACCAGGCGGGCACCAACTCCTGACAGTACCCCTCTCCAGGCGGGAGGGCTGTCGACCGATACGGACGCCGTGACTCATGGTCTTTGGCGTTTCAGCGAGACGTTTAACTCGCGTGGACAGTCCTTTAATGGGACTTTGTCGCGGCCGACCCAGCGCGGAGCTATGGCCTGCACGCGCTCGTAGGCTGAACTGGGGTGACCACCGGATCTCAACATCCAGCCCGTCGCCCAGTTCAGCTTTCTTGCTTGAAGATCTCACAGGAACACTGGAGAAAAAAAGCTGTCTAAAAAATCCTTAAGAAAAAATTCTTGCCAGGACCTAAGATCCTAGCAAGGTATCTAGGTCCTTACTCCTAACTAGACAGAAAATAACTGATTTGCTGAGGCAGAGAGAGAGAGGATATACCCTCTGGGACTGCCCCTAGGGTGTGGCCAGAGCTTTTTAATTTCCTGTCTAGTCCTGCTCCTGTGGAGGCAACATAACCCGAAGGTGGTGTATCACCGAGGACTACGTCTGTCAATGAGCGCTAGAGAAATGCAGGATGCCCTTGGCCGAAAACCGAAAATTACTTTTTCCCCCCAAAAAATGTAAAATAGATAGAAGAGGGGCATACACCAAAAACAGGCAGCGACGTACACCTGTCGCTGCCACCCTGTCACAGTATGTGTACTGTGATGGGTTGGCAAGAGGTTAATTTAATTACCAATGGTATTTGTATTATGCAGCATGAGGGGATTAATGTATTGCCACTGCTGGTCACTCATCTATTAGTGACCGACCAGTGGCAGTTAATTAACCCCTTTGTGCTGCATTAGTGCAACCAGTATCAGTGCAACCAGTGTTAATTAACACTGATACTGGTTGCATTAATGCAGCACAAAGGGGTTAATTAACTGCCACTGGTCGGTCACTAATGCATCAGTGACCTGCAGTGACAATACATTAACCCATCATGCTTCATAATACTAATACCATTGGTAAGCTGCCTCAGCTCTCCCCCATTAAGACGCTGGTGGCTGCTGGCTCCAAAATTTTGCATCTGAATCGCATTTAAATCACAGCTGAACAGCTGCTTTAGAAATTTGCAGTGAATACTGAGGGGACATGTGTGAACCTTGCCTAAGTGCCTTGTGAAGATTTGGTTTTTAATTGACCCTGCACTATCTATGCGCGTAGAAGTTCTTCCTCCCACTATGGACCTGCCTGGCATTTTTTTTAAATAAATTAGATTGACAAAGTTTATTGGCAGCTAAAGCAATAGTGGGGATAAACTTGTGGTACTTTTGAGCACACTACTTTGCAGCAATTCTTTACATACTTGTGCAGTAAACAAAGTAAACTTGTTGGCAACAAGTGCACACCGAGGCCCCAAAATAAAAAAGTCTCTAGCAAAAAAAACATAAAAAGGACACATACCTCCCCAAAAATACATGATATCTGATTTGGGGAAGGGAAGGCAGCCCTTTAGGTGTAGAATTTGACACTGATTTTTTTGTTGCTGCCTGACCCTCCCTCTTGCCGTGGTATTTCCCCTTCATAAGACCAGTTCTCATTCACAGTCACACAGTCCCGCTGAGCTGACAGGGAAGGATCACATAGTTATATCTATAGCGGCCGCTCGCCCCGCCCGGTGTCAGGTCAGTTCCCTGTCAGCTCAGCGGGACTGTGTGTATGAGAACTGACCAGACACCGGGCGGGGCGAGCGGCCGCTATAGATATAACTATGTGATCCTTCCCTGTATGCTCAGCGGGACTGTGTGTGAATGAGAAGGATCACATAGTTCTATCTATTAGCGGCCGCTCGCCCCGCCCTCCCGCCTGGTATGCCCATTCATGCACAGATCGTAGTAGGGACGTCATTGAGAGGCGGGCGGCCGGCCAGAGGCGGGACTTTTAAAACCTGCCCTGCGCTGCGCCCTCCTCCTTCCTCACGGCGGCCATATTAATTTCGGCAATGTTAACCCATTATCGGCCGAAATGGGATAAATGGATTTTTGTAAAATCTTACCGTAAAATCCTTTTCTCTTAAGCTCATTGACAGACGTAGTCCTCCTTGATTAATATCAACTCGGGTTATACTGCCCTCTACAGGAGTAGGACTAGACAGGAAAGAAAACGTTCTGGCCACACCCTAGGGGCAGTCCCAGAGGGTATATCCTCTCACTTCCTGCTACAACAAATCAGTTATGTCACAAAGCAGTGTTTAGAGAATTTAACCCAACCCAACTAAAAAACAGAGGGTCGGGTACTACGTCTGTCAATGAGCTTAAGAGAAAAGGATTTCAAGGTAAGATTTTACAAAAATCAATTTTTCTCTGTCGCTCATTGACAGACGTAGTCCTCCTTGATTAATATCAACTCGGGACGTCCCAAAGCAGTGCCACAAATGAGGGGTGGGATAACAGAAATCAAAATCCAGAAGGTCCAACCGGAGCCAACCAGAAGCATCAAGGACTCATCGAGCAAAAAGATGAGACCTAAGTGAAAAAACCCAACAAACCCTCGAGGTAGACCAACGGTCTCCTCAAATTGCGGCCTGCAAAACCTTGCGGCCAAATGAGGCATCCGACGATGCCATCACATCAACTTTATAAAATTTTGTAAAGGTATGAACCGACGATCAAGTAATCGCCTTGAAAACCTGGACCCCTGACGCCTGATGGTGGAAGGCCCAGGAAACACTAAGCGCCCGAATAGAGTGCGCCTTAACAGGGAACGGAGGATTCCGACCCTTACATAGAATAAGCCTGTACCACCGTCTGTCTAATCCATTTGGAGATAGTCACGGCAGACGCAGGCAACCCCTTTCTGGGGCCATCCGTGATCCCAAAAAGTGAATCCGTTTTACGGAACGATTCCGTAGTCTTCAGGTATAGCCTGATTGCCCGAACTACATCCAAGGAATGCAACGCACATTCCTGAGGATGATTGGGCTTAGGACACAAGGAAGGTAGCACAATATCTTTATTCAGATGAAAATCTGAAACCACCCTAGGAAGAAAGGATGGCTTCGGATGAAGAACTACCTTATCCCTATGAACCGCTAGATATGGGGAATGGCATGATAATGCAGCCAGTTCTGACACCCTGCGTTCAGAAGTAATAGCCACCAAGAAGGCCACCTTCTGGGATAATGTAAGCAAGGGAATCTCCCTTATATTTTAAAAGGGAGGTTTCTGCAGAACCGGCAAAACCAATTTAAGATCCCAGGGCGGTAAGGGCGCACGCACTGGCGGAGCTAAGTGCCGCACCCCCTGGATGAAATTCCGCACCAAGGAATGAGTAGCCAGAGGCTTCTGAAAGAAGATTGCTAATGCTGAAAACCTGACCCTTGATAGTGCTCAAGGATAGTTTCTGCTCAACCCCCTTTTGCAGAAAAGCCAAAATTCGGGTCACCAAATAGGTACGTGGGGGAAATCCCAACGATTCACACCACGCAATATAAGTCTTCCATGTGCGATAATAGAATTTGCTAGAAGTCGCTTTCCTTGCTTTAATTAGAGTAGGAATAACTGAAGCTGACAATCCCCTGTCCTTCAGAACCTGGGTCTCAATGGCCAGGCCGTTAAAACCAGCGACTGTAAAGCACGATGGAAGATCGGTCCTTGAGACCGCAGATCCTCCCTGAGAAGAAGTCTCCAAGGAGCGTCTGCGACTAGCCTGCATAAGTCGGCGTACCAGGCTTGACGAGGCCAGCCCGGAATTACCAGGATAACTGGAGTTCTCTCCACCTCTATCCTGCGGAGAAATCTCAGCAGTAACTTGAGAGGGGGGGGGGGGGAAGACATACAGTAGCTGATACTTCCCCTACGGGGCACTCAGCGCGTCTGCTGCGTCCGCTAGAGGATCGCGGGCGCGAGCCCTGTTCAGCCAACCTGCCAACATGCCCCAATGAAGGGACAGCTGGTGAAATACCTCTGGATGAAGAGACTATTCCTCTTGATCCAGAATCTGACGGCTGAAATAATCTGCCTGTCCACCCCCGTGATAAATATCACGGAGAGAACTGGAACAACTGTTCCCCCAATAAAGAATGTTGGCCACTTCTATGGCCGCCAGGGCACTCTTGGTGCCCCTTGGTGATTGACATAAGTCATGACCGTGGCATAGTCCGATTGGATCCGGACTGCCCTGGAGCTGCTCGGTCCAGTATATCAGACAAAGTCTGATCGCTCTCAGTTCCAACACCTTTATCAGTAACCTGGAATTTATCAGAAGAAACGACTTCCCCTGGCTGAGCATCGGAGACCGAAGCCACCAGACCAGAGCCTCCCTGGTCTGCTCGCTCAATCGGATCCGATTGTCCAGGGAATCAGGATTCCGATTTCATATGAGAAGAATCTCCTCTTTGGAGAATTTGGGTATGAGACTGGGCAAATGGTACTGCCTCTAAGGAGGCGACCATCAATCCCAGCCAGTTGACGGACAGCAACATCCGAATCATCGACTGAATCTTCTGGAGTTTCTCCGCCTGGAGAAACACTCTTGCCAAGGATGTATCCAAAATTAGGCCCAGATAGTTCAGTCTCCTGGTGGGAACCAGGGATGATCTTTGGGAAAAGCAAAGAAAACGCTGATGTCCTGCGAAGATGGGGATATGAAGATAGGCATCCTAAATGTCTATGGACCCCAGGAAATCCCCCTGATGCAGGGAGGCCACCACTGTATGGATGGACTCCCATCTCTTCCAAGACCAGAATTGGATGCACCTAGCCCTTTTTCCTGGGCATTGTGAACAGGTTCGACTCATAGGTGTGTGCAGCCTATTGCATTAGGGTGTGCACCCCAAAGTTTAAATACACATGCATGTGTTTGCCTACATGTACATGGCCCCGATACATTACTCTCCCTGCTGGCAAAGTGAAATAGAAGTGTGTGGCACTTCTCTTATGGCAGAGCAGGTCCGAGGGAGATCTTTCCCATCTCCTCACTGGCAAACAGAGCGATAATGCTAATGTGCCCTAGGTGATTAGGGTGTGCCCAGGCACACCCGGCACACCCTGCGCGCACGCCTATGGTTCAACTAGAACTCTTCCAAGGAATGGGAACTACCACTGCTTGTTGCATCAAGCTGTTCCCCGCAAAGCTTTTTAAGCGACCCGGGGATGTCGAATATTGGAAGGGAAGAATCGCACCGGTGGAAGTGATCGAAACTCGATCTTGTATCCCGACCATATGACCTTGCGAACCCCTTTATGCGGGATTCTGGAAAGCCCTGGATCCGGAAACCGGTGAAGACGTCCCCCCCACCCTAGAGATGGGTGGGGCCCATTCTGTCAATCCAACGAGATAACAGTGGCTTTATTTAGTCTGGAAATCGGTGAGTCCACTATTGGTGGTACCGTCCATCTTTGTAATGAGGGATTCCCCAAAATGATAGCGCCTAGCAATGCGTTTGGAAATAGCAGGGGCTCGTTTACGGATGACCCCATTTGGGCAAGGGAAACCCTTCACCATTTTGGTAGGCTTGCTAGTACCAAAAAAAGGAATATGAGTCTCAGCTACCTCTGCCGGTGTAACCTCAAGATTCAAGGTTTCCCGGCAATGACAAGCTCAGAATCCGTATCTGAAGTATCAGATAACATAGGGGTAGGCGGGGGTCGCTCTTCTTGACCCCCGTCCCTGACAGGCTACCTCCACCCGGGATACCAAAGACTCCAAAACTGCTGATAATGCATCATCACAAGTGGGGTACTGGAGGGTCCTGCGGCCACCCCGAGGGGATCAGGTGGGGATACATGAGTGGCAGGGTTCATGTAACAAGAAACTTGCCAGCAAACACAAAAAAATTAATTGCAAGAGAAAAACATCTTTTTTTTTTTTTTTTAACTTAGTCCCCCAGCGCAGTAACGCCCCTCAGTCTACCTGCTTGGACCCCTCAGAAAGAGAGAGCGAGACCCCAAGGCTCACCTGATGCACAGAAGTTTCTTATCAACCTGCTTCCAGCACTGTCTGTTACAGACAGGAAGTCTTTGGCTTGCTTTCCCTGGGCCAAGGAGGCGGCTCCGCCCCTTTACACGCCTTCCGGCGCCTCCCAATTACTCAACGAGGTGTTTGGTCACCTCAAACATGGCCGCCCCCATGCTGGAGACACGAGGCTACGCCAATATGGCGGCCTCGTGCGATCTGCAGGAAAATGGCGGCGGCCTGTGTAGGATAGCGGCGGCTTGCAAGCTAGCAGCGGCCTGCGGGATGTGTGCATTCAGCCTGTGCGGCCTGCGGAAGTGCCTCGGCCTGCGGGAGGTGTCCTCGGCCTGCGGGAGGCTGTGCGGCCTGTGGAAGTAACCGGCTTTCTGGAGGGATGGTGATCTGTGGCTGCAGTAACTCAGGCATAGGCATCGGCCTGTGTACACACTAGACAGGTAGGATACCTCTATACCTCAATAGTAATGCCTTTTAGCAGTCTGCCACTGACTTCAGTCACCCTTACAGTCATATAGTGACTTTAGATAGTCAGCTCCCAAACCAAGCCTCCTGGTTTCTATTCACAAAAATCACACTCAAATTGGGGGATCTGTGACCTGTTATAGGATAGAGGGGAGACCCAGAAACTGAGTGTCCGACCATCCCAGAGAGGGGCCCGCGTCCACCAATAAACCCGACAGGGGGAGAGGGGGAACATTCTACTGACCATACCGGAACCAGGCGGGTGCCAACTCCTGACAGAACCCCTCTCCACCGGGGTGGGGGGGGCTGTCAACCAATACGGACGCCGTGACTCTGTTGGTCATTGGCGTCCAGGCGAGACGTTTAACTCGCAGGGTCAGTCCCCGTCCAGTGGGACTATGTCGCGGCCGACCCAGCGCGGAGCTATGGCCTGCACGCGCTCGTAGGACGCGCTCGTAGGCTGAACTGGGGTGACCACTGGATCTCAACATCCAGCCCGTCGCCCAGTTTCAGCGTACTTGCTTGAAGATCTCACAGGAACACTGGAGAAAAAAAGCTGTCTAAAAAAGTATTTCTGAAAAAAAATCTTGCCAGGACCGAAGATCCTAGCAAGGAATCTAGGTCCTTACTCCTAACTAGACAGAAAAAAACTGATTTGCTGTAGCAGGAAGTGAGAGGATATACCCTCTGGGACTGCCCCTAGGGTGTGGCCAGAACGTTTTCTTTCCTGTCTAGTCCTACTCCTGTAGAGGGCAGTATAACCCGAGTTGATATTAATCAAGGAGGACTACGTCTGTCAATTAACGACAGAGAAAGGGTCATTTTCGGCCGATAATTTCGGTGCATCCCTAATTATATATATATATATATATATATATATATATATATATATATATATACATACATACATACATACATACATACATACATACATACACACACACACACCCCCCTCAAAGAACACTTTGAAAACATATCAGATCACAATGGGGAAAATCTCATGCTGGATATCTATACTGCTATGAACCGGGTAGTTTTAAGAATGAAAGGGCTGAATTCAAAGAAACCCCGAAAATCAGAGTAAAAATTGATGCAGCAGGCTAATCCATTTTGCTAAAAATTCATTGCAGCAACTCAAAATGCTACTTTATATGGCCCCCATGTACTTGTATGCATGCCTGACAACGTCGGGGCATGAGCCTAATGAGATGACGGATGGTGTCCGGGGGTGTTTCCTCCCAGATCTGGACTAGGGTATCATTGAGCTCCTGAACAGAATGAGGTGCAACCTGGTGGCGTCGGATGGACCGAAACATAATGTCCCGGAAGTGCTCTATTGGATTTAAGACAGGCGACTTGGGGGCCATTCAATGGTATGAATTCCTTCATCCTCCAGGAACCGGCTGCATACTCATTACATGAAGCTGGGCATTGTCTTGCACCAGGAGAAACCCAGGACCCACTGCACCAGCGTAGGGTCTGCCAATGGGTCCAAGGATTTCATCCCGATATCTAATGGCAGTCAGGTTGCCATTGCCTAGCCTGTAGAGGTCTGTGCATCCCTCCATGGATATGCCTCCCCAGACCATCACTTACCCACCAACGAACTGGGTATGCTGAACGATGTGACAGACAGCATAACATTCTTCACGGCTTCTCCAGACCCTTTCACAAGTGCGCAGGGTGAACCTGCACTGATCTGTGAAAAGCAAAGGGCACCAGTGGCCGACCTGCCAATTCTGGGGTTCAATGGCAAATGCCAATCGAGCTCCACGGTGCCGGGCAGTGAGCACAGGGCCTAATAGAAGACGTCGGGCCCTCAGGCCACCCTCATGAAGTCAGTTTCTGATTGTTTGGGCAGAGACTGTCACACCAGTGGCCTGCTGGAGATCATTTTGTAGGGCTCTGGCAGTGCTCATCCTGTTCCTCCTTGCACAAAGAAGCAGATACCGGTTCTGCTGATAGGTTAGGGACCTTCTACGGCCAAGTCCTGCTCTCACAGAGTAATTGCCTGTCTCCTGGAATCCCCTCCATGCTCTTGAGACTGTACTGGGAGACACAGCAAACCTTCTGGCAATGGCATCCTGGAGGAGTCGGGACTGCCTGTGCAACCTCTATAGGGTCCAGGTAACGCCTCATGCTACCAGTAGTGACACTGACCCTAGCCAAATGCAAAACTAGTGAAAAACAGTCAGAAAATAGGAGTAGGGAAAAGAAATGTCAGTGGCCTCCACCGGCTAGACATATGCCGGTTTTCGGTAATTCGATATATCGCGGTATTGCATAGCCACGGTATTGTTATTGTGGCATTTTTAAAATACTGAGTTTCTCTGCTCCTGGGTCTGACTTGTGAATTGATACATTTCAGTGAGCTGGATGACTCATTCACTCACACAGCTAAGCCTTTCAGCATTAAGTCTCCCAGTAACTATAAACAAAAATGATTACATTTGTATCTTTTCCTTCCCTCTGCCAGGGAGAAAGGAAGTTTAACCTCAAAGACTGGACCTTTTTCTGACACTTGTTGCTTGCAAGTTAAAATCAGTTTTTTTTTTTTGCTAGAAAAGTACTTAGAACCCCCAAACATTTTATATATTTTTTTTAGCAGAGACCCTACAGAAAAAAATGGCGATTGTTGTAATATTTTATGTCACACTGTATTTGCGCAGCAGTCTTTCAAACGCAATTAATAGACTTTAATGAATAAAAAAAAAAAAAAAACGTAACAGTAAAGTTATCCCAATTTTTTTTTTTGTTACACAGAGAATCGTGAGAGAATCGTGATCTTTATTCCAAGCTAAAAAATCGTGATTCTCATTTTGGCCAGAATCGTGCAGCTCTAATATATATATACACACACACGCATAGCAGCCCACATTACATTATTATATAGCCATCAAGCAGTGTCTGGCCTACCTGGTGATGACTGGTCCTGGCGCTCTGATCCGATGGCCTGGTCTTTAAAGGGGCAAATCCTTGCGATCCAGAAGTGGTTAAACCTGCAGGAGGACCGGTGTTTTTATCTATTAATGACTTTACTATTGCTTTAGGCCTGGTTCACATGTATGCGGGTTGGTGGTTCACATGTATGCGGGTTGGCGGTTCACATGTATGCGGGTTGGCGGCCCACATTTGCACAGGCATAGCAGCCCATTGATTTGAACGGGCTGCTATGCCCTCATTTTCCGCAGAAAAAAGGTGCATGCAGCATTTTTTTAAAATTCAGTGGCCTTGAAATCCATCCTGCTTTTGCACCATGCGACTAACCTGCAGTTCCTGCTCTGGCAAGCTTTCTGCATTTTTTGTATACGTGGGCACGGCATTTAAAAACAGTTTGCGTGTGCAGCAACGGCAGGTAAGTCGCATGTTGCAAAAGGAGGATGGATTTCATGGCCACTGCATTTTTTTTAAATTCTGCATGCACCTTTTTTCAGCTGAAAACGCAGGCATAGCAGCTCAAGCCCATTCACATCAATGGGCTGCTATGCCTGTGCAAATGTGGGCCCCCAACCCGCATACATGTGAACCAGGCCTAAAGCAATAGTAAAGTCATTAATTGGTTAAACCTGCAGGAGGACCGGTGTGTTTATCTATTAATGACTTTACTATTGCTTTAGGCCTGGTTCACATGTATGCGGGTTGGGGGCCCACATTTGCACAGGCATAGCAGCCCATTGATGTGAATGGGCTTGAGCTGCTATGCCTACGTTTTCAGCTGAAAAAAGGTGCATGCAGAATTTAAAAAAATGCAGTGGCCATGAAATCCATCCTTCTTTTGCACCATGCGACTTACCTGCCGTTTCTGCACACGCAAACTGTTTTTAAATGCCGTGCCCACGTATACAAAAAATGCAGAAAGCTTGCCAGAGCAGGAACTGCAGGTTAGTCGCATGGTGCAAAAGCAGGATGGATTTCAAGGCCACTGAATTTTAAAAAAATGCTGCATGCACCTTTTTTCTGCGGAAAATGAGGGCATAGCAGCCCGTTCAAATCAATGGGCTGCTATGCCTGTGCAAATGTGGGCCGCCAACCCGCATACATGTGAACCGCCAACCCGCATACATGTGAACCGCCAACCCGCATACATGTGAACCACCAACCCGCATACATGTGAACCAGGCCTAAAGCAATAGTAAAGTAATTTATAAACACCACCTCCTTCAGGTTTAACCACTTCTTGACCACAAGGATTTGCCCTCTTAATGACCAGGCCATCGGATCGGAGCCGAGCGCCAGGACCAGTTATCACCAGTTAGGCCAGACACTGCTTGATGA
Source organism: Pelophylax lessonae (assembly GCF_965119305.1). Lineage (NCBI taxonomy): Eukaryota > Metazoa > Chordata > Amphibia > Anura > Ranidae > Pelophylax > Pelophylax lessonae. Next base: position 271,783,875 of record NC_138768.1, read on the forward strand.
CCTATTTTAGGCCTGGTTCACAGAGTCTGTACTGACTGACTATATAATAATGTGCAAAAGTGAACCAAAGCCCCTAAATTCAGCAATGAAATTGAAGTGAGGTGGAAATTTAATAATTTAAATTTAATAATAGAATACCGTGATAATACCGTATACCGTGGCAAAACCTTAATCAATTAATCGCAGCATGAAAATCGGATACCGTCACAAGCCTACCACCGGCAAAACCATTCCTGTTTGTAGGTCGTCTCCTTGTTGCCCATCTAGTGCACCTGTTGCTAATTCCATTAAGGTAAAAACAAAACCTCCTGCGCTTAAGTGCTGTCTGATGGAGTAGAAAGAGGTGCACTACAAACTCAGATGTAAAGAGAGCTGTTTGGTCTTGCTGCCCCCTTCAGGATCAAGGGTATCCAGAACCACTGGTAGAAAAGACAAAAAAAAAAGAAAAAAGAGGGGCGCACCGACCTAGTGCATTACCATAAAAACTTTTATTAAAATATTAAAAGGTGTACAATATACTCACAAGACTGGTGTGGTACAACACACATCAAGAATAGCATATACAGTCTCCAAGGTAGCCAGGTCCCAATAGTGACAAATGGGCATACAGATAGTCGCATGGGGCTGCTGTGGCTAGGCTGACGCGCTGCATCTTTTCTGGCTCTGAGGATGGGGGCTCGCCCCTGAAACGCGTCAGCCTAGCCACAGCAGCCCCATGCGACTATCTGTATGCCCATTTGTCACTATTGGGACCTGGCTACCTTGGAGACTGTATATGCTATTCTTGATGTGTGTTGTACCACACCAGTCTTGTGAGTATATTGTACACCTTTTAATATTTTAATAAAAGTTTTTATGGTAATGCACTAGGTCGGTGCGCCCCTCTTTTTTCTTTTTTTTTTGTCTTTTCTGCTAATTCCATTAACACCAAAGCAGCTGAAACTGATCAACAACCCCCTCTGCTACTTAACTGACTAGATCAATATCCCAGGAGTTTACTTGACTTGATGCTATACTCTGATTAAAAAGTGTTCCTTTAATTTTTTTGAGCAATATATATGTATATGACCAGAAAAAAAAAAAAAAAAAAAAACAACCAGCAGCAGAACGCATGTTGTGAGTTGATAAGAGACATTTGATGACTAAATTACTATTTTCAAAAGAGTGGACCTTTGACACATATTGCAAAACATTGGCAAGCTAGTTGCATTACAAAAACTCCAACCTCTGCAGGTCTTTTCTGGAGACAGTTCCAGCTCTTAATTTGAATAATACAATTTCATTTTTTTATTTAATGTAATGTAGACACAAGACCAGCTGAATACAGGCCATACCACAACTAGTGACCTCTCTTATTGCATGGAGTTTCAAACTCTCCCCTTCATTGTGTCACCTTTGTCATGCATTATGTGTACACTGTTTGAAGAACGGTGCCCGGTTTCTGTATGGATAAATTAATAAAACTCAGACAGAGAACACGATCACACATACACACTTCCAGCTTTTCTGATGTTTAGGACTGGTCATCTCTGTTGGGACATTTTTCAGCCAAAGACCACTTTATTTTCATAATCCAACACCTACTGGTCATATTAGGTAACATTTTTTTCTTATCTCATCTGAGGTTAGAATGTCTATACACTTCCGGCATCTGGAACGCATGGCACAGAAGTAACGTGGACTTAAAGCCTGATGCCGGAAGGGATGCAAGCTCCGGCGCTGACGTCAGTTCCTGCTATTCCTGATAAATGAGTGTGCTTGTATAGCTTAGTTACGGCTCGGACGATGGCCTATTGGCTGAAACTAGTCAGACACCCGTGACACTATACAAATATGCTGAAGCCGCTGCGTTTTTGAATCTCTACTGCTTTACATTCTGTAACCTGATACGGGTGGAATGAAAGGATCTGATTCATTTAAAGTTTTACTGCTATTTCCTGAGAGGCTGCAGCCCTGGATTTAGTGCTGGAGCATTCATATTGCTTTACCAATTTGAATCGTTGTATGTTTGGTTGATGTCCAGTTGCAAGATATATTACATACTGCTAATCGTATTTCGTTATCTGGTAAAGAGATTGAGGTGCTTCACGGTGGTGTAGTGTACTTTACTCTGCACTGAAGTTGGTGGAGGAATTTTCATCTCTTCATTTATTCACACTGAAGAGTGCTAGCGCTGCATATGAACTAACATTTTTCTTATGCCTATGGTCACTTGTTATATTGATAACCAAGACCGTGAAATCAATAACTTTGAAGAAACATTTCAACTATATCCTATAAGAAATTTTCAGATAGGGCTTTTTGTTTAGGATGGGGGAATACAGAGACTGCGCTGTATACACTCATGCATAGTTGGCTACAGAATGCTCAAATTAGCTTTTTAAAAGCTTTTAGCTTCCTAAAAAGGTCCTTGGTTCATACCTACCATGTATCTATGGATCTTTTCCCTGAATTTGTATGGGATCTCTCACTAAACCCAACAACCACATTTTTACAATGTGTGTGCATTTGTATGTATGTCATGATGAGGTTGAACTGCAAGTTCTTTCAGCAGCAGGAAAGGATATGAATAGTTTTATGAATTTTGTTAAAAAAAATTGAACGTTTGGTTATCTTTCTTTCCGCAATCACATTTGTCCAAAAGGTGAAGTGCTGTCAAAAAACCCAAACGTTTAAAATGCGAATGACAAGCAGGACAAATAAAAGGTCACAGGCTCTTGTCGATTTTAACACGGAATTCCTTACCCTAGTATTTAAAGCCTGGGATAGCTGGTACAGTAGGCGCACTAGAGTAGCATTCTCATAGCTTCGGATTGGTTGAAGTTCAGGGTCTCCCTGGTACTGTATGTCAAACTTTCGCAATCCATTTATTATCTGAAATTGTAATAAAAATGAATGTTAATAAAACTAAATGCAGGGAAAAAAACAAATAAGAAAAATACAACCATTTGCTAGGTAAAACACACAACAAACTTGCTAGCAGAAACAAAATAAAATGTTGAAAACTTGAATACAGATCTTTATTAGAGCTTCCCCAAATTTTTATATATTTTTTTTCATCCATTAGTGTATTCAAAATAATTAGTCAGTTACATTTGGAGCCTGATATGACCCAGCTTTTTATATCTCTGGGGGACTCTATTAGCAAGACTCCCCCCCACCATACCTCCCAGCTCTGTTGCAGCCTTTCTTGGAATCCAACCAGCTACAACAGAGGGGTGCTCCCTTTTCCTTCTGCATGCATTCTAACAACTAGAGGTTAAAAAAAAAAAATCCAACAAGAAGAATGTGACCTCACGGTTATTGAAGGAGCAGGTGAGCAGGACTGGAAACTCACTCAAGTACAGTGATATAACTATCAAAGTAACTGAGAGAGGAAGAGCTGTCATTACTAGGCCAGGGCACATACCCCACATACAGGCTGCAATCACTCCCCCCCACCCCCTTATACAATGGTTCTGTTCTCCTATATGCCTTGTAGTGTGACCTCCCAGCCTTCGCTACAATTAGGGTTTAGGGCTGTCCATCTTCTTGCCTGAAGAGCAACTGTCACTAGAATGTAGTCTAATATTCATATTAGACAGAAAGAAGTTCTCAGTCATGCTGCCCTCTCCAGTGCCCAGAAAGGCTACATTCTCAGTGATGCCACCCTTCTCCCATGCCCAAAAAGGCTACAATCATATTGATGCTGGGATTCCCCCTTGAACAAGTCAGAATAGACGAAACATGTAGGGGCAGAGTCCGACAGAGTGAGAAGGAACTGTGTCCTCTCATTTTTGCGGTGTCTGTGAGCCAAGATGGATTGGAGTAACTAGCACCTGGCGGCTTCTCTGAAGATTTTTTCCAACATAGCTATATGCAGTAGCGGAACTATCAGGGTTCGCAGCGGTCGCGCTTGCGACCGGGCCCTGGAGTTCCGCCACCTGAGGGGGGGCCCGCCAGCCCCCGTTCTCTTATAGCGGCCAAGGCGTGAGGGGGCCCGTCCGTCTGCCTGACTGTTCGCCAGTGGCTGAGTCTGTAACTGGATGCCGGCTGCGGCACTCCCCGATCGTTGTGCGGGGGGGGGGGGGGAGATGTCTACAGCGGCCAGTTTTCTAAAGCAATCTGCTGCTGCTGCCTGCACCCGCCCGCCCTCAGCCCTGCCGATCCTCCAATCAGAAAAGGCTGATGCAGTGAGGACCAATAGAGTGCAGGGGGGGGAGGAGTTCTTCTCTCTGCGAGTGCGAAGAGACACCAAATGCTTCCTGTTCCTGCTAGAAGCGTGCGTGCCTGCCTGCCTGCCTGGAGTTGCTGAGTGAGGGGGATTCATAATAATCGTCTGACTGCTAATTGTAAGTGAACTTGCCTTGAATTTTGATCCCAAACTCCACCCTTGCTGGCTTGCTGCCTTAATGATCCCATGCCTGCCACAGAACAGATCTCATCCCTATCTACAACAGAGGTGTTGGGGGGGTGTAGGGATGAGATCTGCAGTGGTGGGGGGATGGGATCAGTGAGACAGAGGTGGTGGTGGTTGGGGAAGATCACACCACATAAAACCCCTCCTTCACCCCCCCCCCCACAATCGCCCCCACTGATCCCTCTCCACCATCACCCCTTCACCACCGCCATTGATCCCACCCCCCTCCCAACCATAACCCACCCTCACTACCACCATTGATCCCACCCCACCATCCACCCCCTCCTCACCACTGCCACTGATCCCACCGCCCTCACCATCGCCGCCACTAATCTCACCCCCCCTTCACCACCATCACCATCTCTGATCACCCCCCCTCCCCACCACCGCCGCCACTGATCCCTTGCCTCTCCCCACCATCACCGCCTCTGATCCCACTTCCCTCCCCACCACCGCCACCACTGATTCCACCCCACCACCGCCACTGATCCCTCCCCACCATTATCGCCTCTGATCCCACACCCCGCACCACCATCGCCATGGTTGATGCACTATTACTGATCCCATTCCCCTCTTCACCAGCCCTGAAACCAGAAACAGAAATGTTTTACTTTGTTGCAAAAAAAAAAAAAAGGTCAAAAACAGGCTTTTTCGGGGGGGGGGGCCCTTCATGATTTCTTGGACCGGGGCCCTGTGAAATCTAGTTACGCCTCTGGCTATATGCATGTTTTTAAGCTTATGCTTAGACCACTTTTGTGAGTACCTTGATTACTTGGGAAAAATACATTTGGGATGTTTAAGATACTAAACTACAGGAGCCAGTTTTTTTTTTAATTTTTATGCTGGCTATGGAATCTAACCACAGGAAGGAGAACAGCAGCAGAGGTGAAGCCTTTAAGTGGACTGCACCTGTTTGGAAGAACTTTGGAATTCATACAAGCTGTGTTTGTGTAGTGAGATAGGCACTCAATTCTGGTATAAAGGAGTTTTCTTGTATTAGTGGTGGTGGTCACCATGAACCAAAGATTTGTCTACACTTGGAAGAATACTAATCGGAAATTTTTAGTGATTTCCCCATTAGATTGCTTTATTTGAACTTATTTTGTATGAAATAAATTTTGGTTAAAAATATTTTAATGTATTGTTTGGAGGACTTTATTTGATCAGGATATTAATTGAATTATTTATTGTGCCTGTATTTTTACGCTAATGAATATTTCATATTACTGAATCAGTGATATAATAGTTTTGTTAGATCACTTAGGGGTTTATATTTATTTATAGCTGCTGGTTTGTTTCACCAAATGTTTTGCAGTATAATTTGTTCACAATTTATTACATCCATCAGCGTGGAAGGGTTTATACATTCTCTGTGATGATGCTCATCTCTGCGGAATAGGAAGGCCAAAGAATAGATGCTCTAAATGTGTATTATTTAAAGTCTAATATGTTTTTTCAGCATTTACCCTAAAGCATGTTCATATTACATTCATATTTTAAATATTAGCTCTTTTACATTTTAGTTATTGCCTTATTTGTCATATACTGTACAAAACATTGTGTATATTAGCCACTAGAGGGAGCTCCTAGGAATGGCTTGGTACAAATAGTAACTGTTCCAATGAGTGATAAACCACACAGGGAGTTCATTATTTGCAATAAATTGGCTGACCTGTGTAAGAAGGACCAATAAAAACAGTGTGTCTGCCCCCAAGTAAATTTATTTCCAGATTATACAAATAAACAATTAACCTGCTGATAAGATTATTTAGATCAAGCTGATCCCTTTCACTTGCTTATTTTATTTGCTCTAAAGTTTCCTTTCTAAGCGTGGCTAACGATGGAGCCGGATGGATATGTAGTCTGAGAGCTCCGCTGCCATCCGAGCAATATCAGTCCCAAGCGACGGTAGGCGGCTTTGCTTTGAGGAGCAGACAGAGCGGTTAAACCCCGACAGTATAGACACAATGCCTAGGAGGAAAAACTGACAAACTAAAAGATCACTACTACACTTTGACAACTCAGGGATAACTCCTCAGGGATAACTCCTCAGGGATAACCTCCATCACCTACCATGTTCAAGAGCTCGCCCAATCCATCTGAACACCAAGTAAGTTCTTTAATCTAATCTACAGCATGATTTTACTCATACCGTCATGTTGATAAAGATCTTGTGCCTTAAAGCTAGGGGCCTTAACCACCCCTTTAAGCGTCGTTCACTTTAGTCTGAATCTGCGAATAGAAGGTGGACATCTTATGCCTCCAAGAGACACACTTCCACCAAGAGTCCCCTCCCCATTGTTACCACCGGAGTTTTCCACATATTTACTTAGCGCCTATACCTGCAAAGAAAAAAGAGTAATGATTGCTCTGCGAGATACTTTGTCTTTTCAATTAATCACCAAAATAGAAGACCCGGCGGGCAGATCCATCATTCTCATTGAAGATATTAACTCCACCAGGTACACAATTGTCAATCTCTACGATCCTAACAACCAACAGTTACGATTCTTAAAAAAACTGCAATGGGAAGTAGACACTATTAAAAAAAGGGTCAGTAATTTTCTGTGGTGATTTTAATGCACTAACAGATCCCGGGATAGATTGTACAACCCCCCCATAGGCGTAACATGGTTTCTCTGCAGCCTTTCTTGCAGGAGCACGATTTATGCATTATTCATATTTTTCGGTAGCCCACAACTCTTATTCGAGACTGGACCTACTCCTAACGGATAAATGGCTACTTCAGAAAGTGCAAACAGTTGAAATTGGGGAGATTTCCTGGTCGGATCATGCTGCACTGGTCTTGACAATAGCTGATTCTCTCGCACCACGTTCCATCTTCATGTGGCGGATAAACCAAGCGCTCTTACAAAGGCAGGACACTAGAACTGTGCTGGAATATAACCTGAAGGGCTTCTTTAAGTTCAACGGATCGGTAGCGGACCCATGTGTCCCTTTGGAACACCCACAAATCCTTTATGAGGGGGTTATTTATAAATTTGGGCTCAAGGGTTAGGAGGGCCAGGCAGCAGCAACTAGAATCCCTACTGTCAGTTATTAAATCTGCAGAGGCACAAAATAAAACCAAACCATCCCCCATACTGTCCGCACACCTATCAATCTTTAGAAATAATCTTCGCACACCTTCTTATCGAAGCACACAAAAAAACCATCAGGTGTCTGAAAATGACCCGCTACACTAGCAGCAATAAAGCAGGCAAACTTCTAGCCCAGAAACTATGGGGCCTTAGACACAGTCAAAATTGGCCATTTAAACCATCATTCTACAGGCTTTAAAAAAAAAAAAAAATAACCCCCAAGACATTGCTGATGTCTTTAGTGATTATTATAGATCCTTGTATAATCTGGAGGCAGACGCCACCACACTCCAGCCCACCACAGCATTGATCTGGGGCTTTCTTGAGAGGGTCAGTCTGCCCAGGTTATACCCAGATCAGCTACAAATACTCAACTCCCCTTTCACAGAACTAGAAATTATCAAAGTGATTGGCTCTCTTCTGAACAATAAGGCCCCGGGGGTTCAGATGGTTACAGCGGAGAATACTATAAAACATTTCAGACTACATTCTCCCCTTACCTCTGATGTCTTTCAATCAGCCGCTGCCTCGTCCTCTTTTCCCCAAGAAATGTTGAAAGCATTGATTATAACGTTGCAAAAACAGGGGAAAATGCTAGATCTCCCGTAAAATTTCCGACCCATCTCGCTGTATGCTAAATTGATAGGTTTTTGCCTGGCTGAAGTGCTACCCACCTTGGTCCACCCCGGACCAATCTGGGTTCACAAAAGGCAGGCAATCAGCAGATGCCACTAGAAGGGTGATTGATATTATACATTTCAGGTATCTAAAATGCCCTCCGTACTCCTGGCTTTGGACACGGAGAAGGCGTTTGATCGTATATATTGGGGATATTTACCATGGGTTTTACAGAAATTTGGCTTTAACGGCCAAATACTCTTGGCCAACATGGCCCTATTTTCATGCCCATCGGCTCAGGTATTTACTGGAGGCATGCTGTCCCAACAATTTAACATCAGTAATGGCACTTGCCAGGGGTGTCCATTATCCCCGTTATTATTTAACCTTTTGATGGAACCTTTAGCTACATATATAAGATCTCACCCTAAGATAAGGGGCCTCAAAGTGGGTGACCAGTCACATGTTATAGGCTTGTTTGATAACATTATTTTAATGCTGTCTGATGTCGAATCCTCACTCAAGGAGGTGCACAGTGCCTTAAATAATGTTCCAAAGACGTTTCATACTACAAGGTAAATGCCACCAAATCTTGAACCTGGGGCTAGACTCGGAAGCAAGATCACATCTAGAAAATACCTATTCATTTACGTGGAAAAAGAGTAAGGGATTGGTTACCTGGGAATTACACTTACTAAGTCCACCAACCTATAGTTCCAGGCTAACTACCTCCCTTTCATGGCCAACTTGCAAACAAACACACTTGCTACAAATATCTAAGGTAGAACTATCCTGGCTTGGCCGTTTAGCAGCCTTTAAAATGCTAATCCTTACGAGACTTCTCTACCTATTTAGAACCCTTCCCATTGCTCTCCCTCCAACTTATCTTGCTAAATTACAGGTGACAGTCAAGAAGTTCTTGTGGCAAAATAAACACTCCTGATGTGCTTTCAGCAAACTGACTAAACAGAGGAGAGCTGGGGGTCTGGGCCACATGGTAATTAGTGACTACTACTTGGCATCTGTTTGGCCCAGATGAGGAGTTGGTTCACTCAACCTATGAACTCTATATGAGCCATAGTAGAGGCTGAATTAGTGCCTGGTAAAAACTTTCAGGTCTTTCTATTATCCCAACATTTTAAAAAGTACACCCCACCTGGCCTTCCACCGACAGTGCTGGCAGCCCTTAAAGCATGAAACCATTTAAACTCCACTACCCATGGTGGAAATGCATCCAATATTCCTATCCCGTTAGGGGTCTACTCATTAGTTCCCAATATTAATCTCAAACCATGATTAGATAGGGAAATTGGGACAGTTCAATGTTTATTTGTATCTGACAAAATCAAAACCTTTCAAACTCTTCAAGAAGAATTTAAAGTCATGACTAGGGAATACTATACATATACACAAATTTCAACACTAATTAGACAATGCCTCAAAGCGTCCTGTTCTATTCCAAATAAAGTTGCATGTTTCTTATGTCATTCCAGGGTGACCGAGAAATGCATTTCCCTCATCTATGCACAACTGGGAGAAAAAAAAAAGATTTTTGTAAGAACTTACCGTAAAATCTGTTTCTCTGATGTCCATTGAAAGACACAGCCTCATCTTCATGAGCTGTGTGTGGGTTATGCTGCCACCTGCAGGAGTAGTCTAGGCAGTACGTTATTACAAAGTTTTAGCATATACACACCCACAGGGCTGTCCCTCCAGACATAACCCTCACAGACATAGCCCAGCACATCAGTTTAGTTGCAAGCAGTGAAGACACAAAAACCAACCCCATCAGAGGGGCGGGGGCTGCGTCTGTCAATGAACATCAGAGAAACCGATTTTATGATAAGTTCTTACACAAATCGTTTTCTCTATCGTTCATTAACAGACACAGCCTCAGCTTCATGAGCTATGTGGGACGTCCCAAAGCAGTATAGGCATGAGGGGTGGGTAAAACGCAACCAGAAAGTAACGTAAACTCCAAAGGCTAAACATAGCCAACTGGGTAACAGGAAGCTCAACCAACACAAGATGAGCTCACCCAGGTTAAAGACCCCCCAATAGAATAAGAAAAAACATTCTCTTATGAAACAGCAGCCTGCAAAACCTTGGGCCAAAAGAGGCATCCAAAGAAGCCAACAAATCCACCTTGTAAAATTTGGTAAAGGTGTGCACAGACGAGCAAGTCGCTGCCTTACAAACTTGTACCACTGAGGCCTGATGGCGAAAAGCCCAAGAAGAACTCAGCGCTCTAGTAGAATGAGCCTTTATAGGGAAAGGAGGAGCCTGGTCTTTGAGTGAATAAGCCTGAACAACCGTCTGCCTGATCCATCTCAAAATGGTCGCAGCGGACGCAGCCAAACCTTTGGGAGGATCTTCCGTAAGGACAAAGAGAGTCCGATTTCCTAAAGGACTCAGTAACCATCAGATAAACCCTTATCGCCCAAACCACATTCAGAGAGTGCAAGGCAATCTCCTTGGGATGTTGAGGCTTAGGACATAAGGAAGGCAACAGGATGTCTTCTTTAATATGAAATTCCAACACCACCTTAGGAAGAAAGCCACTCTTGGTGCACCCTTGATGGTTGATGTAAGCCATTGTCAGACTGAATCCGAACCGGCGAGCCGCTTAGCTGACTCATCCAGTGAAGCAGGCAGAGCTTGATCACTCTCAGCTCCGGAATATTGATTGACAAAGAAGATTCTTCCGTCGCATAAGTCCCCTGGGCACAAAGCTACCCCAGCACTGCACCCCAGCCTGACAGGCTGGCGTCCGTGGTGACCATTGTCCAAAACACCAGCAGGAAGGACTTGCCCCGGGACAGGACAGGAGACTGGAGCCACAAAGATAGAGCCGCCTTTGTAAGATGGCTCAAGTGAATCTTCTGGTCCAACGACCGAGGATCTCTGCTCAGTCTCACTCAAGACCCTTGCAAAAGGAGATTTTGGCGAAAGGAAACAAACGGGATTGCTTCGAAGGTTGACACCATCGGACCCATGGCCCGCATGCAAGCCCCCAAGGAGGACTGATCGGTCTCCATCAGCAACCTGACTGCTTTTTACAGTTTCTGAAAATTGTTCAGGGGAAGAAAAACCCTCGCCAGAGCAGAGTCGAGAGTCAGCCCCAGATAAGTGACCCGTACTGAAGGCGTCAGAGCAATTTTTTTTAAATTGATCGCCCACCCGAATTCCTGAAGGGTCTGAATCATGATGGAGACGTTGCCCAGCAGATCTGAGTGGGAGTCTGCTTGCAACAGATCGTCCAAATATTCCACATTTAAGATACCTCGCTGACGTAAGAAGGCCAGGACTGGGGCCAGGACCTTGGTAAATACTCTGGGAGCCGAGGCGAGACCAAATGGTAACGCCACAAATTGAAAGTGCTCCTCTGCCACTGCAAAGCGGAGGAATCGCTGGTGTCCCTCAAAAATGGGGACGTGGAGATACGCATCTTTTAGATTGATGGAGGCCAGAAAGTCCCCCCCCCCCCCGATTCAATGATGCCACCACTGACCGAATGGACTCCATTCAAAACTTCTGCACCCGCACAAAGCGGTTCAGAGCTTTGAGGTCCAGAATTGGGCGCACCTTGCCCTCTTTCCTGGGCACGGTGAACAGGTTTGAATAGAAACCTTGAGAGCGTTCAGGGGAAGGAAACCGCACAATCACCTCTTGAACCAGGAGATCTTGCACAACCTCCCGCAGATCCTTCAAACGCCCTGGAGACAGGTGAAGATTTTGACTGATAAAAACCTTTCCCCTGGCCGGGACCAGAATTCGATCTTGTACCCAGGACAAATCAGTTTGCGAACCCATTTGTCCTGAATGAAGGAAGTCCAGGGTTCCTGAAAGAAGCACAGGTGCCCCCCCCCACCCCTGAACCGGGTGAGGGCTCCCCTTCATGCTGAAGAGGACTTGTCAGCAGCACCTGACTTACCAGCCTTGGGTTTGCCCCAATGCTTTTTAGCCCCTGCAGAAGCTCTGAACGGCTTACCTTTTTCTTGCGCTCCGGAGGCACGAAAAAAAAAAAAAAAACAGCTTGTGAGCAGTAAAAGAACCCCGCTTAATAAGGGGAGTCCTACCCTTGGAGGATTGAGAAAGAAGAGTACTCTTCCCGCCAGTTAAGCCCTTGATAAACTCATCCAATGAGTCGCCAAACAAACGCTCTCCCAGAAAAGGGAGGTCACCTAAGGCCTTCTTAGAAGCTTAGTCAGCCGACCAGCTCTTCAGCCAAACCATGCGACTCAAGGCAATGCCCACGGCCGAGACTCTTGCTACCTGGGGAGCCACATCCATAAACGCATCACACAGGAACACCAGAGCCTGGATCACCTGATCCAACAGTTTCAGCTGTTCTGGAGGAACAGTCTCTGGGTCCAAAGGCTCCCGCAAAACCCTAATCCATTCAGTCACCGTCTGTGAGACTAAAACAGACACAAACACCGGTTTCAAAATGGAACCCGCCAACACGTGAAGATGGCGCGAAAGGGATTCCACCCGCCTGTCCACCTGGTCAGTAAAGACCGGGGAATCTTCCACAGGCACAAGGGTAGATTAGTTTAATCTGGAGACAGGATGGTCAACTTTAGGTGGCACCGTCCAACGGTTGCAAACCTTTTCAGCAAAAGGATACCGGCGTTTAGGCACAACTAACACGTGCTTAACGAGCCACCATTGGTCATTCACAATATCGTGAAAAGTGTTGGGACAAGGAAAAATCTTGCCAGCTTTCTGAGACTTCTGGGAGCCAAAAGCCACCTGGGTCCCTGCCGGCGTGGGGTCATCAGCCAATTTTAAGGTATCCCATACTGAAACAATCAGGGCTTCCACGAAAGCGCGTTCACGCGCTGCAGCTGAAGACAGGTCCTCTTCACCATCTGACTGGGAGCGTCCAGGGCAACCACTTCAGCCTCTGAATCAAAGGATACCTTCATAGATGGAGAAGGCGCGGCCGTTTACTGCTATCAACCTTTTTCATGACTAAATCAACTTTAGACGCCAGGCTTACCAGAGCTGCTGAAATCGGGGCCAGCGACTGCAATCCGGACTGTCCGGGAGTCGCACAGAGTGAGTCTGGGGGTGATTTCACAGTTTGGGACTCCATAGTGCAATTTTCAAAAACCGGAGTACTGTCGCTTTAAGAACCCCGATCGCTGCACCCACCACCAAACACAGTGGTCTGCAGAGAAACCCTGGAAAACAAACTGACAGCAGAATGTGCAAGGATATGTCCGCAGGAACCCCAAAGTACTGTACCACCTCAGACAAACCATCCTCCTGATTGCTCCAGCAGCATGGAGAGAAAGACCGGAAGAGACCTCAGTCAGCAGCAGGAAACAAATGCACAGGAAGTGATGTCGCCTGAGGAAAGGTCACACTGCTCAGCATAGCACAAGAGCTACACAAAAATGGTTGCCCATACAGATCAATATGAAGCTCAGGGAAAATGGCTGCCCCATACAAGTCTATGGGGAAACAAATTACATTGCCCACACTTAAAATGGCAGCGCCGACGACGAGCCATGTGGCAAGGGACCGACACATGGAGGCTTCAGGAGCCACAACAGGAACCAGCAAGCCCAAGGTATCATGTCACCCCGCACCCCCCCCCCTCCAGGGCGCCAGGTGCTCCAGAGACACAGCCACCGCAGGGAAGGGGGGAGGATAGGCCACACAGACCAGGCACCGGGCAGGCCAGGGGGATATTTTGGGAGGCACAAATCCCATTATCCCCAGGAGAGGGCCACATCCCCCCCCCCCCCCCCAAGGACAGCAGGGGCAAAGGGGGGACACATTTACTCACCATACCATGGACCGCGTGGGCTCTGCTCTGGGCAGACTGCAGTGCTGCCAGCCGAGGGGTACGCTGTGACTCAGGGCATTCTAGGTTGTTGCGTCCCATCGAGGCATCCACTCGCAGGCTCGTCCCCATAAGGAAAAGGGACACTGTCGTGGCTAGGCCTAGGTCAGGGCTATAACCTGCTCACGTTCGTAGGCCTGGCTGGGGGGGGACCATAAGGGGCATCCAGTGTGATCACCAGGAAAAGTCTTCCCTGAACACTAGCTAGCAAGTGAGTAAAGAGAACTAAAAGAAAATATTCTGAAAAGAATAAAAAACACTGAGACCGGAGTCCCAGCAGGAAACCTAGGTCCTACTCCTTCTCTAGGCAGAAAAACTGATATGCTGGGCTGTGTCGGTGAGGGTTATGTCAGGAGGATCAGCCCCCTGGCCGTGTATATGCTAAAACTTTGTACTAACGTACTGCCTAGACTACTCCTGCAGGTGGCAGCATAACCCCACACAGCTCATGAAGATGAGGCTGCGTCTGTCAATGGACGATAGAGAAAATTTAATTTTTGTAAAATCTTACCTGTAAAATTCCTTTCTCTGAGTCCTCCGACAGTCGCCGCCTCCTCCAAGTCATCACTGTTGGGTATTGACTTCCGCTCCGCAGGAGTAGCTAGGCATAAAGACTTAGTCAAAAGAACAAAGGCATTTGCATATACACACCCATGGGGGCTGTCCCATCTGGTCAATACCCCCCTGCAGTGACCACTCCCAACTCAGTTTGGTAGCATAGCAGTAGGCAATAAGAACCCCAAAAGAGGGGCGGGGGCGGCGACTGTCGGAGGACTCAGAGAAAGGAATTTTACAGGTAAGATTTTCCAAAAATTCAGTTTTCTCTTACGTCCTCCGACAGTCGCCGCCTCCTCTAAGTCATCACTGTTGGGATGTCCCAAAGCAGTATAGACATGAGGGGTGGGAGACAACCGTAGAAAAGGCAACGCAGTACCCACATCAGAGAAAGGAACCTTACATGCACAGTAAGAGAACCTGCTGGGCAACAGAAAACAATGCTCAACAGGAGCAACAGCCCAGGAAAGCAAATACCAACATCCAGGGACCCATAAAAAAAACAAGGGTCCTTCATGGCACTGCCGCACTGAGAACCTTGCGGCCAAAGGAGGCATTAGCTGATGCCAGAACATCTACCTTGTAGAATTTGGAAAAAAGTGTGCACCGATGACCAAGTCGCAGCCTTGCACACCCGGGCCACCGAGGCCCTATGCCAATAGGCCCAGGACGCACTCACAGATCTGGTAGAGTGCGCCTGAACAGGGAAGGGTGGAACCCGTTCCTTCAAAGCATAAGCCTGTTTAATGGCCTGTCTGATCCATTTGGCAATAGTCGCTGCGGACGCAGCCAAGCCCTTCCGAGGTCCCTCAGGAAGGACAAAGAGGGAATCTGTCTTTCGAAAAGAGTCCGTAGACGACAGGTAAACCCTGTTCGCCCTGACAACATCCAAGGAATGCAGAGAAACCTCCTTAGGATGCTTAGGCTTCGCACAAAGCAAAGGCAGGACAATGTCCTCAACAATGTGGAACTCAGAGACCACCTTAGGAAGAAAGGAGGGATGCAGACGCAAAACCACCTTATCCCGGTGAATCACGAAGTACGGAGAACGGGAGGATAAGGCTGCCAGTTCAGACACACTGTGAGCCGAAGTGATCGCCACCAAAAAGGCAACCTTCTTAGACAGCAGAGGCAACGATATATCCCGAATGTTTTCAAAGGGAGCACGCTGTAACACGGACAGAACCCAGTTCAAGTCCCATGTAGGTAAGGGCTCCTTCCTGGGAGGAGCCAAATGTCGCACACCTTGAATGAAGGTGCGACCCAGGGAATGAGACGCCACAACAGGGCGTTGGAAAAGAATAGCCAGTGCGGACACTTGGCCTTTTATCGTGGCCAGCGCCAGGCGCTGGTCCACCCCCGACTGGAGGAAGGCCAACACACTCGACACCGAGTATGAGCGAGGGGAGAACCCCCTGGACTCACACCAGGCGAAATAAGCCTTCCTGGTACGGTAATATATTTTACCAGAGGAAGTTTTCCTAGCCTTGACAAGGGTAGGGATGACCTCAGGGGAGAGACCCCTGTCTTTCAGGACCTGGGTCTCAACAGCCAGGCCGTTAAAGCCAGCGACTGTAAAGCAGGATGGAAGATCGGACCCTGAGATAGGAGATCTTCCCGCATTGGTAGCCGCCACGGAGGCGCCACTGCCAGGTGAACAACGTCGGCGTACTAGGACCGGCGTGGCCAGTCCGACGTCACCAGAATCACCAGGTGCGGTTCCGAGGCTAACCTGCGGAGGAACCTGGATAGCAACCGAATCGGAGGAAAGGCATACATCAGACAAAACTGATGCCAAGGGGCCACTAACGCATCCGAGGCGTCCGCCAGCGGATCACGCGTTCTTGCCACGAACCTTTCCACCTTTCGGTATAGCCGAGATGCGAACAGATCCACGTCCAGGGATCCCCACTTTGCACACAGCATGTGGAAGACCTCCAGGTGTAGGGACCATTCCCCCTGGTCCAGGGTCTAGCGGCTCAGATAGTCGGCCTGCTAGTTCCCCACACCCGGAATGTGAACTGCTGAGATTGCCGGAACAGGAGTCTCGGCCCAAGAAAGAATGGCGGACACCTCCCGGGCCGCCCGAGCACTCCTGGTGCTCCCTTGGTGGTTGCTGTAAGCCACTGCGGTAGCATTGTCCGTCTGTACCCGAACAGGACGGCCACGAAGGCGTTCTGACTACTGGAAGAGATAGAGTTTTATCGCTCGCAATTCCAGCAGATTTATCAGGAGGGAGGACTCCTCCTCCGACCAAGTGCCCTGGGCAGACAAGTTGCCCAGCACTCCACCCCAGCCCAGGGCGTTGGAAAAGAATAGCCAGTGCGGACACTTGGCCTTTTATCGTGGCTGGCATCCGTGGCATTCACCGTCCACACCAACGGACGGGGACCGGAGCCACCACAGAAGAGCCAATCTGGTCTGACGACTCAAGGAGACACTCGGATCCAGGGACTGAGGCAGTCTGTCCCACCTGTCCAGGATCGCCGCCTGGAGAGCCCGCGTGTGGAACTGAGCAAAGGGTGACGAGGACGGGTCGTCCCTGAGGGACCCGAGCTCGTCCTGCAAGGTCCGAAGCTTGTTCTCCGGCAAGAACACCTTTGCCTGAGCAGAGTCCAGAATCATTCCCAGATAGGGAAGACGAAACTTTGGAGCCAAAGTCGATTTCCGACCGTTGATGGTCCATCTGAACTCCAGTAGCGTCTGCAAATCGCGCAAACGTTCCCCCACCCCTGAAACGGGTGAGGGCGCCCCTTCAGGCAGTGTCAGACTGACTCGTGGAGTCGGCATTGCCTGACTCTTGCTTGCCCACCCCGGGCTCCTCCTGGCTGCCCTGGGCCTGGGAGGGCTCGCCCTTGGATTGGTTCCGAAAGGCACGAACGGACCCCTGAGTGGATCGAGACGCAGAACCCCGCTTGCCACGAAAGGACTTGTTCTTCGGGTTCTGGGGCAGCAAAGTGCTCTAGCCCCCTGTGACGCCTTTCACCAGGGTATCCAACGCCTCGCCAAAAAGGCGAGAACCAGCATAGGGAAAATCAGCAACTGTTTTCCGCGAGGACTGGTCAGCCGACCAGCTCTTCAGCCATATCAGTCGCCGGTTAAGCACTGAGACACTAGAGAGGCGTGCCACTAAAGGGGCCTCATTTAAGGCCGCATCACACAAATACATGATTCCTTGGTGGATTTGATCCACCATTTCCAGCCGGGCAGGCGGAACATCATCAGACACGAGGGTGCTCCTAAGCACCTTCGTCCAATCAGCCACCGCCTGAGCCACCAAAACGGACGTGAAAACGGGTCTGAGCAACGAGCCCGCCACCGTATAGGAATGGCGGGCCAGAGACTCCAACCGCCGGTCCGTGGGATCCCGGAAAACCGGGGTATCCTCAGAAGGAACCAAGGTAGCCTTGTTTAACACGGCCACAGTGTGATCTACCTGTGGAGGCACACAACATCGTGATTCCGTAGCCGGTGCAAAGGGATAAAGCAACTTGAACCGACTAGGCACCAGGAATGGACGTTTTAACGTGCGCCCCTTTTTATTAACAGTGTAATGAAACTCAGCCGGGCAGGGAAAAACCTGCGCCGACTTGCGGGTCTTGTGCGTCCCAAATGAGGACACAACGCCCGGAGGACTGGGCTCATCCTCCAAATGTAGTGTTTCCTTAACAGAAACAATGAATTCATCCATGGTCGCCCGCTCTTCAGGCGACCCCGGGGAGGAGGTATCAACCCCTTCCACCTCTGCCTCCCCCTCAGACCCCAGCAGGTCCAAGGATGAGCGAGACCCTGAAAAGGGCACGCTCGCAGCAGCAGCAGCAGCAGCCATATCACCATCTGAATCAGAGGAGAGAGACAATCTGGGCCTCTTTCTAGCAGCACGCTCAGCCATCAGCATTTCCATATTGGACACCAAGGTTGCCAATACAGCGGCCAAATCAGGTCTCAGAGGGGCCACAGGGGAACTGGGGACCCCCCCAGGGCTGGGGGGAATTTGCTGTCCTGAGAATCCATTGCTCAAGGTCACAAAACAACAGTGCAAGAAAGTTCGTACTGCCCCTTTAAGACCGCTGTGAAGTGCGCAGCCCACCGCTACAGCAATAGTGACAAAGACCCCCAAACAGGAGAAGAAAAAACTGAGCCAGAGGCGACAATACAGAAAAATATTGAGAGCAATAACCTGCAGAGCCCCGCAGAGTGTTGTACCGATGTCCTGCTTCAGAGGAAAAGGAAGTGCTGCTAGAGTAGGCTGAACTTATAGGCTGCATGACTCAGGGAAAATGGCTGCCCCATAGGATTGCATGGAAGGCTCCGCCAAAATGGCCGACGGACATGCGGTCGGAACGATCGTTCGGCTACCGCAAAATGGCGGTGGATGGCGCCAAAAACAGCATGTAGATTGCCCATAGAGAAGCCAAACATGCCTGCTCATACCTAAAATGGCAGACCGCGCGGATTTTCCCCGCTGCGGCCGCCACACACACAGTCTGCACCCCCAACAAGCACCGAAGTGAGACAGGGCAGGGGACCCCCAAAAACATACAGCACCGCAGCGCATGCATAATCGATCCCCGCAGGGACCGCATCAGGGAGTCACACAGGTAGACATGGGGGACACACAGCAACACAGGACTGCCACCCCAAACAGAGGCCCCACACAGAAGTACTTACCTGTACCAGACGGCGTGGGGTACCTCTATGAATGGAAAGCCGCTGTCCTCATGACAGGGAGTGCCGTTTGCCAAGGACATGACACTGCAGCATCGCAGATGTGTCCTGTGAGGTAGCCACCTCACGGCTGCATCCCTGCTGCGAACAGGGATGGGTCGTTCATAGTGCCAGGACGAACCACGGCTGAACGCTCGATGGCGGGCTGGGGGTCCATCTGACCCTCTGCCCTGGAGAACCAGGACAGTCAGTCCGAATCCCAGCACCGCATGATCCATCTTCATCGGAAGAATCGACTAAAACTAAAGCTGACAAAATAAACAGCTAGTAAAGTAAGAGAAAACTGACATTTTCAAACGAAAATCAAATAAAAAAAGATTAGATAGGCTGAGACTGTAGCCCCAGCACAGGGAAGCCTAACTACTCCTGACGCTAGGCAGAATGAAACTGAGTTGGGAGTGGTCACTGCAGGGGGGTATTGACCAGATGGGACAGCCCCCATTGGTGTGTATATGCAAATGCCTTTGTTCTTTTGACTAAGTCTTTATGCCTAGCTACTCCTGCGGAGCGGAAGTCAATACCCAACAGTGATGACTTAGAGGCGGCGGCGACTGTCGGAGGACGTAAGAGAAATTGAATATTTTGTC
Organism: Pelophylax lessonae; assembly: GCF_965119305.1. NCBI lineage: Eukaryota > Metazoa > Chordata > Amphibia > Anura > Ranidae > Pelophylax > Pelophylax lessonae. The sequence goes on from NC_138768.1 coordinate 271,803,720, forward strand.
TTACTGCAAAATCCTTTTCTCTGAAGTGCATTGACGGACGCAGTCTCTGTTCTTCATAACAGTAGGGTTATACTGCCCCCCTACAGAAGTAGGACACTAGGCAGAAAAAAAGTTCTGGCTACGCCTATGGGCAGTCCGAGGGGGTATACCCTCTCTCCCTGCTACAGGATTTTCGCTTTGTATCAAAAAACAATACCAACCCAACTCAAAATAGAGCGGCGGGTACTGCGTCCTTCAATGAACTTCAGCAAAAAGGATTTTACGGTAAGACAAAAATGCAATTTTCTCTATTGTTCATTGACGGGCGCAGTCTCTGTTCTTCATAACAGTAGGGATGTCCCAAAGCAGTGCCATAAAACATGAGGGATGGGAACAGCAGAAAATAATTCCCCAAGGTTGAACCACAGCCAACCAGGCAAAATAGGACTCATCAGAACAACAAGATGAGACCCACCTGAAAAAAACGTAAACACCCTCAAGGGAGACTAAGAAACCCCCTTAAACAGCAGCCTGCAAAACTTTGCGGCCAAAAGAGGCATCTGCAGATGCCAGCACATCCGCCTTATAGAATTTTGTGAAGGTATAAACAGAAGATCTGGTATCCGCCTTGCAAACCTCAACCACAGATGCCTGATGGCGAAAAGCCCATGAAGCACTAAGCAGAGAAAGGTGGAACCTGACCCTTAAATCGAATATAAGCCTGCACCACCGTCTGTCTGATCCATGTGGAAATGGTCACAGCAGACGCAAGCAGCCCTTTCTTTGGTCCATCCGTGAGTACAAAGAGCGAATCTGACTTTCGAAAAGACTCAGTAGTCGCCAAGTACACCCCGATTGCCCAAACCACACCCAAAGTATGCAGTGCAAATTTCTTAGGATGTTTAGGTTTAGGACACAAGGAGAGTAGCACAATACCCTCATTTAGGTGGAAACCACCTTCGGAAGGACGGATCCGGACGAACCACCACTTTATCCCTGTGAACCACCAGCTAAGGAGAATGACATGACAACGGCGCCAGTTTCGACACCCTGGGCACAAAAGTAATAGCCACCAAAAAAGCCACCTTCTGGGATATTTTCAAAGGGAGGTTTCTGGAGAACCAACAGCACCAAATTAAGATTCCAAGGTGGTAACGAAGATCGTACCAGAGGAGCAAAGTGTCGCACCCCCTGGACAAAGTTACGCACCAGGGAATGGGTGGCTAATGGCCTCTGGGAGAAAATTGCCAAGGCCAAAGTCTGACCCTTGATCGTACTCGAGGCCAATTTTTGATCAACTCCCAAGGCCAAGATCCAAGCCACCGAGTAAGAGTAGGAATGAGGAGGAACCCCAATAGACTCACACCACGCAATATATGACTTCCACGTACGATGATAGATCCTTCTAGAAGTCGCTTTTCTCGCTTTAAGCAGTGGGAATTACTGTAGCAGACAATCCCCTGTTCTTCAGCACCTGGCTTTCAACAGCCAAGCCGTCAAAGCCAGCGACTGTAAAGCAGGATGGAGGATCGATCCTTGAGACAGTAGATCCTCCCTGAGAGGAAGTCTCCAAGAAAATTCTGGGACTAGCCTGACCAGGTCGGTGTACCAAGCTCGTCGAGGCCAGTCTGGAGCCACAAGGATGACCGAAATCCCTTCTGCCTCGATCCTGCGAAGAAGTCTTGACAGCAACTTGAGAGGAGGTAAGGCATACATCAGCGGATACTGACCCCACCGAGCCATCAGAGCGTTTGTGGCGTCTGCCAGAGGGTCTTGAGAGGGGGCCACAAACCTCTGGACTTTCCTGTTGATCTGAGATGCCAACATATCTACGTCTGGAGTGCCCCAACGAAGGCAGAGCTGCTGGAATACCTCTGGATGGAGAGATCATTCCCCTGGAGCCCAGGTCTGTCGACTGATCTGCCTGCCAATTTTCCACTCCTGGAATGTGAACAGCGGAAAGAGTTGGAACAAAATGTTCCGCCCAACGAAGAATGTTCGCCAAGTCTAAGGCCGCCAGGACACTCCTGTTGCCCCCTTGGTGAATGACATAAGCCACAGCCGTAGCATTGTCTGATTGAATGGGCACTTGACAGCCCCGAAGGCACATACATCCAGTGAACTAGGCAAAGCCTGATCACTCTCAGCTCCGGAACATTGATTGATAACCTGGATTCCTCCAGAGACCAGACCCCTTGAGCAGAAAGCTTGCCTAGAACCCCTCCCCACCCGGACAGACTGGCATCCGTGGTGATCACTGTCCAACACATTGAGAGAAAGGATTTTCCTTGTTTGAGCGTCAAGGACCGAATCCACCTTATCAGGGACCCCCTGGTCACCTGGACCTGATTGTCCAGGGAATTCGGATCCTTGTTCCATTTGAGAAAGATTTCCTTTTGGAGTATTCTCGCGTGGAATCGAGTGAAAGGTATTCCTCAAAGGACGACACCATCAGTCCCAGAACTCTCATACAAGTCCGAAGGGATGACCGTTTGCTGGACAGCAGTAGAGGAATCACAGTCTGGAGCTTTAGAAGTTTTTCCGGAGGAAGAAACACCCTTGCTGAGGATGAATCCAAAGTCAGGCCCAGATAGTCCAGTCATGGAAGGAACCAGGGACAACTTCTGAAGGTTCAGAATCCACCCGAACTCCTCCAGAGTTCTAATAGTGATCTCCCAGCTTGTCATCAGTGCCGTGGGAGAAGCAGATCATCCAGGTAAACCCGGACCGATATCCCCCGCTGGCGTAATAAAGCCAGGACCGGAGCCAACCCCTTTGTGAAGACCTAAGGAGACCAAAGGGTAACGCCACAAACTCACAGTGATCCTCTCCCACGTTAAAACTCCGAAAACGATGTCCTGCACATATTGGGATGTGAAGGTAGGCATCTTTGATGTCTATGGAGGCCATGAAATCCCCCTGCTGTAGGGAAGCCACCACCCTGCGAACGGATTCTATCTTGAATTTTTGAACTCACACAAAGCAATTCAGTGCTTTTAGGTCCAGAATTGGACGCACCTTGCCCTACTTACTGGGGACCATAAACAGGTTTGAGTAAAACCCCTGAAAACGTTCCGATTTCGGAACCGGAACTATTACTCCTTGTTGCAACAGGTCCTGCACCGCCCCAAAGAGAGCTTGTTATTGGAGGGACAGATCGAAACTCGATCTTGTAGCCGGACTGTATGACCGCGTGGACTGACAGGTCCGGAATAGCCACAGGTCCGGCGTGGACTGACAGGTCCAGAATAGCCACAGGTCCGGAAACCAGCAAAGATGTCCCCCCACCCAAGATACGTGTGAGGGCACACCTTCAGGCCGAAGGGGCCTTATCCGCAGGTCTGGAGAAACCAGATTTCGGTTTTCCAGACCAGGGTCGCTTGGAACCACACGGGAAAACCTTGAAGAACTTTGATCCTTTATCAATCGTCCCTGAGGGATGAAAAAAAAACTTCTTGTGTGCTGAAAAGGAGGGACCCCGCCTACGATGAGGGTCCTTACCAGAGATGTATAGTAACGAAGTAGAACTACTTCACTACTGTACTTAAGTACTAAAAGGCGGTATCTGTACTTTACTAGAGTATAATTTTTTTCTCCTACTTCCACTTTTACTTTAGTTCATATTTTCGATGAGTTTAATACTTTTACTCCGATATTTTTTTTATGTGCTGTATAGTTACTCTTTACAATTATACAAATTTTACGAATCATTCCATTCCAAACCCGCACCGCCGCTGACTTTTTTTTTTACTCAAATCTCACTGTCTCAGAGACTCACAAGTCACGACCAATCCCCGACCCGATGCGATGGCTCATGGGCAGAGCCTCTCCGCCTCTGCCCTCCCTTGGCTCGGCCCGAGTCCCGCTCGGCTCTCAAGTGAAGTGGTGGTGGCGAGAGAGGAGAGACACCTGCCTGCAGAGTGATCTCGCTGGGCCCTGGCTGGGGGAGGGACAGTGAGTTACTAGAGTCTAGACTACTAGACTGTCTCTGGGCACTGTGCAGCACGGCCGCCCAGCGCTGGAGAAATGGATGGAGGTAGGAATATATTCTTTTTCCAGCAGGGGGGGACTGGACTGGGGACTGTGGAGAGAGAGAGGCTGGAGTACTCGAGACAGCCTAAGGTAGGAGAAGTAGAACTGTCTTGAAGTCAAGTCACTCACTAAGGGGATTGGATCTATTAAATGGGGGGAGGGACCTGCCCTGGCCTGCCCTACTCTAAGGGGGATCTATAATGGGAGGGGGACCCTGGCATGCTCTAAGGGGGATCTATAATGGGAGGGGGACCCTGGCATGCTCTAAGGGGGCTCTATGATGGGAGGGGGACCCTGACTTGCTCTAAGGGGAATCTATAATGGGAGGGCGACACTGGCCTGCTCTAAGGGGAATCTATAATGGGAAGGGGACCCTGGCCTGCTTTATGGGGGCTCTATAATGAGAGGGGGACCCTGGCCTGCTCTAAGGAGAATCTATAATGGGAGGGGGACCCTGGCCTGCTCTAAGGAGAATCTATAATGGAAGGGGACCCTGGCCTGCTCCAAGTGGGATCTATAATGGGAGGGGGACCCTGGCCTGCTCTAAGTGGGATCTATAATGGGAGGGGGACCCTGGCCTGCTCTAAGGGGGATCTATAATGGGAGGGGGACCCTGGCCTGCTCTAAGGGGGATCTAAAATGAGAGGGGGGCCCTGGCCTGCTCTAAGGGGGATCTAAAATGAGAGGGGGGCCCTGGCCTTTTGACTACTTTCTTTAATAACTACATAACACAATACTTGTACTTTTACTTTCAGTACTTTAGTAAACTTTAAAATAAACTACTTGCAATACTTAAGTACAAAAAATGTTCAATACTTTAGTACTTCTACTTAAGTGTGGTGCTTAAAGAGCACTTCAACTTCTACTCAAGTCACTTTTTTGATAGAGCACTTTTACTCAAGTCTGGGTCTCTAGTATTTTATACATCTCTGGTCCTTACCCTTGTTAGCCTGTGGGAGAAATGTACTCTTACCCCCTCTGTAAGACCTTTGATAATTTTATCAAGGGTAGCCCCAAACAGGCGATCACCCTGAAAAGGTAGATCGGTCAAAGCCTTCTTAGAAGTCTGATCCACATACCAGCATTTTAGCGAAAGTATACGCAGGAGGACCACTCCCGAAACCAACAGTCGGGCCAATATTGGAGCCGCATCCAGTGAGGCATCGCAAGCAAAGTGCAGCCCCTAAATCAACTGGTCCGTCAGCTTCGCAAAAGTAGAGTGAAGTTTTACTACCTCCAGGTCACGGTGTAGTAACTTAGCCCATTCAGTCAAAGTTTGTGGCACAAGGGCAATAGTAAACACCGATCTTAGCGCAGACCCCGCCAGGGAGTACATACTGCGGGCCACAGACTCCGCCTTTCCATCCGCCGGATCCTTAAAGGAAGGGGAATCCTCCACTGGGATCATGGTAACTTTATTCAGTCTGGAGACCGGAGGGTCCATCATAGCTGCACAGTCCACTTTTTAATAAGGGACTCTTCAAAGGGGTAGCACCTAGCAATCTGCTTCGGCACCCCAGGGGGACACTTTGGGCGGTCCCACTCTTTTTTGATCATGTTGTCAAAATACGCGGGTAGGGGGGAAAACCTTCACCGTTCTGGATGGTGTGCGAGTGCCAACTGCAACCTGCGCCTCAGTCACAGCTGCGTCCTCCATTTTTAGGGTCTCACGCACAGATACAACTAGTGCATCCACCAGCACCTTTTCGTGCGCGGTGGCGGAGGGAGAGGTGTCATCCTCACTATCAAGGGAGACAGGGCGTGAGGAGATAGACCCGGCAGGGAGACCCACGTCTGCGGTGGCTGAATCAGATTTAGAATCTGACACATCAGATGAGGCAGGGGTAGGTGGTGGGGGGCGTTTTTTGGCACCTCTCCCTTTACAGGCCCCCTTCACCCAGGACACAAATTATTCTAAAACCGCCGACAATGCATCTATGGATAGCTGGGGATCGGAGGACCTCCTTGAGGGGTCAGATGGGGAAGAATGCTCTGCAGGGTCCATGTTGCATCAGGGGAACCCCACAGCAAAAAATTGGGGAAAAACTTTTTTTTTTTTGTTAAACGTCCCACCACGTTATTGTGCCCCAAGAGGTAAGGCAGAACGCACAGAGACCCCCAGCAGAGAGAGAGAGAGAGAGAGACAACCCCGCACCAAAAATGCACCAGGAAGGCCCAGAACATCTGCATAGCACGTGTCTGCAGCGATCTCGATCATCAGAGAAAAACCTGAGTGTCAGCACCAGGGAGGGGCTCCACCACCACTCCAAAGAACGCCTCAGGGGAATCCAAGAACATGGCTGCCCATGAATTCAATGGGGATCCACCGCAAAATGGCCGCTCGGTTGTACCAAGATGGCAGACGATCTTCCTCAGCACATGGGCTACAAGAAAATGGCGGCCCGCACTGCCTATGGAGCTTCTAGGGGCCCCCGTGGAGACCCCCCAGCCTCCTGGACAGGATCGACAGGAGAAGGGGCCCTGGAGTGACAGGTAAACCCCCTGTGACGGTGTTCACCGTCACTGGAATTTAAGGACAGATGGGTGATGATTTGGATTGCTTCATATTTGTCAGCAAGGTCTCCAGGTAGAAATATTGAGATTTGTTCCCATTTGCCATGAGGTCTCTGACCAGGAAGTACAACTCCTAATATGGTCATTCCAGGAAGTTCAATGAGGAGACTGACTGTCTAACAATTTTGCTTTTGTCTGAGGTGGCTTTCCATTCACCTATTGTCGGGTGTGCTAATGAACTCACCTGTTGTCTGCTAAGGGATGTATTGACACTCAGAGTAATGTGTATTGGGGGCTCGTTATGGAACCATTGTTCTGTGTCTGGCTATTGTGTACATTGATTGTCCCCTGGGGGCTTCTGTCTCATTACACATAACAGTCCTTCTACTCAAGCTATCTGACCAATCCCTGCTGACTCATTTTCAAGTCCTCATTTGCATGGCTAAGGAGTGTACCCAGGGAGTGCTGAGAACATCTCCTGTCGGTCCTGAAGTAATTCTCTGGCCTGTTCTCGTTCTTGGGATCCTAATCTATCTCCTCGCCGTATATCCTCCACCCCCCCCCCCCCGGAACAGTTATTGATTTCGGGAAGCTCCAGCATCGGTAGATATTCAGAGTTCCCGGTGGCCGGAGCGCATATGGCGGCTACTGCCTCAGCTCTCTCATTAAAGGCCTTCATCATATTAATGTGGAACGTCCTCTTAATGTTTGTGTCTGCACAGCTGGCAACCAGGTAGGTGGTATCGCACAGCTATTTTACCACCCGATAGGGGCCCTGCCAGGAGGCCTGTAATTCATTTTGCTTCAGGGGTTTTAGTACCAGGACTTTCTGTCCGATATAAAAGGTGCGATTCCACGCAGACCGATCATACCAAACCTTCTTCTGACTCTGGGCCGATTGCATATTCTCATGGACTAGCTCAGTAAGGTCCCGCAGTCGCTCCCTGAGTTCCAAGACATAACTAAGGATGGGGGGGGGCCTTCCGGATCCTCTGCCCCCTCTCACTGGGCCCTTACTAAGTCTAAGGGTCCCCTAACCCTTCGCCCATATACCAGCTCAAATGGGGAAAACCCTGTGGACTCTTGGGGTACCTCTCTATATGCAAACAGTAGATGGGGGAGGCATTTCTCCCAATCCTTCCTACTCTCCACGAAGGCCCGAAGCAGCTGCTTCAGGGTCCCGTTAAATCTCTCACACAGCCCATTAGTCTGAGGGTGGTAGGGGGCGCTCTTGAGGGGTTTAATCACACAGACGCCAGAGCTGCTGCATCAGCTCAGCTGTGAACTGGGTACCCTGATCGGACAATATCTCCTGGGGAAACCCTACCCTAGTGAATACCCGCAGTAAGGCATCTGCTACTGTATCCGCCTGGATATTGGATAAGGGAATGGCCTCCGGGTAGCGGGTGGCGTAATCCACCACCGTAAGAATATACTTCTTCCCGGTGGCACTGGGGCGGGCCAGTGGGCCTATAATATCTACCGCTATGCGGCTAAAGGGTTCTCTAATAATTGGCAGGGGTTGCAGCAAGGCTTTTGGGTGATCCCCTGTCTTCTCTACTATCTGACAAGTCTCACAGGTCCGGCAATATTCTCGCACCTCAGCATGTAATCTGGGCCAGAAGAAAGCATGAGACAACCGACTCCGGGTCTTGGCTATCCCTAAATGTCCGGCCAAGGGGATGTCGTGAGCCAATCGCAATAGCTCCCGTCTGTACTTCTGGGGTACAACTAGCTGTTTGTGGGGGCCCTGTCGCTTCCCAGTGCCCATTCCCTCAGTGTAACGATAAAGAAACTCCCCCTCCCACTCTATTCTGTCTTCCCCCACCCCACCTGGATCCTTGCCCGCCCTGTCCCGATAACCCGCTAAAGTTGGGTCACGCTGAGTCTCTTGCCTAACGTCAGAGGGAGAATCCCAGGACACGGTGTTGTCAATTCGGAGTAACGTAGGAGGACCTGGTCTTACCTGGGTCCCCATAGGAGTGGAGTTGCCTTGGAGTTGGCTCTGACGTCTGGTGGTCACGGCCATGGCGGCCTCTGGGGCATACGAGGAAGTTAAATAGCCCAAATCGTTCCCCAAATCGCACATGTCGCTCCCCTGAGCCCCAATCCAAGAGGACTTGGGCGGTGGATAAACGTAGCACCTTGCCCCCTGCTACCCTGACTGCAACAGTCTGGCCGGTCCGGGCTGACTGGGGAAGCATGCGAGGCTGGATGAGGGTAATCGTAGCCCCGGAATTGCGGAGTCCCTGGGTCGGCTGCCCATTAACCCATCTGCTTCGGAAAGTTTGCCGCACTCTTCCTGAACATTTCGATGGTTGGGCTCATTCTGGTAGCAATGAGCCGCTGGTCTGGATGGATGATTAGTCTCTCGATACCTCGTGGATTGGCTAGGGCAATATCATTGCAGATGACCAGTTTGGTTACAGGTATAGCACTTAGGTCCGGTAGGAGGGTTGGGTCGGGCTGGGGGTCTAGAGGCAGACCGCGGAGGTACTGAAGTTGGCTTAGAGGCTGGTAAACTGGGCCGAGATAGTGGATAGCGCTCGTTTTCGCCTGACCTTCGAGAGTCCAGATATTCATCGGCCAGAGTAGCCACTTGCTGTACCGTCTGTGGTTGTTTATCTCGCACCCAATCCCGTACTACCGGAGGGGTGTGGTTAAAGAGCTGTTCTAATAGTACTAGCTGGGTGATGTCCTCTATGGTATGAGCGTGGCTTCCCTGGAACCAGCTCTTAAGGTTCCGCTGCAGACGATGTGCCCACTCCACGTATGTTGTGTTGGTTTGTTTCCGGGATTCTCTAAACTTAATCCGGCTGGCTTCGGGTGTAATGGCAAATCGGGCTAGCAAAGCTTCTTTTACCCGGTCGTAGTCTTTAGCGTCTTCGTCCTCCAGGGCCCGATATGCATCCGCCGCTCTGCCAGTTAAATTACTCGCCAGTAAGACGACCCAATCTTGGGACAGTACTTCATGTATCTGGCATAGTCTCTCAAAGTCCTGCAGGAATGCTTCAATTTCCTCCTCTCCTTCCTTAAATAGTTTGAACGCCCGAAAGGGCAACTTACGGAAAGTCGCTGCATCTTTAGGCGTTTTCTCCGATTGCCGCATTTCTGCCATTCTCTGCTCATGTTGCCGCTCTCGTTCCCTCTCTTGTCATTCTAGTTCTTTCTCTTGTCGCTCATCCTGCAGCTGGATGTCTCTAATGGCATTTGTATGGCGGTCTCTGAGGGGTTAGCACCATATAATGCCAGCCGCTCTCGAACTCGTTGCTGAAACAAGTCTTCAACTGACCGGGGTCCTGCATCACCCTCCCTCTGATCCATATCGGCTAGCTCACTGATCAGGGTGGCCTTGTTCTTTGTCCCACCGGTCCCTCCGCGGCTCTCAAGTAAGTCTTTCAGCGTGGCTCTCCTGCATGCTGCATAGCTGGTCATTGACTGTGGTGGTTTGGAGTGTCCCAGTAACTGGAGAGCAAATCCCACCGCTGCCAACCAATGTAACGGGACCCTTGCTCGCTCGCCTCCGCTCTCCCGACACTCCTCTGTTTCTAGTGAGTCAGCTTGCAGATCGCAACGTCTGATGGTTCGGTCAACCAAGGCTCCGGGATCCGAACTACAGCTATGTGCCGTTCGGAATCCATTAGAACAAACACCAAGCAGGCTGTATGTAAGTTCAAACAGGAAGACAATTTATTGGAAATACACAGCACACTTTTATACAGAATTTGGAACATCCTGCCCCCAACAACCGCTTTCCCATTGGTCAATTGCACACTACATGCCGTTCTCCTTCAGAGAAAATTAGACAGAGATGACCAGCGCTATGGAATATATAGTGAATATAGATTAATAGTAAGGTGTAAGCTGCCAACAACCAAACCCAGAAGGGTTAAAGAATTAAATGCGTGCAGATGGTTCTCCCGTTCTCCTTCAGGTCCTCCTTAGCCATGCAAATGAGGACTTGAAAATGAGTCAGCAGGGATTGGTCAGATAGCTTGAGTAGAAGGACTGTTATGTGTAATGAGACAGAAGCCCCCAGGGGACAATCAATGTACACAATAGCCAGACACAGAACAATGGTTCCATAACGAGCCCCCAATACACATTACTCTGAGTGTCAATACATCCCTTAGACAACAGGTGAGTTCATTAGCACACCCGACAATAGGTGAATGGAAAGCCACCTCAGACAAAAGCAAAATTGTTAGACAGTCAGTCTCCTCATTGAACTTCCTGGAATGACCATATTAGGAGTTGTACTTCCTGGTCAGAGACCTCATGGCAACAAATCTCAATATTTCTACCTGGAGACCTTGCTGACAAATATGAAGCAATCCAAACCATCACCCATCTGACCTTAAATTCCAGTGACGTTGAAAACCGTCACAACCCCCCCCCCCCCATGATCGATTGTCAGGTCGCCGGCAGCGCACCCCCCCCCCCGGTCGGCCTGCGCCCCGTCCCAGCCCCCAGCAGTAGCTCCAATCGCCCCATAACCCCAGTAGTGGGGGGGGGGGGTGCGTGACAGGACAGAGGGGAACCCGGAAAAGTGAGGGTCCGACCGTCCCAAGAAGGGGCCCGCATTCAACCCAAAACTCGCTAGGGTGAGGGGGGGGGGGGGGGAACAGTTTACTTGCCATACCTGGAACAGGCAGACGCCATCTTCTGACAGAACCCCTCTTCGTTGAAGTGGGGGGGGCTGTCAGCCAATAGGAATGCTTCGACTCGGGCTAGACTCGGTCGTATGCGACCTGGCAAGACATTTACCTCGCAGGGCCAGTCCCCGTCTAGTGGGACTATGTCGCGGCCAACCTAGTGCGGAGCTAGTGTCTGCGCACGCATGCTTGTTGGCCGGCTGGGGGTGACCACTGGATCTATATTTTCAGCCCGTCGCCCAGATCCGGCATAGCTGCTTGTAGATCTCACAGGAAAATAATCCGGTGAAAAACTAGCTAGAAAAAAAACTTTTGCCAGGACCAGAGATCCCAGCAAGGAACTAGGTCCTCACTCCTGACTAGGCAGATTAAGACTGACATCCTATAGCAGGGAGAGAGGGTATATCCCATGCGACTGCCCATAGGTGTGCACACTGTTTTATCTTCTATGGTCGTGCAAGTATCTAGCAAAAATTTTGGCCCTTTGCCTTTCGTTCCATCTCAGAAATCAGTAAACTTCAGATGCAGCTTTCCCCTGGTTTGGCATTGTTAAACCTGGGTATAGAGAGAGTGTCCCCTACCCTCTGAAAAATGTAGTAGTCAACATCTTGCTCGCCACAAGACTTACATTGCTGAGAAATTGGAAATCCACCAAGACTCCTACTAGTAATGAAGTTCTGGCTCAAGCTCAACAACAGTGTGTATACGAAAATTTGTTTGCATTGGCATCTGGTTCTGGGACTCGGGTTTCCGATAATTGGAAGCCGTGGGCAATATAGTGTGAAAGTTATAGCGACACACTCTAGTGAAACTATATAAATAAATGTATATTTTTATTAAGATCTAGATCAGGAGTCCTCAAACTACGGCCGGTGGGCCGCATCAGGCCAGCCAGGGTCCTGAACCCGGCCCGCCGAGGTTGCCTAATCTATAATCAAAACGGCCGCTGTCTGCGGACATTTTTTTTTTTTTGCGCGTGCAGGAAATCGGCCAAACAACATCCTGCTTTACCGGGTGTGAAATCCCCATGACAATGCTTGCACTTTTGTTCCTGAGGCCATGGTTTTAAATATTGTATTGTTTTTCCTGTTTTTCATGCACTACAAATAAAACGTGTGCATAGGAATTCGTTCATATTTTTTTTAAACTGTAGTCCGGCCCCAACAGTGTCCGTGGGACAGTGATCTGGCCCCCTGTTTAAAAAGTTTGAGGACCCCTGATCTAGATGATTGACAGCAATTTCTGTTTTGACTCCTAATATTTCTTTGCCCCCAAGTTGGTTGGAGTATCGCTATTCCTTTAACCTAGGTACTATGGATACTCATCTTCCAAATGCGGGCTGAGGCCCCTATGTGAGGTCATTTGGAATGGACATGATTAAGTCTATGCTCCAACTCAGTTGTGGTGTTTTCATCATTTTGTTAATCTATGTTTTACATGTTTAAAACACCTGCTTTCTTTGTTGTGTTTTTGTCAAATACCCAATAAAAATCTATTGAACATAAAGTTTCCTTCTTGGCCAAAAATGGGAAATTGGAAGCAAATGGAAAATAGGAAGAGCAGTAAGTAAAGGTGTGCAGCACTAGGCATTTGTTATCTCCACTAGACGTTAAACTGATGCTATAAGGAACTTCCTTAATTTCTTTGAAAAGTAAACTCCTTCCCCTTAATGTAAATCGATCAACAATAAGGTTTTAGGTCTAGCTAAATTCAGTTCTACGCTTGGACATTTTTGTTGTTATGCATTATGCAGTGTACACCGGATCCCTGAGATTCCTCAGATAGTGACTTGTATTTTTGCTGATATGGGATGACTTGCTGGGAATTTGCAGAACTTTTTTTTTTCTCTTTCTCTTTTTATTTTTGATTTGTTTAATGTACAATGTAACCATCTAACTGTTGAGCTTATCTGTTGGACAGAATAATAATAAAATCCTTTGTAAAAAAAAAAAAAAAAAAAATTAAAATCATTCCATGTATAGCAGAAATATTTTGGACAAATAGTAACATCCACCAGGTAAAATGAAACCCTAAGGCATGCGGACCGTTCAGATCCGCCTGTCAATTTTTCAGGTTGATCTGAACGGATGCCCCATGCATCTCTATGGGGCAGCGGATGTCAGTGGAGACATGTCCGCTGACATCTGATCAGGTCCGTCAAATCCGGACGGATGGAAACCCTATTTTCCATCCGTCTGGCAGATCGGAAGAGAATGGACAGGCGGTCCGTTCTCATCCAATTCCCCCCCATAGGGGACAGCGGGGATCTGACACCTCCGTCTATGCACACAGAGCGGAGACGAAGCTGTCATCCGCCTGCTCAGCGGGGGATCGGCCGATCGATCCCCCGCTGAGCAGAACGGATCCATCGACGGAACGGAGCCGTGTGAAAGGGGCCTAAAGAACAGTGCACAAATAACTACTCTCATGAGAAAAGTGCACCACTGTGTTTTTTTAAGCAACTATTTGTTAAAAAGAAAAATATGCCTTGCATAACATTCTAGCTTGGTTGTCCACCTTCTGCTATGATTGCACATGTTATAGTGGTTGTCAAAACAGAAGCTGTGCAATAGGCTGGTTTCACACCTGTGCTAGAGCACAGCCAACCAACAGTCCACACATCCCAGGGTGAGATATTTCTGCTTCTCAATGCAATCAGACATTTTGTGAGATGGGGCATTTACACAGGAAGGTAGTAAAGCCAGGCTTACCTGCTTCCTGCCCAAGTCAGTCAGGAGCACACCATTTTCAGTTTGTACACAGTCCGGGACTTGGTTTCTCCCATTTTCATCTTTCACATTTCCCAATTTTACGGTGAACTGGCTGAGTTGACCTGAATTCATCTAAAAACCAAAAAAAAACATAATAATTTGGAGAAGGGCAAATTTAAAATACTGTATTTGGTAAAACCTTTAAATCTGTTTTTAGTAGAGAAGTTCTTTGTAAATTGTCAGATAATGCATTATTAGAAAGCAAACAAAAAGCAATCGCAAAAACTTTAGCAAACCACATTGAAAATTTTTACCTGATCTAGTCCCAAACTTGCTCAGACTGTGGTGAGATTGTTACGTAGGGGGGGGGGGGGGTCTGCCCAATACAGTCTGTAGTGTAGGTTTTTAATAGTTATTGATTTATAAGAAACTTAGTAATAGTTTCTCATCAACTATGTATAATATATATATATATATATATATATATATATATATATATATATATATATACACACACACACACACACACACATACACACACACATATACATACATATATAAACACACACATATTGTATGTATGTGTATATATATATATATATATATACACACACACATACATACATACATACACATATATATATATATACACACCGTATATACATACATATACACACATATTATATATATATATATATATATATACACACACACACACACACAGTCAGGTCCATAAATATTGGGACAACGGCACAATTCTCTTTTTGGCTCTATAATAGATTTTTGAAATGAAACAAGATGTGCTTTAACTGCAGGCTTTCAGCTTTAATCCAAATCAGGTGAAAGGTGTAGAAAGGTGTAGGAATTACAACAGTTTGTATATGTGCCTCCCACTTTTTAAAGGACCAAAAGTAATGGGACAATTGGCTGCTCAGCTGTTCAATGGTCAGGTGTGTGTTATTCCCTCATTATCCCATTTACAAGGAGCAGATAAAAGGTCATTTCAAGTGTGCTATTTGCATTTGGAATCTGTTGCTGTCAACTCTCAATATGAGATCCAAAGAGCTGTCACTATCAGTGAAGCAAGCCGTCATTAGGCTGAAAAAACAAAATCAAACCCATCAGAGAGATAGCAAAAACATTAGGTGTGGCCAAATCAACTATTTGGAACATCTATAAAAAGAAAGAATGCACCAGTGAGCTCAGCAACACCAAAGACCCGGAAGACCACGGAAAACAACTCACACAGGCTCGTCCTGAACAGGAGGTTGGCCAGATAAACGAGTACGCAATCTCCTTTAAACGCATTAAGGCCCCCGCTGGAGCCAAAATCTTGGTGAAAAATCTGGGAGCCGAAGAGAAACCGAAGGGTAGCGCCAGAAAACTGGCCAGCCCCCCCTGCCACCACAAAGCGGAGACATCTTTGAGAACCCTTGTAGATAGGGATGGGTAGACACTCATCCAGCAAGGCGATGGGAGGCCAGGAAGTCCCCTGGACCCAATGACGCTATGACCGGCTTTGAGGGATTCCATCCAGAACTCCAGCACCAGCAGAAAAACGGTCCAGAGACTGCAAGCCCCGAAGCGGACACACTGTGCGCCCTGTTCCGGGCACAGTGAACAGGATGGAAGAAAAAAACTGTGAAACCTGTCCCGCGAAGACACGGGGATAAATACTCCTTGGTCGAGCAGAACATGCACTGCCCCCACGAGACAAGCAGGAGGCAGCTGGAGAGCCGAAAGGAAGAACCGGTCCAAGGGGCGAGATCGAAAACTGATCTTGTACCCTGAAAAAGAAGCAACTCATGAACCCACCTGTCCTGAATACTGGACAAACAGGGAACCTGAAAGCAACACAGACGTCCCCCCCACCCCTAAGATGGGTGATTGCGTCCCTGCAGGAAGAGGTGGACCGGGCCGCCGAGCCAGACTGACCGGCCTTTGTCTCACCCGACCACGGCTTATTGTGCCCACCGGAGGGTTTGAAGCCCTTGCCCTGCGCCCATAAGGCACGAAAGGGCCCACGCTGAGCTATCAAGGAAGGCCCCGCCTAGCGCGGGAGGACCTACCCCTGGCGACCGGGGGCAACCGAGTACTTTGACCCCGTAAGCCCCTTAATCAACTCAGCCTGAGTGTTCCCAAAAGGACGACTCACCAACAAGGAACATAAGACATCGTCTGTCTAGAAGCGTGGCCAGCTTTTGTGCCATAAAAGGCGGCGAATCGCGACCCCGACCGCAGACAACCGAGCGACCAAAGGGGCCTCGTCCAAGGTCGCATCACACAGGTACATCCCCGTTCGGGTAACCCAAACCACCAAGTCAAGGGCAGCTGGATAGGTCGACTCCGCCACCAGGGTGCACCGAAGCACCTTGGCCCATGCTGTGAGAGCCTGAGAGGCCAGCACCGCACCAAACACAGGTGTAAACAGGAAAGCGCCTCAACGCGCCTATCAGCCAGATCTGTGAACTGGCATCGAGGTGGATTTAGTCAGCCCAGAGACAGTGTGGTCCACATAAAGGGACACAGTCCAACGTCTGATCACGGCCTCCTAAAAAGGGATAGCAGTGGGAAAAGACGCTCAGGCACCCCCAGCATATGTGTAATGCGACGTCACCAGTCATACACAAATTTGCAAAAATTCACAGGGCAGGAAAACCTGACCCTACGGCCGGGCACTTCGGAACCCGAAAGCAGATGCTTCCACCCCCTCCTCCTCATAAGCGGAGGACATGGACCCCACAGGAGGGACATCGTCCGTGGCAACCATTTAGGCTCGGAGTCCGAGGACTGGAAGGGCATAGGCTGTTAAGCGTTTAAAAAATGTATTTATTTTTTGTTAAAAAAGCACTCAGCAGATCCACCATGGATGCAAAAAAAGAGCAAGAGCAGCAGAAACCGGAGACCAGGGAAGAGGCTTCAGGAATACCCGAAGCCCCCACAAAGCCTGCGGGGGAATTTTTGGTCTGGGAGTCCAGAAAACCAAGATAAAATAAATGGGACGATGGCCCTTTGAATTGGCGGTTCTTGCGGAATCCCACTGCAGCCTGCATTGTTTGAAAGAGCTCCTTCAGAAAATGCAAAATCCACAAAAAATAAACAGTTTTGGCAAAAAATGCCTTTGGCATTAGTAAAAATCCCCCCACAGTTTCATAAACTGTCACAGACTGCTCTGAGGTAAAATAGAGGGAAAGAGAAGAAGTGACCTCATGCCCTTAGAGGCCTAGCCCAGGAGCCACAATAAATGGTGCCTAATGAAACTATGTAAAAAGGCACTGGCAAGATGGCCGCTTGCCCTTACCTAAGATGGCGCCCGATCGTCAGCAAGGCAGTATACATGACATGGCTGCTGCCCACACACAGAGCCCAGTGACCTGCCCTCAACTAAAATGGTGCCAACTAAGCGTACACACGCTGACCACCACAGGGGACCCTAGGGAGACCCCACACTGCTATGGAGCCCCTCCAAAATCCCCCAGGTACCACAGCGCCCTCAGCAGGGCCAGGGAGGGAAATAACACCAAGCCAGCCAGATGAGGGATCCCACAGAGACCACCAGCCCTGCCATCCCCTAAGAGTGGGCCCACAAACCCCCCAAAAGTCCCCAGGGACAAGGAGGTATCAGTACTCACCAGTCCAGGGAAGTGGGCACTGCTCTGATACGGGAGACCTCCCACCTAAGTGGGGGTGCCGTCAGTCAAGGAGGGATGCTGGCAACACGCGGGCATTCCGGGTTGAGACACCCTCAGTGAATACGCAGCTCCGCAGGCTCGTCCCCATTCCGAGGGGCACTGTCGTTGCGAGGCCTGGGCGCACCAGTAACCTGCGACGCTCGTTGGCAGGCTGGGACTCCATAAGGATCTATATTACCCAGTGTGAGGCCCAGCTCTGCAGTCACTTGTAGTCTTCCAGGAAAAAGTCCCTGACTAACTAGTGATAGTGAGAGAAATAAAAACCTATTTTCAGAAGAAAATGACATTGTCAGAAAAAAAAAAAAACAGAAAGAAAAACCGAGACACTAGGTCCCGGCTAGAAAAGCTAGCTTACTCCTAAGTTAGGCAGCATAAAACTGAGGACCAGTTGTGACTGGATCAAGGATAATGGCTGGGGACAGCCCCTTAGAGGTGTGTCTAAGTATAGAAAAGTTTTGTATTAACATTTCTATCTGCCTAGCTTACTCCTGCAGAGGGCGCCATAACCCAATAGTGAAGGCTTTTATGGATCTGCGGCGATTGTCAGAGGACGTAAGAGAAATTGTATTTTCAACCAGAACACATTTATCTTGGGATATACCCACCATATATGCAGCACTGATCCTAATAACGGACACCCCGTCCAGCAGCAACTAGATTTCTCAAGTTGGTACTGAAGGGCTCTGGCAGGTGTAATGTACCATCTCGATAGGCGGTTCTAATTCAACTCGATG
Source organism: Pelophylax lessonae (assembly GCF_965119305.1). Classification (NCBI taxonomy): domain Eukaryota; kingdom Metazoa; phylum Chordata; class Amphibia; order Anura; family Ranidae; genus Pelophylax; species Pelophylax lessonae. Next base: position 271,822,037 of record NC_138768.1, read on the forward strand.
GTGTTAACATCTCTAGCGGTGCTATGTACGGCTCTCAGCACAGTTTTCACCTCGTGCTCCTCCAAACTAATTCATATTTCGGTCTTCCAATTTCCAATAAAAGGAGGATTCCTCCTGCCCTCCAGATTGGTCAACATCTTGTATACCAAAGATATAGCATGTCTTACTTTTGTTGAAGGGTTTCAGAGTTTTTCCATAGGATTTAACTCATTTTCCAATCTGAGGGGTTGTAATTCCAACTACTTAGTGTTAACTTCCTCAAAGTGTTAAGAGCATAAAGTGACCTAATCTTCCCTTTGTGTATTATGTTTTTTACCCGTAAATCGCCTAACCCACCCCCAAATTGGTGCTCTAATCCTGGTAAAAAAATGTGGTGCCCGCTAATGGGATTAACAGAGAGTTGTATAACCATCCAGCCTGCCTATAAAAGGAATCCCAGGTTTTGTATACAACTCTTGTTAAGTCATGTGTTTACTCATGTATATCTCTAAACTTTGGTGGAATCCAAATGTTCCCATCCAATTGTGCTCGGCTTAATGTGTTTTCTAGCTTTACCCATCTTTTTTTCGGAATCTTTTTTTTTGGTTCATTCAATCATGCGTGATAATATTGTTGCTGTGTGATATCTTTTTATGTCCGGTACCCCTAACCCCCCCAAAGGCTTATCTCTGCTGAGAGTCGCCTAACGCAGCCTAGTTTTTTTTCCCTGCCATATGAATTTAGTTACCATGGTTTTTATTATTCTAAAATACACAGCTGGAATTGCAATTTGGAGCATTTGAAATCTATATAAGATTTTAGGTAAAATTATAAATTTTAAACATACTAATTCTTCCATCCACGTTAATGGACGTATCGAGATTTCCCCAATTGGCTTCTCAAGAATTGACAATTTATCTTTGTCAATCTTAGGAAGCATTGAATCTTGTATACATTTGATGATATTTTGTTTTCTAAGTTGTTCTACTTCAGGTCTATCTTTTTTTTTTTTTTTTTTAATTTGTTTATTGTTTTCAAAAAGAAAGAGAAAATACAAATACATTTCACACAATAAAAACATTGATTTTTCCAGTTATATAACTTATCCCTTCCCCTATTATTCCCCGATTTTATCCCTCCACCCTCCCCTTTCTCCATACTAGTTGTCCTCTTTTTCTCCACTCCAATTAGTATACTCTCTTGTTTTCCTAAACTCCTTCCAATTTTCCCATATGTCACCCCATTCCTCTGTCTCATCCTCCTCCCATTCCCTTAGGTATTACAATGTTCTTATTCTCTCTACTCTTTGCACCCAGTCTCCTATACTTGGTGTTTCTTCTTTCTGCCAAAATAACGGGATTAGCCCTTTTGCGGCATTCATCAGGTGGGGTACCAGTGTTTCTTTGTATTGCCTTACTGAGTTTTTTATACCATGGAATAGGCCAGCCTTACTCAACCGGTGTTCCCCCGGCACACTAGTGTGCCAACAGAGGTCCTCAGGTGTGCTGCGGGATCATGGGAGAGAAGGGCTGTCAGATGAGCCCGATCTCCCAATCCCTTGCCGAACTGTACATCGGCACTGCGAGGGAGCTCCGTCAACCTCAGGAAAGTGAAATTAAAGGGAGGGGGAGTGTGCTGTGCTCTCTGCTTCCCCCTACAGTGCAGTACCCAGCTGTGTGAGGAAAGGTATTGTACTAGAATTACTGTATTATTGTACTAGAACTTTTAACCACTTGCCGACTTCCGCACGACTATTTACGCCGGCAGTCAGCCCCTCACAGGCAGAGCGACGTAGGGATACGTCGCTAGCCTGTGAGGGTCTAGGGAGCGAGCGCGCGCCGCCGGAGGCGCGCTCCCGCTCCGTCACGGACCCCCCTGCGCGTGTGACCGGCGGACCCGATGTCACTCGCGATCGTCGGGTGGAGAGGGAAAAAGGCAGGCGGCTAGTGTAAACAAGCCGCCTGTCATTCTTCCCTGTGTATGAATGGTGATCATAGGGTTATACTATGTAGGGCCGTTGATCACTGTTCATACACCTCAAGCCACAGCCAATCAGTTAGAAACACGCCCCTAGGGACACACATAACCACTCCCTCTCAAAAAAAAGTTAACCCCTTCACTACCAGTGTCATTTTAGAGTAACCGTGCATATGTATAGCATTGATTACTGCAGTAATGTCACTGGTACCCTCAAAAGTGTCAAAAATGTCAGTCAAGGGTCCGATCTGTCTGCCGCAATGTCGCAGTACCGCAGATCTCCGCCATTACGCGTTAAGAAAAAACAACAAAAATGACAAAAATCTTTCCCTTAGTAAACGCAATAACTTTTGCGCAAACCAATCAAAATACGCTTTTTGCGATTTTTTTTTACCAAACATATGTAGCAGAAAACAAATTGGCCTAAAATGTTAAAAAAATTTTGATTTTTACATTTTTTTGGGGAATTTGATATAAAAAATGTGAAAAATATTGTTATTTTTGCAAAATTGACGCTCTTTTTATGTTTATAGCGCAAAAAGTAAAAATTGCACAGGTGATCAAATACCACCAAAAGAAAGCTCTGTTTGTGGGAAAAAAAGGACGTCAAATTCGTTTAGGTACAGCGTCGCACGACCGCGCAAGTGGTTAAAGTTTGTGTGTATGAGTGTGTATGTGAGTGTGTATGTGTACACGTGTGTGTGTGTCTGTACGTGTGTTTGTATGGGTCTATATGTGTGTATGTATACATGTGTATGCATGTGTGTGTGTACATGTGTCTGTATGTGTGCATGTATACATGTGTTTGTATGTGTCTATATGTGTGTATGTATACATGTGTATGCATGTGTGTGTATGTTTGTGTGTATATATATATATATATATATATATATATATATATGCGTGTATGTATGCATGCATGCATGTATGTATGTATGTTACGTTTAATCCTGACCCCCCCCCCCCCCCCCCATTCCTGTACTGTCAGAACTGCTTTTTAGGGCTTGTTTCTGATAGCAGCAAGGGTTGCTGCTCCTTTGAAAATCAATCCTTGCTTAGATCACTTTTCAGAGGCATTTGGCAGGCGGTAAAGAGGCAATATGTTGCTTCTCACCTGCTGTTTTAAGCCCGGAAATGCAGCACCAGCACACCGCAACCATGCACACAGTTGCAGGGTGATTGCAGTGCAGCCCCATTCCCCCTGGGTATACCTCCAGCTCCAGCCACCACATGTGTACATCCCAAGATGCTGCCTCTGCAGCTGAAGGAGGAGCAGCTGAGGGTAGTAAAGACAGCTCAACCATGTGATTTTACTGCCCCTCCATCCTGACATGTGAACAAGCCCTGTGTTTTGTATGTGTGCTGCTTGTAGGGCTTCAATGGGCTTCCCTACCAGCAGAAATGCAGGGAAAGAAGTCCCTGACACTTTAGAAATGCAGGGAAAGAAGTCCCTGACACTTTTTTTTAAACTTGTGCCGCACCCAAAGCACCCCATGTTTGCCAAAGTATGGGGTGCCATTAAGAATTAATTTAAACATAATGGACTAGGTGGGACTTTAGATGAGACCCGAGCTGGTGTTGCCCGGCGTCTCCATCCCTATAACAAAACACAAATTGAGGTTGAAGGATTGTAAGAGGTGCATGAAAGTCAGCCAGCCCCCAGTTTGATGTACTCACCTTCCAGTCTGTCACCAACCAAATAAGACCTGTCTCTTGGTACAAAGAACAGGGGTTTAGTTGACACACATTTGCAAACGCATGTGAAAGCTGCAGAGCCACGTCACGGCACCCTGTTTAAATCTGCAGTCCTACACTCTTAATTTTGTGTCCTCACACTGGAGGCACATGGCCGCTAATGGGTGGATGGGGAACAGGTGAGAGGGAGACAGCCCAACCTCCCCCAACCCATCCCCATGCACGACTGGCTATTGTCTCAAAAAGCTCAAATAATTAGGTTAAAATATAACCATGGTGCAAACTGGAGAAGACCAGCTGAAAAGCATTACACCTCCATCCCCTTGGTGGATGCAGTATATGGATAGGAAGGGATTTTATATATGGGGCATGGCCTGTAAAGCACACTGCCTTTGAAATCCCTTATTTCCTTTGGGACTTTATATGAGACAAGCAGGTCATGCTATTGGTCTCCATCCCTGTATACGGAAAACACTAGGGTCAAATCAAAAACTGCATCCACCAAAAACGCACGAAAATCGCACGGTGGGACTTTAGATGAGGCACCAAGCTGTAAGCAAGGCGTCTCCATCCCTGGTTGCTTTAAACATAATGGACTAGGTGGGACTTTAGATGAGACCCAAGCTGGTGTTGCCCGGCGTCTCCATCCCTATAACAAAACACAAATTGAGGTTGAAGGATTGTAAGAGGTGCATGAAAGTCAGCCAGCCCCCAGTTTGATGTACTCACCTTCCAGTCTGTCACCAACCAAATAAGACCTGTCTCTTGGTACAAAGAACAGGGGTTTAGTTGACACACATTTGCAAACGCATGTGAAAGCTGCAGAGCCACGTCACGGCACCCTGTTTAAATCTGCAGTCCTACACTCTTAATTTAGTGTCCTCACACTGGAGGCACATGGCCGCTAATGGGTGGATGGGGAACAGGTGAGAGGGAGACAGCCCAACCTCCCCCAACCCATCCCCATGCACGACTGGCTATTGTCTCAAAAAGCTCAAATAATTAGGTTAAAATATAACCATGGTGCAAACTGGAGAAGACCAGCTGAAAAGCATTACACCTCCATCCCCTTGGTGGATGCAGTATATGGATAGGAAGGGATTTTATATATGGGGCATGGCCTGTAAAGCACACTGCCTTTGAAATCCCTTATTTCCTTTGGGACTTTATATGATCCCTTCCTATCCATATACTGCATCCACCAAGGGGATGGAGGTGTAATGCTTTTCAGCTGGTCTTCTCCAGTTTGCACCATGGTTATATTTTAACCTAATTATTTGAGCTTTTTGAGACAATAGCCAGTCGTGCATGGGGATGGGTTGGGGGAGGTTGGGCTGTCTCCCTCTCACCTGTTCCCCATCCACCCATTAGCGGCCATGTGCCTCCAGTGTGAGGACACTAAATTAAGAGTGTAGGACTGCAGATTTAAACAGGGTGCCGTGACGTGGCTCTGCAGCTTTCACATGCGTTTGCAAATGTGTGTCAACTAAACCCCTGTTCTTTGTACCAAGAGACAGGTCTTATTTGGTTGGTGACAGACTGGAAGGTGAGTACATCAAACTGGGGGCTGGCTGACTTTCATGCACCTCTTACAATCCTTCAACCTCAATTTGTGTTTTGTTATAGGGATGGAGACGCCGGGCAACACCAGCTTGGGTCTCATCTAAAGTCCCACCTAGTCCATTATGTTTAAAGCAACCAGGGATGGAGACGCCTTGCTTACAGCTTGGTGCCTCATCTAAAGTCCCACCGTGCGATTTTCGTGCGTTTTTGGTGGATGCAGTTTTTGATTTGACCCTAGTGTTTTCCGTATACAGGGATGGAGACCAATAGCATGACCTGCTTGTCTCATATAAAGTCCCAAAGGAAATAAGGGATTTCAAAGGCAGTGTGCTTTACAGGCCATGCCCCATATATAAAATCCCTTCCTATCCATATACTGCATCCACCAAGGGGATGGAGGTGTAATGCTTTTCAGCTGGTCTTCTCCAGTTTGCACCATGGTTATATTTTAACCTAATTATTTGAGCTTTTTGAGACAATAGCCAGTCGTGCATGGGGATGGGTTGGGGGAGGTTGGGCTGTCTCCCTCTCACCTGTTCCCCATCCACCCATTAGCGGCCATGTGCCTCCAGTGTGAGGACACTAAATTAAGAGTGTAGGACTGCAGATTTAAACAGGGTGCCGTGACGTGGCTCTGCAGCTTTCACATGCGTTTGCAAATGTGTGTCAACTAAACCCCTGTTCTTTGTACCAAGAGACAGGTCTTATTTGGTTGGTGACAGACTGGAAGGTGAGTACATCAAACTGGGGGCTGGCTGACTTTCATGCACCTCTTACAATCCTTCAACCTCAATTTGTGTTCCATTAAGAATTAATGGCACCTCTAAAGAGCAGAGCATTTGTCTGTGTGTCAGGAATGAGCACGATTCTGTGTGTGTTCTGCGATACACAGTAATGTGTATGCTTTTACTCTACTAATAAATTTTACTCTTTGACTCTTCATGACTATTGTGGCAACCTCATACAAAGTCCTGCCTGGGCGACCGTTCTCTTGTCTTTACAAAATTTTAGGGATGGAGATGTACACAATTGCAAGTGCTAGACCAGTTTTCTTTTACCAGTATTTCCCGGGTGGAAGACACCCATTGCCCGCCTTTGGTCTCGCATTGCTTTAGTCTAACCGATGTAACATTACAGCATCAATTCATGTAAGCATTGTACACATTGCATTAATTTGTATGCTTTTACTCTACTAATAAATGTTACTCTTTGACTCTTCATGACTATTGTGGCAACCTCATACAAAGTCCCGCCTGGGCGACCGTTCTCTTGTCTTCACAGTGAATCAAACCTTGGGCAGGGGTGCCTCAAGACTGAAAATACTTTTCAAGGGCGCCCAGACTGAAAAAAGGTTGAGAAACACTGGAATAGGCAATACCAGGCTTCTTCCGGGATTTCTATTTTCGCAATATTTTTAATTTGACCTAGAATTTCCTTCCAAAACGTTTTAATTTTTGGACATTCCCACCATAGATGGGCCATTGTACCCACTTCTGTACAACCACTCCAACAATTTTTTGATTTTTCTTTTTGGTAATTGTGGGCTTTGTCGGGGGTAATATACCATCTTGCAATGCATTTGTAGTTCATTTTAACTGTGTTCACGTCTACTGTAGAACTGTGTATTAGTTTTAAGCTTTTTCCCAGGTGAAAATCCTTGTTTCATGTTCCCAATTCCCTCTCCCATTTATCGATGAATGGCGGTAACGCCGGCCCTGTCACATCAACCAGTATTTTATATATATTTGATACACTATTTTTATATTTCTCAGAGGAGCAGATCCGCTCGAAAGGGAGCAATTCTTCTCCTCTTCTTAACAGTTTTGGCAAGGAAGCCACAAAGTGTTTTAGCTGGCGATAGCGCCGCTCATCGATTCTCCAATTTTTTTTTTTTTTTTTTTTTTTTTTAATACCTCTAATGTGTATATTTGCTATTTGTCCATAATATCCCTCAAACGTGTATCCTCATTTCCTATCCACTTTCCTCCCATTTTTTCTTGTCCTGGTGGAAAATAATTTGTGTCTTTTAAAGGAATTAATGGTGAATTGTATTGCCACTTATTTCTTTTATGAATTAAATCCCAAATTCTGAGTGCTTGGATTGTGATCATGTGCGTATTTGAACTCAAATTCCTATATTGTGCAGGTATCCATATAATTTTTCCTGAGTGAGTGCAGCTCATAGTGAATTCTATTTTTACCCAGTTCTTTTCACTTTTTATTTTTCCCCATTCCATTACTTGTGTAAGTAGTGTTACATCATAGTATTTTTTGAAGTCTGGTACCGCTAAGCCCCCTTGATTTTTGCCCTTTATTAATACTGCATATTGTATTCTAGGTTTGCCTTTTCTCCATATGAATTTAGTTAAAGATTTCAAGGTTCTAAAGTATATCTGGGGAATCGGAATAGGTAACATTTGGAATTTATAGGTTATTTTTGGTAGAATTGCCATTTTTATTATGCTTATTCTCCCTATCCATAACAGTGTGTGATATCCTATTAAGTTCTTTTTTAATTTCATTTAGTAGCAGGATATAGTTTTCTTTATAACGTCTTTCAAGTTTTGTTGTCAAGATAATTCCTAAGTATTTTAGTCCTAGTTTTTTCCAAGTTAAGGGGAATTCCAGTTTTAATTTATCTTCTTTTTTTTTTTTTACGTTGATATTTAATATCTCTGATTTAGCTGGGTTAATTTTTAAGTTAGATAGTTCTCCATATTTTTTCAGACTTTCTATCACGTTTGGTAGAGTTATCCTTGGTCTGGAGATGTACAGCAATATATCGTCCGCAAATGCGGCAACCTTATGCTCTACATCCCCCACCTCTACTCCTCTTACATCTGGGGTCTCCCTAATTGTAGCTAAGAGAGGTTCCAGTGAGAGAACTAACAATAAACAGGGACAGTGGGCATCCTTACCTTGTTCTGTTGGACATCCCAAATGGCTCCGAGAGGATCCCGTTTACTCTCACCTTAGCAGTGGGGTGGCTATACAGTGTTTTTATCCAAGCCATCATTTTTTCTCCAATTCCCAATTCCTCCAAAGTTCTTATCATGAAGTCCCAGCTGACTCTGTCGAATGCTTTCTCAGCATCTATCGACAGTATAATCCATGGGATCCACTCTTAGCCATTTGGTGCATCAACAGGATTGTTCTTACCCTGTTGTCTCTGCCCTATCTCCCGGGTATAAATCCTGCTTGGTCCTTGTGGACCCATTCCATCATTAGATTTTTCATTCTGGTAGCCAACACTTTTGCAAAGAGTTTTGTATCAATATTTTAGAGCAAGATGGGTCTATAGCTTGAGCATACAGTCGCATCTTTTCCTTCTTTCAGGATTACCATGATTGATGCTAAGAGGGCTTCCTTACTCATACCGTACTCTTGCCCTAGATCATTACAATAATCTTTTAATTTTGGTAACAACAGATCCTTATGTCTTTTATAATAATTCACAGTAAACCCGTCCGGTCCGGGGCTCTTCCCTGAGAATGTGGTTTTAAGGGCTATACTCATCTCTTCTGTAATTTGGTCTTCTAATGGATCTAATTTATCCTGTTGTATTTTAGGTAGTTTCGCCTCTTTCAAATATTGTTTAATTTTTCCCATTTTATTGAAGTCCCTCTCTCCTCCTGCTTCTTTGATATTATAGAGTTTCCCGTAGTATTCCTGAAATATTTTTGTTATGTCGGCCGTTGAGTATACCATTTCCTCCTTTGCATCACTCATTTTCTCTATATAATTTATTACTTTCTTTTTTTTATAATCTTCGCAAGTTTCTTCCCGTGGTAGTTCTCTTTGGTGATTTTCCTGATCCCCTGTCTGATTTCCTGTTCAAGTAATTCTTTTAATTCTTCTCTTTTTATTACTAACTAGTGTTGGGTCTCGACCGTCTGTATATTTTTATGACTTTGTTCTAGCTCATAAATCTCTTATCAGTTTTTCTGTGTGTTCTACTCTCTTTTTCCCTTCTTGCCTCTTTAGAGATTAAGATCCCCCTCAGGAAGGCTTTTTGTGCCTCCCAGAGTGTTTTTTTTTCTTTTTTTTATGTTTTATTTTCATTGATGTGGTAGTATAATTCGAATTCTTTTCTAACTTCTTCTCCCCATTTTTTTTTCTCTTAGTAATTCCTCATTTAATCTCCAAGCATTTGTTTTAAATTGTCCCCCTAATATTTTCAGCTTTATATTAACAGGTGCATGATCCGACCAGGTCTTAATCTCTATTTTAGCCTCTGTCACCGATTCAATCCCTCTGTGGTCTACCATAATGTAGTCAATCCTCGAATATGTCTTATGTACAGAGGAGTAGAACGTATAATCTCGCTATTTCGAGTGTAACACCCTCCAAGTGTCCAGTAATTGACATTGGAATAAATGGATTTTTGTAAAATCTTACCGTAAAATCCTTTTCTCTTAGCTCATTGACAGACGTAGTCCTCGGTGATACAGCACCTTCGGGTTATGTTGCCTCCACAGGAGTAGGACTAGACAGGAAATAAAATGCTCTGGCCACACCCTAGGGGCAGTCCCAGAGGGTATATCCTCTCTCTCTCTGCCTCAGCAAATCAGTTATGTCATAAAAGCAGTCTTTAGAGAATTTAACCCAACCCAACTCAAAAAAACAGAGGGGCGGGTACTACGTCTGTCAATGAGCTAAGAGAAAAGGATTTTACGGTAAGATTTTACAAAAATCCATTTTTCTCTATCGCTCATTGACAGACGTAGTCCTCGGTGATACAGCACCTTCGGGAAGTCCCAGAGCAGTATCACAAATGAGGGGTGGGAAAATGGAAATCAAATCCAAATCTAGAAGGCCCAACCGGTGCCAACTAGAAGTTTACAATGCTCATCCTCAATGATGAGACTCAACAAAAAAATTTTCAAACAGAAAAAAACCCTCGAGGTAGACCACCGGTCTCCTCAAATTGCGGCCTGCAAAACCTTGCGGCCAAATGAGGCATCCGCCGATGCCATCACATCAATTTTATAAAATTTTGTAAAGGTATGTACCGACGACCAGGTGGCCGCTTTACATACCTGGACCACTGACGCCTGATGGCGAAAGGCCCAGGAAGTACTGAGCGATCGAGTGAAGTGCGCCCTAACAGGGAACGGAGGATTCCGACCCTTAATAGAATAAGCCTGTACCACCGTCTGACTGATCCATGTAGATATGGTCGCGGCAGACACAGGCAACCCCCTTCAAGGGCTATCCGTGATCACAAAAAGTGAGTCCGTCTTACGAAAACCACTTTAGGAAGGAAGGATGGATTCGGAAGAAGAACCACCTTATCCCTATGAACCACCAGATCTGGGGAACGACAGGATAATGCGGCCAGTTCTGACACCCTGCGTAGAGAAGTAATGGCCACCAAGAAGGCCACCTTCTGGGAATGTAAGCAAGGGAATCTCCCTAATATCTTCAAAGAGAAGTTTCTGAAGAACCGACCACACTAAATTAAGATACCAGGCGGTAAGGGTGCGCGCACTGGCGGAGCCAGATGTCGCACCCCCTGGATGAAATTCCGCACCAAGGAATGATTAGCCAAAGGTTTCTTGAAAGAAGATTGCTAACGCCGAAAACCTGACCCTTGATCGTGCTCAAGGATAGTTTCTGCTCAACCCCTTGTTGCAGACAGACCAAAATTCGGGTCACCGAATAGGTCTGTGGGGGAAATCCAATAGATTCACACCATGCAATATAAGACTTCCATGTGCTGGAAGTCGCTTTCCTTGCTTTAACTGGAGGTAGGAATAACTGAAGCTGACACTCCCTTGTCCTTCAGTACCTGGGTCTCAATGGCCAGGCCATTAAGCCAGTGACTGTAAAGCAAGATGGAAGATCGGTCCCTGAGATCGCAAATCCTCCCTGAGAGGAAGTCTCCAAGGAGCGTCCGCGACTAGCCTCGCCAAGTCGGCGTACCAGGCTTGACGAGGTCAATCCAGAATTTCCAGAATAACTGGAATTCCCTCCACCTCTATCCTGCGAAGAAGTTCCCGCAGCAACTTGAGAGGATGGAAGGCATGCCGTAGCTGATACTGCCCCCACGGGGCGATCAGCGTTTCTGCTGCGTCCGCTAGAGGATCGTGGCGCGAGCTACAAACCTCCGCACCTTCCTGTTAGGCCAAGGTGCCAACAGATCCACATCCGGGATGTCCAAATGAAGGGACAGCTAGGGAAAAAACCTCTGGATGAAGAGGCCATATGCGATTGGATCCGAATCGGGCTGCTCTAGAGCTGCTCGATCCAGTAAATCAGACAAAATCTGATCGCTCTCAGTTCCGATACCCTTATTGGTAATCTGGATACTATCGGAAGAAATGACTTCCCCTGGTTGAGCATCGGAGACTTCCTGGTCCGCTCGCTCAACCGGATCCGATTGTCCAGGGAATCGGAATTCTGATTCCATTAAAAAAGAATCTCCTTCAGGAGAATTCGGGTATGAGACTGGGTATACGGTACTGCCTCTAAGAAGGCCACCATCAGTCCCAGCCAATTGACGGACAGCAACATCCGAATCGTTGACTGAACCTTCTGGAGTTTCCCAGCAAGGAGAAACTCTCTTGCCCAGGATGTATCCAACCTTAGGCCCAGATAGTTCAGTCTCCTGGTGGGAACCAGGGATGATCTTTGGGAAAGCGAAAAAACGCTGATGTCCTGCGATGATGGGGATATAAAGATAGGCATCCTATATGTCTATGGACGCCAGGAAATCTCTTTTATGCAGGGAGGCCACCACTGTACGGATGGACTCTATTTCTTCCCAAGTCCAGATTTGGACGCACCTTGCCCTCTTTCCTGGGCATTGTGAATACGTTTGAATAGAACCCCTGAAACCGTTCAATGTTAGAAGGGCAGAATCGCATCGGTGGAAGTGATCGAAACTCGATCCTGTGTCCTCCAGAAACCGGTGAAGACATCCCCCCCCCACCCCAGAGATGGGTAGGGGCGCATCAGGCTATATTCTTCAGGCTTGGCTGAGCCGGACTCTATGTTTACCCGACCAGCGCCCTTTGAAACCCCTCTAAAGGGGCTTTGGAGGGTTTCGCCTTATCGCCCGCCCTCGCGGAACGAACAACTCTATATGAGCAGAAAAGGAAGGTCCTCGTTAGTTACGAGGTCTTTTTATCCTAACAGTCTGTGGCAAGACAGCAGGTGGTACCGTCTATCCTATAAAGAGGAATTCCTCAAACGGATAGCACCTAGCCATGCGTTTGGAAATAACAGGGGTTCGTTTCAAAACGACCCCATTTGGGTAAAGGAAAATCCTTCGCCCTTTTGGTAGGCTAACAAGTACCAAAAAGGAATCTCAGTCTCAGCTACCTCTGCCGGTGTAACCTCAAGACTAAAGGTTTCCCGGATGGACACAACTAGTGCATCCACCACTCTTGTGCTATGGCGGAGGCAGAAACGTGCTCCTCACTGCTGAGGAGATATTACCGTAGACAACAGCCCCCTAAGAGGGACCTGCAACTGCATTGACCAGTTCCGAATCCGTATCTGAAGTATCTGATAAACAATAGGGGTAGGCGGGGGTCGCTACTTGACCCCCGTCCCTGACAGGCCACCTCCACCCGGGATACCAAAGACTCCAAAATTGACGATAATGCATTAAAAACAAGTGGGGTACTGCAGGGTCCTGCGGCCACCTTGAGGGGATCAGGTGGGGATACCTATGCGGCAGGGTCAATGATTATACAAGACACTTGCCAGCGACAAAAAATGAAACTTTTTTTTTTTTTTTTTTTTGTGTCCCCCAGTCGCAACAGCGCCCCTCAGTGTTACCTGCCTTTTTGGACCCCACAGAGAGAGAGACAGACCCCAAGGCTCATCCCTGATGCACAGAAGTTTTCATCAGCTTGCTCAGTGCTTGTCTTGTTACAGACAGGAAGTCTTTGGCCCTATTTCCTGGGTAAAAGAGGCGGCTCCGCCCCTTAACACGCCTGCCGGCTCCTCCCCCTGGCTCCATGAGGTGTTTGGATCACCTCAAACATGGCCGCCCCCATGCTGGAGACACAAGGCTACACCAAAATGGCGGCCTCGTGCGATCTACCAGACAATGGCGGCGGCCTGCACAGAATAGCGGCATGTCTGCAGAAGGATCTCGGCCTCACAACCCTTCACCCTCATGGTGGTCAGCGTGGTCGGAGGTACCGGACCCTAGCGGGCCGTATGCGGTCCGCTGCTTAGCTGGAGGAATGATCTGGAATGCAGTATACATGTATAGACATCGCCCTGTGGCTACTGACAGGTAGGATACCTTATACTATCACAGTAAAGTTCTAGTACTGCCACTGACTACAATCATTTACACATCTTTACAATTAGATTGTCAGCTCCCAAACCAAGCCTCCTGGCTTCTTGTACACAAAAATCACACTCAATTAGGGGGATCTGTGACATGTTGTAGGATAGAGGGGAACCCATCCTTACCATTACAGAGAGGGGCCCGCGTTCACCACAAGACCCGTCAGGGGGAAAGGGGGAAAGGGGGAACATACTACTCACCATACCGGAACCAGGCGGGCGCCAACTCCTGACAGTACCCCTCTCCACCGAGGTAGGAGGGCTGTCGACCAATACGGGCGCCGTGACTCATGGTCTTTGGCGTTTCAGCGAGACGTTTAACTCGCAGGGTCAGTCCCCGTCCAGTGGGACTATGTCGCGGCCGACCCAGCGCGGAGCTATGGCCTGCACGCGCTCGTAGGCTGAACTGGGGTGACCACTGGATCTCAACATCCAGCCCGTCGCCCAGTTCAGCTTTCTTGCTTGAAGATCTCACAGGAACACTGGAGAAAAAAAGCTGTCTTAAAAAATTATTTTCTAAGAAAAAAATCCTGCCAGGACCGAAGATCCCAGCAAGGTATCTAGGTCCTTACTCCTCACTAGACAGAAAAAAACTGATTTGCCGAGGCAGAGAGAGAGAGGATATACCCTCTGGGACTGCCCCTAGGGTGTGGCCAGAGCATTTTATTTCCTGTCTAGTCCTACTCCTGTGGAGGCAACATAACCCGAAGGTGCTGTATCACCGAGGACTACGTCTGTCAATGAGCGATAGAGAAAACTTCTTTTTGATCGTTTTCAAGTGTGTTGTTCTGCCCCTCTGTACAGCCGACGTACAATCTATTTCTGGATCTAGGCAAAAATTGAAGTGTCACACCAATATCACCCACCCTTTTCTAAATTCTATTAGTTTATCTAGGATTTTCCCAAGGTATCCCATGGGTTTCTCATTTGGGTAATATACATTTACTAGAGTCACCTCCCTTGTATAGAATTTCCCTTTCAAAAAAGGGAATCTTCCCTCATGGTCTGCCATCCTATCTTCCAAGACGAAGTGGGTTCCTCTGGCAAGCCCGATAGCCACCCCTTTTAATTTTTTTGTCATGGAGTCAGCATAGTACCAAGTGGGGTGTTCTTTTGAATACAGCCTAATATTAGATGAGTGTAGGATGTGGGTTTCCTGTAGGAAAACTAAGTCAGCTCCTATATTTTTAATTTCTTTCAACATGTTCTGTCTTTTTTCTGGGGAGTTTAATCCTCTGATGTACTTTACATAGCTAATTTCTGTCATTGTTTATGAGATTGAAAGAGGCATTACATTCTTCCCCAGAGAGAAAAGGAAAATCAAACTTATCTGAAAAAAAGAAATGGAGTGTATACACTAGGTTGTAGATAATTTTTCCCTTCCTCCCTCCTCCCTTTCCTCCCCCCCACCCCCCCTCGCAGCCTCCTGTTTGCATACTGGTGGGTTACCGGACCCTTTCCCTTTGGGCCTCTCCTGTCGATCAACTTCCTCCCTCCTTGTATCGACTTTTCCCCTGGGGTGAGGCTCTGCACCTGAACGCCCGACTCCCCTCTCCTCTCCCCTGGAGCCGTGTTGAAGAAGAGTCATTTAGCTCCCCAGTGTCCCCTCCAGGTCTATTCATTCTCTCTTCTTCCTATTCCCCATCCCCCACCCCTCCTCCCGCCGATCCTCATCCTGCCACTCTGACTCTGTAGGATTTTGTCTTTTTCACAATTTATTCTTTTTTCTTGGTCTTCAGATGCCGTCTTCTTCTTCACCTCTTTTATCCCTTATGGCTATCCATCCAGGGATTTCAGGTATTGGGATTTTCAAGTTCTCACAAAAGTCCTCCAGTTCTTCCGGAAATCTTAATTTTGTTGCCTTCCATTCTCTTTTAACTCCTAAACATGCTGGGTATCCCCAGAAGTATTGGATATTGTGTTGTTTTAATATTTCAATCATCGGTTTAAGTATCTGTTTCCTTGCCAGTGTCTCCTGTGACAAGTCAGCATATACTTGTATCTCTGTTTCTTTATATTTTAAGAGGGGTCGACATTTTAATTTTTCCCATATCTGAGATCTTGTTTCGTATCTGTGGAATCTCACTATGACGTCTCTTGAAGATTCTTTTGGTGCGTTTTGTGGTTTCCTTATTCTGTGTGTTCTTTCAATTTCTAATTTTGTTATTTCTCTTCATAATAAGGGGTTAAAGACTATTTCCAGCATTTCTTCTAAATTTTCTTCCTGCCCATTTTTTGGCAATCCAAGGTTTTTCCTTCTATCCCTATTTTCCTGGTCTTCTAGTTTAGAGAGTAGATTTCTTTATGCCAGTTGTGCTCTCCCCATTTCCTCTTAAAGTATCTTCAGTTCTTTTCCTTGATCCGATTTTTCTTCTACTTTTTCTACTCTCCTTAACATATGTCCTAGATCACCATGTAGGATTGCCATATCTTTTTTGATGGACTGTTCCAGATTTGAAAACATTTCCTTCATTTCCTCTCTTGTGGGCAGTTGATTTTTATCCCTTTGTTCCTCCTCTCCACATAAGTCGGGTATTTTGTCCATCTGTCCCTTATCCATCTGTACACCGTCTTTTAGCTGGTCAAGGCTACTTTCTTCACTTATCTCGGTTTTCTGGTTACGGGTTTTTTTGTTACTTTCGTTATTATGTTTTGGTTTTGTTGATATTTGCTTCTCACTATTTTCTGTCGTAACCTCAGCGGTCATATATTTTATAATGGATGCTGGGCTTGCGCTTAGTTTTGGTAATTTTTCTCCCCCTTCTTTTGCTGGTTTGTTTTTCATTTTTCTATTTGTCTTTTCTCTGCTTCACCTGAGTTCAAGTGGGGTAGTACTTGATGTATGTTTCAATTCCCAGTTCTTAATCCTCCCCGCTATTACGACTGCTTTATACCCGCAGACCCTAAGAGTTTTCACTCCTTCAAGCCTTCCTGGAGGGGGTTTAAGCACTGTATAGCCTCCTCAGCTCTGGCTACAATTTCCACATAGAGATTCACCAAAATATTTTCAGCATTGAACTCAGGTGTCACAAGTGTGCAAATCTCAAATCAGTTAAGATTAATATCTGTTTTCACTTTGCTTGTAATTTTAAATAGAGTCTCGGACTTCGTAAGTGCAGTATCTACACCACCGCTCACCCTGCGCACTGCACTACTCCCAAGCACAGTGTTAGTACATCCATTTACAACAGCCTTGGTTATCTCCACACTGCCAAACACAGCTCCCTTGGTCTTAACTACTCCTATTATACTCTGAATTACGGCATCTTTAGCACCAACAACAGCTTCAGAGGCGTTAGCAATGATCTTGTCATCAAGCTGATACAAAATAGGCAGCCTCTCTTCAATCTTTTCAAGTCCAATGCAAGCAAGGTTGTTTGCTATGACAATCTAAGGTTCCAGTTCATGTATTATTGGCACAGCATGACAGACTCTGTACTTATAGGGGGGGGGGGGGGGGAGGGGCAGTATTTCCCCTCTCACGTTCCCGACCTCCAGGGGCTTGTCAGTCGTCCTCTGCGGCTACCAGCTCCTGCTCACTCGGGGATTGCTGCTCCATACGCCACGGGGGAACTTTGTCCACACTAGTCCTCTGTACACTGCCCGCCGGGCACACGTGACCTCCCGGCGTCTGCGGGGTCTCCTCTTCCTCTAGGCTCCCCAGCACGTCTCCAATGATTTCCTCCAGCGAGTGTCAGATCGCGCCGCAGCTTACACAGCCTGGTAGGGGAGACAGCGGGAGTCCAGGATAGGGTCGGTGGGGTTTAGAAGGTGGACGGGGTGAGACAAATGTCCATTGTAGTCTGCATCCCGGAGGGGAACTTCTCAGGGACTAACCAGCTCTCTTTTTTGGCGCCATTAGCAGGCCCCTCCCCCCCAGCCAACAGCAGCCCTCACCTTCAGGTCTATCTTTTAATCTGACCTTATAAAGATTCTTATAACAGTTTTGAAAGGCACTCGCTATTTCTGTTGAAAAAAACTGAATTTTTGTAAAATCTTACCCTAAAATTCCTTTCTCTGAGTCCTCCGACAGTCGCCGCCCACTCATACAGTCTTCACCAATGGGTATTGACTTCCTCTCCGCAGGAGTAGCTTGGCATAAGACTTGTTAAAAACAAAAGCATTTAACATAGACACACCCATGGGGGCTGTCCCACTGGTCAATACCCCCCTGCAGTAAGCCATCCCAACTCAGTTTGGTAGCATAGCAGTAAGTGTACAAGAAAGCCCCAAAAGAGGGGCGGGGGCGGCGATTGTCAGGACGACTCAGAGAAAGGAATTTTACGGTAAGATTTTACAAAAATTCCGTTTTCTCTTACGTCCTCCGACAGTCGCCGTCCACTCATACAGTCTTCACCAATGGGATGTCCCAAAGCAGTGTAGACATGAGAGGTGGGAAACGCAACCGGCAGAAAGGCAACGCAGTACCCACATCAGAGAAAGGAACCTTACACGCACAGTAAGAGAACCTTCTGGGTAACAGAAAAAGGCTCAACAGGAGCAACCCCATCCGGGGGGATATACGGTTCTTGGTGACTGGAGCAAACCCCTGTTTTGACACACTTGGTTGTACAAAGTGTTGAAGCCTCTGTACCCTTTTTGGCATCCCGACCTCTTGGTCCTCTCCACCAGGCTTTATAACTAATACTCCTTACAAGTTTTTTCTACCTGGTGAGATACTGTGGCCTATGTCATAGGATGACAAAATATCTATGGGCAGTATTACACAGCCCTGATAACATTGGCATGTGTCTAAGCAGCATGCTCCAGTTCCAATGAACAAATCCCTTCGTTAACTATTACAGCTTATAAGGCATATTCTCCTTATAAATACTCATCACCTGAACCCCACTCAGATGTTTTCATATACTACTTGCTCCAGAGGAAGCTTACAGTGATAAGCAAAACATGTAGGGCAACCTGGATATTCTCAACATCTGCTCATCAGCATTGTATAGACGGATTTCAGAGACGGTTGTATACTTCTCTCTACAGCCATCTCATGAACACATTCTATTCTGTGATGTATTTTATTGTCGCTATTATCTGATAATTATACTGTATATTACTCTGTGTGACGCAATTTGCACATCGATTTGAGGCTTCTGCCTTATTTTATGTAATTGTATGTCTGTTTCTTTTCTTAAAATTTTTTTTTCTGTTCAACAATTTTATACTAGTCTCAAATAAAAACATAACTTTTAATACTGGTGCCATTAAAGTCCAATTTTTCTTCTCTTTTTCCAAACTTCTATTCTCAGGGATGTGACATTACAATTATTGCGCCTAGGTATCCTGCGACCTGGTAGGGCATCACACAATCTATTTGATAATCAACAGGAGCAACAACCCAGGAAAGCAAATAACCCAGGGGATAAAACAGCCAGGGACCCACAAAAAAACAAGGGTCTCCTATGGCACTGCAGCACAGAGAACTTTGCGGCCAAAGGAGGTATCAGCTGATGCCAGAACATCAATCTTCTAGAATTTGGAAAAGGTGTGTACTGACGACCAAGTCGCAGCCTTGCACACCTGGGCCACCGAAGCCTGATGCCGGTAGGCCCAGGACATACTCATCGATCTGGTAGAGTGCGCCTTAACAGGGAAGGGTGGAATCCGTTCCTTCAAGGCATAGGCCTGAACAATTGTCTGTCTGATCCATTTGGCAATGGTCGCTGCAGGCGCAGCCATGCCCTTCCGAGGTCCCTCAGGAAGGACAAAGAGGGAATCCGATTTACGAAAGGATTCAGTGGACGACAGGTAAACCCTCATCACCCTGACAACATCTAAGGAGTGCAAAGCAACCTCCTTAGGATGCTTAGGCTTCGCACAGAGCGAAGGCAAAACAATGTCCTCATTAAGGTGAAAATCATACACCACCTTAGGGAGAAAAGAGGGATTAGGTCGCAAGACCACCTTATCCTTATGAACCACCAGGTAAGGAGAGCGGCAAGACAACGCCGCCAACTCCGACACCCTGCGAGCCGAAGCAATCACCACTAGAAAGGCAACCTTCTTAGACAGCAGAGGCAACGATATCTCCCAGATGTTTTAAAGGGAGAACGCTGTAACACGGACAGAACCAAGTTCAAGTCCCAAAGAGGTAAAGGCGCCCTCCGGGGAGGGGCCAAGTGATGCACACCTTGAATGAAGGTGCAAATTAAAGAATGAGAAGCCACAGGGCGCTGAAAAAGAACAGCCAGTGCAGATACCTGGCCCTTAATCGTGGCCAACGCAAGGCGCTGGTCCACACCAGACTGTAGGAAAGCTAACACTCTCGCCACCGAGTATGAACGAGGAGAAAAACCCCTGGACTCACACCAGGCAAAATAAGCTTTCCATGTACTGTTATAAATCTTACCAGAAGAGGCTTTTCTAGCCTTGATCAAAGTAGGAATGACCTCTGGAGGAGAGACCCCTGTCTCTCAGGACCTGGCTTTCAAACAGCCAAGCCGTTAAAGTCAGCGACTGTAAAGCAGGATGGAAGATCGGTCCCTGAGACAGAAGATCGTCCTGCATTGGGAGCCGCCAAGGAGACTCGACGGCTAGGTGAACGATGCCCGCGTACCAGGACCGGCGGGGCCAGTCCGGCGCCACCAGAATCACCAACGTCGGTTCCGAAGCCAATCTGCGAAGGAACCTGGACAACAACTGAATCGGAGGAAAGGCATACATCAGACGATAGTGATGCCAAGGGGCCACCAGCGCATCCGAGGCGTCCGCCAGAGGATCGCACATTCTTAGCACGAACCTTTCCACCTTGTTGTTTAGCCGAGACGCGAACAGATCCACATCTGGGGATCCCCACTTCGCACACAGCATTTGGAAGACCTCCGGGTGTAGGGACTATTCCCCCTGATCCAGGATCTGGCGGCACAGATAATCGGCCTGCCAATTCTCCACACCGGAATGTGAACTGCCGAAATCGCCGGGCCCAAGACAGAATGTCGGTTACCTCCCGGGCCGCCCGGGCACTCCTGGTGCCCCCTTGGTGGTTGATGTAAGCCACCACGGTAGCATTGTCCGTCTGTACCCGTACAGGACGGCCCAGAAGACGATCCGACCACTGGAAGAGAATTTGATCGCTCTCAATTCCAATATGTTGATCGGAAGGGAGGATTCCTCCTCCGACCAAGTGCCCTGGGCAGACAGGTTGCCCAGGACTCCACCCCAGCCCGACAGGCTGGCATCCGTGGTAATCACTGTCCACACTAACGGTCGGATTTCCCGTCCGACACAGCCGGGGACTGAAGCCACCACAGAAGATCCATTCTGGTCTGGCGACTCAACGAGACACTCAGATCCAAGGACTGAGGTAGCCTGTCCCACCTGGCCAGGATCTCCGCTTGGAGAGACCGCGTGTGAAACTGAGCAAATGGTATTGCCTCGAAGGCTGACACCATCAACCCCAGGGACCGCATACAGGTCCTGAGTGACGAGACTTTGTTGTCCCTGAGGGACCTGATCTCGCTCTGTAAGGTCCGGAGCTTGTCCTCCGGCAGAAACACCTTCACTTGAGCAGAGTCCAGAACCATGCCCAAATAGGGAAGACGAACCGAAGTAGACAAAGTCGACTTCTGAACGTTGATGGTCCAACCGAACTCCTGGAGCGTCTGTACCGTAGTCGACAGATCGCGCAACAGGCTCTGACTGCTACTCGATCTTAACAGGAGATCGTCCAGATATCCCAAGACCGCAATGCCCTGTGCCCGCAACAGGCCCAGAACAGGCGCCAGCACTTTGGTAAAGACCCTTGGAGCCGAAGCGAGACCGAAAGGGAACGCTACGAACTGATAGTGGTCCTCCGCTATGGCGAAACGTAGGTACCTCTGATGACCCTCGAAAATGGGGATGTGCAGGTACGCATCCTTCAGGTCGATAGAGGCCAGGAATTCCCCTGGACTCAGGGAGGCCACCACCGAGCGGAGAGATTCCATGCGGAACTTTCGAACACGCACAGAGCGTTTCAGAGCTTTCAAGTCCAGGATCGGACGTACCTTGCCCTTCTTTCTGGGAACAGTAAACAGATTTGAGTAAAACCCCCGAAACCTGTCTCGATGAGGCACCAGGAAAATCACCCCCTGGGCAAGAAGGTCCTGCACCCGCCCTGGGGTCAAAAGAAGATTTGAGGGAAAGAATATGTCCGCCGGCCGCGAAAGGAATTCGATCTTGTATCCTGATCGAATGATTTCCTGAACCCACCTGTCCGGAATTCAGAGCAGCCAAGGTTGGAGGAACCCGCGAAAACGTCCCCCCACCCCTGATACGGGTGAGGGCGTCCCATCAGGCAGAGGCGGATTGGGCCGCCGCACCGGCGAGGCCGGTCTTCTGCTTGCCCGTCCATGGCTTTCTCGGGCCACCTTGGCTCTTGAAAGGTTTGCCCTTGTTTTGTGCCTTGATGGCACGAAAGGACCCCTGATTAAGGTTTAAAGGCGGGACCCCGCTTACCGCGGAAAGACTTGTTCCTCGGATTCTGGGGCAGCAGAGTGCTCTTTCCCCCAGTGACTCCTTTCACCAAAGTATCTAAGGCCTCGCCAAAAAGGCGAGACCCTGCATAAGGAAAATCAGCCACCGTTTTCCGTGACGTCTGGTCAGTCAACCAGCTCTTCAACCAGATCAGTCGACGGTTAAGTACCGCGACACTAGACAGGCGCGCAGCCAAAGGGGCCTCATTCAAGGCCGCATCGCACAAATACATGACCACTTGATGAATTTGGTCCACCATGTCCAGCGTGGTAGGTGGGGCAGAATCAGTCACGAGAGTGCGTCTAAAGCACCTTAGTCCAATCCGCCACCGCCTGAGCCACCATGACAGAGGCGAAAATAGGTTTGAGCATGGAACCCGCCACAATGTAAGCATGGCGGGCCAGAGACTCCAACCTCCTCTCCGTAGGATCCCGGAACACCGGGGTATCCTCAGCGGGGACCAGGGTAGCCTTGTTCAACACGGCCACAGTGTGATCCACCTGGGGGGCCACACACCAGCGCGAATCCGTAGAAGGCGCAAAGGGGTAAAGCAGTTGAAACCGTTTTGGCACCGTGAAGGGGCGTTTCAAACTGCGCCATTGTTCATTCACCGTGTGATGAAACTCAGCGGGGCAGGGAAAAACCGTCGCCGACTTGCGGGTCCTATGTGTACCAAAAGAGGACACAATGCCCGGAGGATTGGGCTCATCCTCCAAATGTAGTGTTTATTTTACAGAATAAATCAATGCATCCATAGCTGCGCGTTCTTCAGGCGTCCCCGGGGGAGAATCCTCTACCCCCTCCACCTCCGCCTCCCCCTCAGACCCCAGCAGGTCCTGAGAAGTGCAAGACCCTGAAAAGGGCACGCCACCCACAGCAGCCACATCACCATCTGAATCAGAAGAGAAAGATATCCTAGGCCTTTTTCTAGCAGCCCGTTCAGCCATCAGTACCTCCATTTTGGACACTAAAGTCGCCACCACAGCGGCCCAATTAGGTAGAACGGGGGGTTCAGCAGAACTGGGGTCCCCCACCAAGGCTGGGGGGAATTTGCTGTCCTGAGATTCCATTGCAGAAAACACAATTTGTAAGGTACTGGCCCTTTAAGAGCGCTGCGGACCCCGCAGCCCACCGCTAAATAGACTGTGTACACAGACCCCCTACAGGGACAAAACAGCCAGAAAGGACAAAACAGAGGAAATATGAAAAGGACAGACTGCAGAGCCCCACAAAGTGGTACCACACCGATCGCTGCTCCAGAGGAAAAGGAAGTGAGGTCGTCAGAGGCTGAACAATATGCTGCAGGCTAAGGGAAAATGGCTGCCCATAGGAAGTAATGGGAGGCTTCGGCAAGATGGCAGCCGACATGAGCACCGAACAATCGTACGCCACACACAAGATGGCGCCGGATGGTTCCAAAAACACTACATAGAAGCTGTGTAAAAAAGCCCACAGTGAAGCCAGACATGCTGCCCACACCTAAAATGGTGGACCGAGCGGATTTCACCCCGCAGCGGCCGCCGCACACACCGTCTGCACCTCCAAACACTGAAGTAACATAGGAGAGGGGCCCCCACACATACACAGCGCCAGTATTGCCATTAAAAAGGATCCCGCAGGGATCGCATCAGGGAGCCCCACAAACGCACAGACATGAGGGGACACCACAGCACAACAGGACTGCCACCCCAGACAGAGGCCCCACACAGATAGTACTTACCTGTACCGGATGGCGTGCCTCTTGGTAACGGAAAGCCGCTGCCCTCAGATGGCAGGGAATGCCGTCAGCCAGAAATGCAGGACACTGCAGCATGCGAGTGAAAATGCAGATGTGTCCAGTGAGGTAGCCATCTCACAGGCTGCATCCCTGCTGCGAACAGGGATGGGTCGTTCCTAATGCCAGGGCGAACACATGGCTGAACGCTCGATGGCGGGCTGGGGATCCATCTGACCCTCTGCCCTGGAGAACCAGGGCGACCAGTCTGATTCCCAGCTCCGCAAAATCCATCTTCGTCCGAAGAGCCGACTAAACTAAAGCTGACAAAATAAACAGCTAGTAAAGCAAAGAAAAAAATGACATTCTTGCAAATAAAAATCATAAAGAAAAGATTAGAAGGCTGAGACTGTAGCCCCAGCACAGGGAAGCCTATCTACTCCTAACGCTAGGCAGAGACAAACTGGGTTGGGATGGCTTACTGCGGGGGGTTATTGACCAGTGGGACAGCCCCCATGGGTGTGTCTATGTTAAATGCTTTTGTTTTTAACAAGTCTTATGACTAGCTACTCCTGCGTGGAAGTCCATACCCATTGGTGAAGACTGTATGAGTGGGCGGCGACTGTCGGAGGACGCAAGAGAAAAACCTGTTCTCCTCTACTATTCTTTATTTTCTCTGTATAGGGATTTGATTTTTTTACTCATTATTAAACCAGAGATATTTCCCAGGTTTATTCCCCCACTTATACCTTTCTTTTGCCACCCTATTGAAACACCTCCTTTTCTCCTCCTCAAGCAGGTCTCTTAATTTATCTCTTTTAAGTACCATAAGTTTATGTATTTCAGTTTTTAAAGTTATTTTATGTTCTAGTTCCAAGCTCAGCTAACAGTTTATTTATCTTTGCGGTTCTCTCATTTTTTCCTAGCTCCAATTGAGATAAATATTCCTCTTATATAAGCTTTATGTGCTTCCCAGGTAATGGCCTGAGGGATCTCGGGAGCTTCATTAATTCTAAAATACTGGGCAAGTTCTTCCTCAACTCATTTTCCTGTATCTTTATCCAATAGTAATTCTTCATTTAACTTCCAAGAATATACTTTTTTATATGCCTCTGGAAGTTTAATTTCAACAGTCGTTGGAGGATGGTCAGAAATAGTGGTTGTCCCACTAGATGTACAAACTATTGACTCTATCAGTCTATGATCCAGTAATATTAAGTCCAACCTTGAGTATGTTCGGTGCACGGGAGAGTAAAAGGAATAATCCCTCTCTACCGGGTGCTGGATTCTCCATGCGTCTAGCAGTTGGCATTTAAAAAGCTTATTTCTGAGTTTTCTCAGCTGGTATCCATCCTTTGCCCATGCACCGGATGTACAATCGAGGATCGAATCCATGCAGAAATTACGATCTCCAGCCAAAATTAGGTATCCCTTCTTAAAATAGGACCGTTTATCCAAAATTCCCCTTCGAAATCTTTTGGAATTTTTGTTTGGGCAGTATATATTTGCGAACATACATTCTAAGCCCTGTAGTTGTCATCTGAGGTGTTAAACATAGGAACTTTTAAGTAAAAAAGTCTAACCCTTTATAATACAGTCACAATGTCAGTCCCAGTGTTATTCAAACTAGTAAAAGGATTAGGAAATAAAACGTTGGGGTCAGTCTGTACACAACACTGCCAGTGTTGGCAAGGATGTAAAAAAGTGACATCTGAATCTGCTGGTAGTTTTAGCAAATCATAGCTGGCTACAGGAAACAAAAAGCAGCACTTCTACTTCCTTAACCACTTAAGGACCAGGCCTATTTCTGACACTTGTTGTTTGCAAGTTAAAATCAGTATTTTTTGCTAGAATATTATTTAGAACCCCTAAACATTATATTTGTTTTTTTTTAGCAGAGACCCTAGAGAATAAAATGGAGATTGTTGCAATACTTTATGTCACACCCTTTTTGCGCAGCAGTCTTACAAATGCAATTTTTAAATTAAAAAACATTTTTGAAATAAAAAACAGTACAAGTTAGCCCAATTTTTTTCTATAATGTGAAAGATAATGTTATGCCAAGTAAATAAATACCAAACATGTCATGCTTCAAAATTGCACACGCTCGTTGAATGGCGACAAACATTGGTACTTAAAAATCTCCACAGGCGACCCTTTAAAAATTTCTACAGGTTACCAGTTCAGAGTTTTGGAGGAGGTCTAGGGTGAGAATTATTGCTCTCGCTCAAACGATCGCGGCGATACCTCACGTATGGTTTGAGCACCGTTTACATATGTGGGCGCGACTTGCTTATGCGTTCGCACAACATTTTTTGATCACTTTTATTCCTATTACAAGGAATGTAAACATCCCTTGTTATATAAATAAGCAGGACAGGTCCACATTATGTGAGATCTGGAGTCAAAAAGACCTCAGATCTCACATCTACCCTTAAAAGAAAAAAAAAAGAAAAGTCTTTCCCGCCGCCCATAAAAGTGATCCCACGGAGAATCTACCGCTGGGGCCACTTTTATGTGACAGAGAACCGCCAGCCGTGTTAGAAAATACCGGGGTTATGGCAGCTATCTGCTGCCATAACACTGGTATTTAACATCAAAGTACCAACTTAAAACTGCGGCAGGCGGTCCAGAAGTGGTTAAACATCCACGGCTAAATGGCCCGTGCATAGGCACGGATTGCGGTCCGATGAAGAATTGATGAAAGGAAGATCGCCGGCATCATGGTTAAGTGCAACAAAACATCCGCTTTAATACATCAGTGTATACAGCACAGACAGTCGACGCGTTTCCGCCATAGTGGCCTTACTCATGACTACCATGAGTAAGGTCATTACGGCGGAAACGCATTGACCGTTTGTGCTGTTTACACCGATGTCCTTATCTGATATTTTGCTGAACTTGACTATGATGCCAGCAATCTTCTTTTCTTCATTGTTGGCTACAGACTACAAAGGTCACTTCAAGCAACATCTCTGAGAATTCAACATCTGTGAAAAATCTCTGAGAATTATGTAGTGAAAGCAATAAAGTGTATTATTACACTGTGCTTGTCCTTTTTGAGATAAAAAAGAAAAACTGCTGTCAGTATATGCATATCATTACATAGCTGGTTTCCGGTTCCTGTGCATTACCTGAATTGAAACTGCAATAGAAGTTTATAGGGTGGTATATAATTCCACTTAAATTGTTTCTAAAGTCTAAACATTTTTTACCTTAATGCATTCCCTGCAATAAGGATAAAAAAATAAATAATGTTCCAGTAGCAGTATCTCCCTCTATTCTGCTAAAAGTGGCCCTGCAAACAAAGCAAGAGAAGGAGAGCTGGCTATTGACAAGGACATCAAAAAGTTCACCATATTATATTTACATCTCAAAGTCTTTTTCCCTGACACCTTCTTTAGTTCCCTTTTAATGGCAGTGGAGGTTTGCTTTAAAGCTCAATTCTGCTCAGTCTTGATATTAGATTAAGAACCATACAATGTATTCATATATATATTTACTGTATACCCTAACAATGACACACACGAGAGTTAGTGACAAACAGGGGTTTTACAGCTTTTTGTGCACGTAACTTACCCTAAAAATAAGGCAAAGAAATTCTAGGGCTTTTTCCAAATGTTCATCAGTCTTCTTAATGCTGTCATATCCAACCTCTTCAATGTCATTGCCTGGGTATGTGTTGTTCAGATCAGTAGGAGTCACTCCAAACCAGGAAAAGAAAGACTGGTTGCCTGAAGCATCTGTGGAATGATCAGAGATTGACCTGGCGGTCTGTTTGGCCTGTATGATCATCTGGGCAAGCCGTAAAACCTGTACAACAGAACCACAGACAAGTGTAACCTAGCTGATAACGTTTCTACAAAAAATGCATATGAAGTGAATTTGCACAACATCGGGATTAAAAGGAGACTACATGTGAACAAGCAAACAGACTATTTATAAATAGTTAAGAAATTATCAGAAACTAATATGTTAAAATTCAAGTGGGACAGTGGGGAGCACTACATTTTACAAAACAGTTATTTTTTAGTCTAGCAGACTCAAAGAATAGCTGATTAACCACTTGCTGACCAAGCCTTTTCTGGAACTTTAGACAAATCTAGATCCAGAAAGTACGACTACTCTTGTCACAAAATTTTTACCTTTTCTCCCTGTCCAAAAAAATTATTTATGAGTGGAGCCCCAAATACCTGTAGAACCTCACAGGGTTTATAATTATTTCCCAATATATTCAAAGCTTTTGGCAGGACTAAAATAATGAAAGTTAAAATGAAACAACAAAACTAGAAACAGCATGGCTTTTTATGCTCTTTCCACTCATGCGCCAGTTGCCATGTTGCCTAAACTCTGCAGGAATCTGTAACCAGAACAAATCACTTTACCATCTACATACGGTTTACAGCCTTCTTCAGCGCATGATCAGGGATCATAATACTTTTGGGAGTATCTTTTTTTGAAATAAAAAGAAGTTGCTGCATCATGACAGTACGCTTAGGTGTTTTGTACTTGGAAGGCTGTTCGTGAAAGTTATAACTTGCCTCCTCACATGCAAAATTGCATTTGGGTGGTGTGTGGACTACACTTACCAGACTCCGTGCCTCAGTGCCAAACATTTGAGTGTATTGGAAATCCTGTCCCTCCAAGCTGTACACATGGCTCTTAACCTTCAAAGCAGTATCTAGGATTGAGGGCTGCCATGACGAAAGAAAGCTGCCACCAAGGCTTGGGGACATAAGGAGTCTGTGCTGGCGGTGAGGAATAACATGCTCTGGTTCCAGGAACAACTGTTCACCTATAGAAATACATAAAAAGCATGGAATGAATCTCAAAGCTAAAAATAGAAACTACAAAACTGTAGACAGCTTGTAATAAAACAGACAGCCAATGCCTTACCCTTCTGTATCATCTCTGCCAGATTAGGCTGGGAGAAGACCTTGGCTATTCTGAAGAGCATGAAAGCATTCTTTTGGTTGACCAGATCACTACGAATGGCCCGATTCAAGAAGCGAAGAAAGAGCTTTGTGTATATGAGCAAATTCTCCTGAACAAAAGGAGCCCTGTGAATGAAGAGCATCATGTAATGTTCTTTATTAAATGCCAAATTTTGAAAATAATTTCTTTCATTTCAAAGCACACATTTCTGACAAATTTAAATTTTTACAATTTTTATTAAGAATGGGATATTAAACTAGATAAAAAAAAATGTTCCGTTACGCCAACACAGACTAAGCATATATTCCATTCCTTAAAAATGAAGGGTCAAGTTTCCTGTCAGCTCTCCACCCCACAATGCCTAAATTAGCTGGAAAAAAAAAAAAGTTTGGTTTTCTTAGGAGTACATCACAGGACACAGAGGAGTTTGTTTTCACAACTATTTGGTGCCACAAAAAAACAAATCCAAATTCAGTCAAGCCTTAATTTTGTAGAAAGCAATAAGAAACACAAGCAAAAGAGATGAGATCTCTGTGTCCTGTGATTTACTCCAAGAAAAAGGATTTGACGGGTAAACAAAAAAATCCTAAAATTTCTCAATGTGGTAGAAAATTGCTGGCTGACAAAAAAAAACAGGTACCTGGTAACTTTTTCTGAGAAGTCTTCCAGTGCAGCATCTGAGAGATAGGCCACTCCTACCTGTAACAGGAAACACAATTGTCCATTGTTCTAAATGTATCTGCCGTACCTGGCAGACCAATGGTTGATCCTGATTGGACAGGCAGTCAATGCGATAATGCCTCACAAAGGTACCAAAGCTCAACCATGTCGCTGCCCTGCTGGTCTGCTCCAGTGTTGCTCCTGCCCTCTTTGCGACAGAGGAGGCCCAGGTTCCGGTGAAGTGGGCTTTGACTCCGCTTGGGTGGGTGGAGGGGGTTTAGGAAAGATTTTATGCTTGATAGGCCGCCTGTAGAGCAAGCTTGATCCTTCTGGCCATCATTTTTCGAGGCTTGTTTCACCTTGTTGATCCCTGAGTGAAGGACGAATAGAGTGGTAGCTCTTCACCAGTCCTTAGTTCTTTCAAGGTAAGCTGTATGTATTTTTCTAACGTCTAGTTTAGCATATATGTTTCTCTTTTCTTGTAGTTCATTAAAGCTGGAAGAGGGGATAGCAATATTCTGCGTTCTGTGGAAGGTTGAGCAAACTTTTATCCAGCTGGATTAAAAAGTAGGGTTCCAACACAGATAGCGCCTGTATTTTGCTTACCCTCCAAGCCGACACTAGGGCTACTAAATACTCTTTTTAACGTGAGGTGATGATCCGAACATTTTTCCAGTGGTTTAAATGGAGGAGAGAGGAAACCTCTAAGAACCGTGGAGAGGTCCTATAGCAGACTCTGCTAAGCCTCCTGGGCCTAGATCTTCCAAATGCGAGGAGGAGTCTTTTTAGAAGTGGGTCTTCTGCCAGTCTGACGTCCAGAAAGGAAGAGAACACTGCCACTTGGACCATAGAAGAGTAGAAGAGTGCTATGAGAGATTTTTGTCTGTCCCTTGCAAGTCTAAAATTGCAGGGATAATTCCTCTGTCAGGGCTTCCTTTGCTTTCGTTCCAGGAGACAAACTTCTTTCTCACTTTTTCATAAATGGCTTTGGTCACATCTTTTCTGCTGGCTAAAATGGTGTCTATTATCATGTCCGAATATCCTTTCCTCTCAGCGACCAGGCCAAAAGCTTCATGACCTTGCAATTCGGGTGGTTGATCAGCCCCTGAGATAGAAGATCTGGTACATTAGGCAGTGTTAAGTGTGGTTTGACACTGAGGTTTTTCAGATGGCTGAACCATGCTCTCTGGGGCCAATGCGGCGCTTGAGGATCACCGTAATCTTTTCTTCCCTGATCTTTTGCATTACCTTTGGTATTAGGGTGACCAGGGGAAATGCATAACAAAAAACGGTATGACCAACTTTGCCTGAACGCCAGGCACCTCAGGCACCCCCCAACTTTTACTGATCCATGAGAAGATTGCCAGGGTGTTGTCTATCCCCTTCAGATGGACAGCCAAGATGGATCGAATGTTTGATTCAGTCCAATTGGGTGCAGAGACTTTGTTCCTCCTTGTCTGTTTAGCTATGCCACTGTTGTGACGTTGTCTTTTCGGATTCAGACATCTTTGCCCTGAATCGTTGCTTGAAACGACCTTAGGTTTTGCTCTACAGCTTTTAGTTCCCTTATATACGAGGCTCAAAACCAGTGGGGATTCCATTCCCCCTGTGTGCAAAGATCCACCATGTGCACTTCCCACCTCAGGGTACTGGCGTCTGTAGTGATCCGTACCAGGCTGACCTGCGCCCATCTGCACTTTTCAACGTAGCGAAGAGGGTTAAGCAACCACTGAAGACGACTGGAATGGTCGTCTCCAGGGACGTTGGACTGCCATCCCCCTAGGCCAGAAGATGATTTTGCAGAGGCCTCATGTGCAGCTGTGCTCAGGTGATGGCCACAATCGAGGATGTCATTAGTCCTAGTGCCGCCATTCCCTACCTGATGGTCATGGATTTGGCCCTCAGAGATGCTATTGCCTCTAATTTCTTTGGGTCTTTTCTTCCGTTAGGAAAATGTTGACCACTCTGGCATCTAGCACATAGCCCATGTATAAAACCCTCCGGTTTGGGACCAATTAAGATTTTTTGGCGCTCACTAGCCATCCTAGGTCTTGCAAGTAGGAGATGCTTGTCCGCAGATTGGCTGTCAGGCTCTCTGCTGATTCTGTGAAGGACAACATATCGTCTAGATCAGTGTTTCTCAACCTTTTTAAAGTTGTGGCGCCCTTAGCAATTCTGCACAATCTCAAGGCACCCCATTCTAAAATGGAAAAGAAAAAACCTAAACTAATAGTTTGACATAAGGCAGCAACATCCATACACATGGGCAATCCACATGGGCGCCTTCTGTTTTTTTACTATATATAGTGAAATGCAGTATTACATTTTTATTACAGTATTACAGTAAACCCCCCTCCATTGCGGGGGTTACGTTCCGGACCCAGCCGCGAAAAGTGAAAATCCGCGAAATAGAAAAACCCTATTAAAATGCATTGTAGGCATGTTTTTTTTTTACTGTCACTGTACGTGTAAAAGCATTTTAAGGTTTTTAAACACACTTTTAAAACAATAGAAACTCATTTAAACACATAAAAGATACTGAGAGACATAGCAAGAGCTATGGAAAACACAAAAATATTTAATTATTAACGATTTATATAGTAAAATAACATTACAAAAAAAAAAACGCAATATACCGGGACCGCAAAAACTGAACCGCGATGGAGCGGGGTTTACTGTATTAGTATTATAGTAAATACAACAACAAGCCTGCAGGCAGAAAGTGGCGACGTCCATCTTGGTACACCCCGCTCAGCGCCAAACTGATTACATAGTAAAATAGTATTTTTCAGTATATAAAGGTGAGATAACTGCTAAAATAAGTGTGAAATTGAAGACTTGTTTGGATGTAAGAAAACGTCCACTGCTGCCTTCATGTTTTGTCAGTATAGGAAACCCATTAAAACGCATAGCGGCCATGTTGGAACGCATAGCGCATGTGCAATAAGCAATTTTGTTTGCAACATCTCTTCCGATTCATTTTCTGGAGGGTAGCAGGACTCTGATAGAAATTTTGCCCCGAGGACCGCGAATCTTGGGTATCTTTGATGGCTTCTTTTTATTGGAACATGGAGATAGGTGCCTTGGAAGTCTATCTTGGCCATAAAGACTCCTGCAGGTAGGATATTCCTGACTGAATAAATGGATTCCACCCTAAACCTCTTGAACTTTATCTTTTTGTTGAGCTGTTTGAGGTTCAGTATGAGTTTTCGTTTCCCTGATGGCTTCTTTCGTGCAAATATGTGAGAGTAAAAAACAGTTTTTTCTTCTCCCGGCAGGACAGGACAAATCACTTTGATTCAGTAGATTTTCCAGCAAAGATAGAAAGGCCTCTGCACGGTCTTGGTTTCTTGAAAGTGTGGTCACTAGGAATTTGGTTGAGGGGTGGCCGGAAACCTCTGCTATTGTGGGGGGGAACAAATTTGTTTTCTGTGGCGTTTCTCCACTGCTGAGCAAAGGCCGCTAGTTTGCCCCCCACCTGGAGACTGCCGTTGTTTTTTTGTTTCTGGTAAAACGGAATTTTTGTAAAATCTTACCTGTAAAATTCCTTTCTCTGAGTCCTCCGACAGTCGCCGCCCTCTTCATATTCGTCACAATGGGGTATTAGACTTTGCTCCGAAGGAGTAGCTAGGCAACAGAATATGTTAATATAAAAGTTTTAACACATCCCACCCCCAGGGGGTGGTCCCCTCAGTCAATACCCTCCTACTTCCTGTATCCATACTCCAGTTTCAGTGGAATAGCAGTAGAGAGTACATTCAACCCCAAAAGAGGGGCGGGGGCGGCGACTGTCGGAGGACTCAGAGAAAGGAATTTTACAGGTAAGATTTTACAAAAATTCCGTTTTCTCTTACGTCCTCCGACAGTCGCCGCCCTCTTCATATTCGTCACAATGGGGACGTCCCAAAGCAGTGCAAACATGAGGGGTGGGAAACGCAGCCGCGCCCAAGGCAACGCCGTCTCCACAGCAGAGAAAGGAACCTTACCAAAGGAAGGAAACCCTCTGGGCAACAGAAGAAAAAACTTGCTCAACAGAAGCAAAAAAATCCCAGGAAAACAAATAACCTAGGGATAACAACATGTATCCCAACAGCCAAGAAGCCCATACAAGAGGCTCTAAGGAACTGCCGCACTAAGAACCTTGTGGCCAAAGGAAGCATCTGCCGATGCCCGAACATCCACTCTGTAGAATTTTGTGAAGGTGTGAACGGACGACCAAGTCGCCGCCTTACACACCTGGGCCACAGAAGCCCCATGACGACAGGCCCAAGACGTACTCAGAGATCTTGTAGAGTGCGCCTTCACAGGCACAGGGGGAACTCTCCCCTTCAAAGCATAGGCCTGTTCCACAGTCTGTCTGATCCATTTGGCAATGGTAGAGGCCGATGCAGCCAAGCCCTTCTGAGGTCCCTCAGGAAGGACAAACAAGGAATCCGACTTGCGGAAAGATTCAGTCGATTTCAGGTAAACCCTAATCGCCCGAACAACATCCAAGGAATGCAGCTCCACCTCCTTCGGATGTTTGGGCTTCGCGCAGAGCGAAGGCAGGACAATATCCTCATTGATGTGAAAATCCGAAACCCTCTTCGGAAGAAAAGAAGGGTTAGGTCGTAAGACCACCTTATCCAGATGAAGGACCAGATACGGAGACTTGCAGGACAAAGCTGCCAGCTCCGAAACCCTGCGAGCCGAAGTGATCGCCACCAAAAAAGCGACTTTCTTGGACAACATGGACAACGAGATCTTCCTGATCTGTTCAAAGGGAGCATGTTGTAGCACGGACAGAACAAGATTTAAGTCCCAAGGAGGTAAAGGTTCCCTCCTAGGAGGGACCAGATGTCGCACCCCTTGAACAAAGGTACTACCAAAGAGTTAGACGCCACAGGACGTGGAAAAAGAACGGCCAGCGCAGACACCTGACCCTTGACCGTAGCCAGCGCCAAACGCTGGTCGACACCCGTCTGAAGGAAGGACAACACCCTAGACACCGAGTAAGTGCGAGGTGAAAACCCCCTGGACTCACACCAGGCAAAATAGGCCTTCCAAGTACGGTGATAGACCTTCCCCGAGGAAGACTTCCTCGCATTAATCAAAGTGTGAATGACCTCCGGAGAGAGACCCCTATCCTTCAGGACCTCGGTTTCAACAGCCAGACCGTCAAAGCCAGCGACTGTAAAGCAGGATGGAATATCGGTCCTTGAGACAAGAGATCTTCTCGAAGAGGCAGACGCCAAGGAGCGTCGACCGCCAGGTTCACGAGGTCCGCGTACCAGGACCGGCGAGGCCAGTCCGGTGCCACAAGAATCACTGTGTGTGGTTCCGAGTTCAACCTGCGAAGGAACCTGGGCAGCAATTGGATCGGCGGGAACGCATACAGCAGCCGATACTGGTGCCACGGGGCCACCAACGCGTCGGACGCGTCTGCCCGAGGATCGCGCGTCCTTGCCACAAACCTTTTTACCTTGTTGTTCAGACGAGACGCGAACAGGTCCACTTCCGGAAGACCCCACTTCGCGCACAACATCTGGAAGACAGCCGGGTGGAGAGACCATTCCCCCTGATCCAGGGTCTGGCGACTCAGATAATCCGTCTGCCAGTTCTCCACCCCCGGAATGTGTACCGCTGATATCGCCGGGACATGAGTCTCGGCCCAAGAAAGAATGCCGGCCACTTCCCGAGCCGCTCGGGCACTCCTGGTGCCCCCTTGGTGATTGACGTAAGCCACTGCCGTGGCATTGTCCGTCTGCACCCGAACCGGACAGCCGCGCAGCCTGTCCGTCCAACGGTGAAGGCAAAGATTTATCGCACGCAACTCCAGAATGTTGATCGGAAGGGAGGATTCCTCCCCCGACCAAGTCCCCTGGGTGGACAGAACGCCCAGAACACCACCCCAGCCCGACAGGCTGGCGTCCGTGGTGATCACCGTCCATGAAAGAGGACGAAAAGACTTTCCCCCCCGACACCGCCGGGGACTGGAGCCACCACAGAAGATCCCTTCTGGTGCGACGGCTCAACGAAACCTCGACATCCAGAGACTGCGGACGCCCGTCCCACTTGGACAGAATCTCCGCTTGGAGACCCCTCGTGTGAAACTGGGCAAAGGGAATTGCCTCGAAAGCCGAGACCATCAGACCCAGACACCGCATGCACTTCCGCAGGGATGAGCACGGAACGTCCCTGAGGGACTGGACTTCTCCCTGAAGAACCCTGATTTTGTCGTCCGGTAGGAAGACCTTCGCTTGGACCGAGTCCAGGATCATTCCCAAATAGGGAAGACGAACCGTCGGGCACAGTGTCGATTTTGGATAATTTATCGTCCAACCAAACTCCTGCAGAGTCTACACCGTGATGGACAGATCCTCCTCCAGACCCTGGCTGGTCGCAGACCGAACCAGAATGTCGTCCAGATACCCCAGGACAGAGATGCCCTGGGCCCTTAACAAGGCCAGCAGTGGGGCAAGCACCTTGGTGAAAACCCGCGGAGCCGAAGCGAGGCCAAAAGGCAACGCCACAAATTGGTAGTGATCCTCCGCAATGGCGAATCGAAGGTACCTCTGGTGACCCTCGAAAATGGGAATGTGTAGGTACGCACCCTTCAGATCGATGGAGGCCATGAATTCCCCCGGAACCAGGGCAGCCACCACCGACCGCAGAGATTCCATGCGGAACTTGCGAACCCGCACAAAGCGGTTTAGAGCCTTCAGGTCCAGAATAGGACGAACCTTGCCCTCCTTCCTGGGTACAGTGAACAGATTTGAATAGAACCCCCGAAACCTGTCCCGATGAGGTACCGGGACCACCACTCCCTGAGCTCTCAGGTCCCGCACCGCCAGGTGCAGATCCCGCAAACGCTCCGGAGACAGTTGAAGATTTGAGGGAAAAAATCTGCTCTCCGGTCGAGAGAGAAACTCGATCTTGTAACCAGAACGAACGATTTCCTGAACCCACCTGTCCCGAACACGGGCCAGCCAAGGTTGTAGAAAACCGAGCAAGCGTCCCCCCACCCCAGAACCGGGTGAGGGCGCCCCTTCAGGCCGCACTGTTGTGGGCAGCGGATCCGGATTGGCCGGACTTCTGCTTACCTGTCCACGGCTTCTTTTGAGAGCCCTGACCTTTGAACGGTTTGCCCTTAAAGTGCGGCCGAAAGGCACGAAAGGACCCCTGAGAGGGCCGAAAGGAAGCATGCTTCTTACCAGAAGTCGACTTAGCCTTCTGGGATTGGGGCAAGAGCGTGCTCTTACCACCCGTGATCCCCTTTATCAGTGTATCCAAGGATTCACCAAAAAGGCGAGAACCGTCATAAGGAAGATTGGCTAAAGTCTTGCGAGAAGATTGGTCCACCGACCAACACTTCAAGCAAACCAAACGGCGAGACAACACCGCCACACCGTGTACACGTGCGGCCAACGGGACCATATCCAAGTCCGCATCGCACAAATACATGACACCCTGATGGATTTGATCCACCATGTCCAATGTCGCCTGCGGGGCTGAGTCAGCCACCAAAACGCGTCTAAGCACCTGCGTCCAACTCGCGACCGCCTGGGCCGCCATAAGGGAAGCAAACAGAGCTTTCAACATAGAACCCATAATAGAATAGGTATGACGGGCAAGAGACTCCAGCCTCTTGTCCGTGGCATCCCGGAACACCGGGGTATCCTCAGCAGGAATCGCAGTGGACTTATTCAAAACCGCGATCGCGTGATCCACCGGAGGTGGTACACACCAACGCTCGTCAGTAGCGGGCGTGAAAGGATAACGCAATTTGAACCTACTGGGCACAGCAAAAGGCTTGCGGATATTACGCCATTGTTCTTTAACAGCGTTTTGAAAATCATCCGTGCAGGGAAAAACCTGCGATGTTTTGCGCCGTCTCTTTGTCCCATAAGCTGCCAAGGCAGCAGGTGGACACGGTTCATCCTGCAAGCGCAGCGTATGCTTAATAGAAGCAACCATTTCATCCATGAGTGCAAGCTCTTCAGACGAGCCAGGGGGAGAATCATCCACCCCTTCAACCTCAGCCTCCACCTCGGACCCCACAAGATCCAGGGAGGAACGGGACCCTGATAAGGAGACCCCGGCCACACCAGCCCCTGCACCATCACCCTCTGAACCAGAGGAAATTGAATCTCTGGACCTTTTTGTGGATTAAGCAGCCACCAGCATTTGCACCTGTGCTGCCAGATTAGCCACAATCGCAGCCAAATCCCCCCCTGGGGGGGAAACAGCAGTCCCCTGACTACCCATCAATGTGGTAGGAAATTTGCCCTCCTGAGAATCCATTGCCCAAAAATTATTGCTGGCCAAGAAGGGGTTAACTGCCCCTTTAACAAGCGCAGCGAGCGCAGCCCACCGCACACACACACAGCACAATTGAGACCCCCACAGGGAAGACACAGAACCCAGGCAATGGATAAAGGAAGATCAGAAAGGTAAAAACCTGAAGGAGACCTCGCTGTAGCTGCCGCCGCGATCGTGCACACCAGGAAAGAGGAAGTGATGCAATCAGGGCGCTCTGTTAAAGACTATGGAAGGCTACAAGAAAATGGCCGCCCGCAGTTAAAACATGCGGCTGGGCGAGTGCAGGCAAAATGGCGCCTTTTGGCGCCGAAACCGCCGCTCCCCCACTACAGTGATGCATTAACACCACCCATGCAAAAAAACATGGCGGATCGCCGTAGCGATCGCTGTAAAGTGCCCCAACATGGTCAAAAGCATGTCCCACAGCACACAGCCTTCACACATACACAGGCTGACACAGACAGTGCAGCCCAGCCCCCCCTCCTTATGCCCACAGCATGCAGCCAGAGAGACAGGGAGAAACAAATCCACAGTGTGAACACAGGCAGGGTAACACAGTCCCAGACTGACAGCCCTCCCAAAACAGACAGGTCCCCACATAAATACACTTACCTCCACGGATGGCGTGGGGAACCCGCACAGGCGAACAAACCGCTGCACACAAGGCAAGGAGAGTCGCATCCAGGACGCAGCACAATGGTGGGTTAAGAAACCGCACAGCGTCCAGTGAGGTAGCCACCTCACCAAGCATCCCTGCACCGAACAGGGATGGGTCGTTCACTGCGCCAGGAGCGATACCTGACTGAACGCTCGATGGCAGGCTGGGAAGCCACTGACCCACAACCTGCGACCAGGGGGATCAGCCCGAGACCCAGCCCGCACGAATCCTCTTCATCAGAAGAACTAACTAACGCTGAAAAAATAACAGCTAAGTAAAGCAAGAGAGAAAACTCAAACAAAAAATCAAAAAAGAAGAAAGAGTCTGGGGCACAAAGCCCCAGCACAGAGAGAGCCAGCCACTCCTGACAAGCTAGACATTGAAACTGGAGTATGGATACAGGAAGTAGGAGGGTATTGACTGAGGGGACCACCCCCTGGGGGTGGGATGTGTTAAAACTTTTATATTAACATATTCTGTTGCCTAGCTACTCCTTCGGAGCAAAGTCTAATACCCCATTGTGACGAATATGAAGAGGGCGGCGACTGTCGGAGGACGTAAGAGAAAGAAAGGCTTGAGAATGAGGTGTCTTTCTTGCCTTTTCTTTTTTGGGGGGTCCAGCGCTTTTTTGCTCCTGCTTTATTAAATCTCCTGGACTGATGAAAGGGTGCTTTCCCCTGTTTCTTCTTGGCCTGAGGGAAACCTTTATTCTTAGCTGCAATCCTGTCTAAGACCAATTCCAGGCCTAGCAAAACCATAAGTCGCCCATGAAGGGAATCCCGCATAATCTATTTTTTCGCTTTTTTGTTCCTTGATGTCCAGGGTGTCTGCAATGGGCCGCAGTAGATTTTCAGTGTTCTTTGAAAGGAAGAGAGTGCCTTCTGATGCTGCATGTTCCTCGTCTGAATCTAAACATAGGTCTTCTGACTCAGGGTCTGGGTCATCCGAATCGGCTTCCTGTTCTGTTTGATCCATCTCCTCCCCGCTGAAAGTTAAGCATATCCTTAAAGAAACCTTGTGATTCTTGAGCAACCATTTTGTTAATGCATTTCTGGCAGAGCGTTTTTTTCCAGTCTGGAGATAACCTGTAACCGCCAGAGGCGCATGCCTTGCCGCTGGTCTTTGCCCTTTTCTCTTCTGGGGCCTTTACCTTCAGAAAAGCACAAGGGAACCCACATGAGATAGACAGTTGTTGTACCAGTTAGTGACACGACACCCTTTCAGCTGGGACGAAACCGCAGGCAAATGAGCTGACCTTGCTCTTGTGCTGCCCCTGAGCTGATACTGCCCTGGCCCCACGGGACCAGATGGGAGGCTGGCCAGGGAGTCCCCTGCACAAGCCCAAACAACTGGTGCAGCTTACGTGTGGACATGGAGGAAACACAAAATACCTGAGGCACGCAGGTATAGCAGATACATTTATATTGGTGGACAATTGTGTTTCCTGTTACAGGTAGAAGAAGCCTATCAGATGCTGCCCTGGAAGATGTTTAGAGAAAAATATATCTGGACCCCCGGGTGGTTTAAGCCATAATGTGCTAGTATGCACTGCATACCAACACATTATGACAGACTTGTCCTAAACCCAAGCGCTCCAGGGGTGTGCTGTTACTGCTGACAAGGCTTCAATCTTTACCTGGTCTACCTTCTGTGTTTATAGGCTCCAGCCATTTGAATGGACAGGCTGCGTTGACGTCACTCCCGCACATACGCACAGGAGTCACAGCTCTCTACATTGACGGCACACTCTGCGTGCTGGCAGTTCAGAGAGCAGTGCGCATGCATCTGTGACGTGACTGGCTGCTTTAAACATGAATATCTCCTAAACACGGCAAGTTTAGGAGACATTCACTGTACCTACAGGTAAATCTTATTATAGGCTTACCTGTAGGTACAAGATAAAAAGCAGAATTATTAAGGACTATCCAGGATGTCTCAAAAGCACTTAACATGAGGCCGGGTAGCCAGGGAAGCACAAACAAAAATCCTCAAACAGAAAAAGAGGGCGGAACAAAACCTGCAAGATTACTGCTCCATAGAGAAGAATGAAGGGTCCGATCAGGTCTGCCTCAAAAACGGACAGGCGGACCTGATCAGACAGCCCGTGTGAAAGGGGCCTTCGGCTGTGGCATGACGATGAGGAAAAAATGGATTTTTGTAAAATCTTACCGTAAAATCCTTTTCTCTTAGCTCATCGACAGACGTAGTCCTCGGTGATACACCACCTTCGGGTTATGTTACCTCCGCAGGAGCAGGACTAGACAGGAAATTAAAAAGCTCTGGCCACACCCTAGGGGCAGTCCCAGAGGGTATATCCTCTCTCTCTCTGCCTCAGCAAATCAGTTATGTGAAAAAGCAGTGCTTAGAGAATTTAACCCAACCCAACTCCAAAACAGAGGGGCGGGGACTACGTCTGTCGATGAGCTAAGAGAAAAGGATTTTACGGTAAGATTTTACAAAAATCCATTTTTCTCTAGCGCTCATCGACAGACGTAGTCCTCGGTGATACACCACCTTCGGGACGTCCCAGAGCAGTATCACAACTGAGGGGTGGGAAAATGGAAATCAAATCCCAATCTAGAAGGCCCAACCGGTGCCAACTAGAAGTTTACAATGCTCATCCTTAATGATGAGACTCAACAAAAAAAGAGAAAACAATTTTTTTTTTTTTTTTTCAAACAGAAAAAAACCCTCGAGGTAGACCACCGGTCTCCTCAAATTGCGGCCTGCAAAACCTTGCGGCCAAATGAGGCATCCGCCGATGCCGTCACATCAATTTTATAGAATTTTGTAAAGGTATGTACCGACGACCAGGTGGCCGCCTTACATACCTGGACCACTGACGCCTGATGGCGAAAGGCCCAGGAAGTACTGAGCGCTCGAGTGGAGTGCGCCCTAACAGGGAACGGAGGACTCTGACCCTTAATAGAATAAGCCTGTACCACCGTTTGTCTAATCCATTTGGCAATGGTCGCGGCAGATGCAGGCAAACCCTTTCTGGGGCCATCCGTGATCACAAAAAGTGAATCCGTCTTACGGAATGATTCCGTAGCTTTCAGGTATACCCTGATTGCCCGAACCACATCTAAGGAATGCAACGCATGTTCCCGATGATGCTTGGGCTGAGGACACAAGGAAGGTAGTACAATATCTTCATTCAGATGAAAATCTGAAACCACCTTGGGAAGAAAAGATGGCTTAGGATGAAGTACTACCTTATCCCTATGAATCACTAGGTATGGTGACTGGCATGATAATGCAGCCAGTTCTGACACCCTGCGAGCAGAAGTAATAGCCACCAAGAAGGCCACCTTCTGGGATACAGTAAGCAAGGGAATCTCCCTGATGTTTTCAAAAGGAGGTTTCTGTAGAACCGACAAAACCAAATTAAGATCCCAGGGCGGTAAGGGCGCGCGGACTGGAGGAGCCAGGTGCCGCACCCCCTGGATGAAATTCCGCACCAAGGATTTGGTAGCTAAAGGCTTCTGAAAGAAGATTGCTAATGCTGAAACTTGACCCTTGATGGTGCTCAAGGCTAGCTTCTGCTCAACCCCTTGTTGCAAAAAAGCCAATATTCGAGTCACCGAATAGGTACGTGGAGGAAATCCTAAAGATTCGCACCACGCAATATAAGTCTTCCATGTGTGATAATAGACTTTGCTGGAAGTCGCTTTCCTTGCTTTAATAAGGGTAGGAATGACTGAAGTAGACAAACCTCTGTCCTTCAGTACTTGGGTCTCAATGGCCAGGCCATTAAAACCAGCGACTGTAAAGCACGAAGGTAAATTGGTCCTTGAGACCACAGACACTCCCTGAGACGAAGTTCCCACGGAACGTCTGCGACTAACATGTCCAAGTCGGCCAGGCCGGCTTGAGGAGGCCAGCCTAGAATTTCTAGGACCACTGGCGCTGATTGGATCTGAACCAGGCCTTTAAGAAAAAATTCTTGCCAGGACCTAAGATCCCAGCAAGGTGTCTAGGTCCTTACTCCTAACTAGACAGAAAATAACTGATTTGCTGAGGCAGAGAGAGAGAGGATATACCCTCTGGGACTGCCCCTAGGGTGTGGCCAGAGCTTTTTAATTTCCTGTCTAGTCCTGCTCCTGCGGAGGTAACATAACCCGAAGGTGGTGTATCACCGAGGACTACGTCTGTCGATGAGCGCTAGAGAAAAAAATAATTAAAAAAGAAAAAAATTATTATTTATTTTTTTTAAATTTAAAAAATAAATTAATAATAACCACACTCCCTATCCACTTACCTTTAAGCAAAGGTAACTGGACACGGAGATGAAGCCTGCAAAAACTTCCCTCTCATCTCCTCTTAGGAAGAAGATGGGAATGCATTAACAGGCAGTGGAAACAGTCATTACTCCTGGCCACCACAAGAGGGCGCCAGTTCCCCAGCCTCTCTCATCTCACAGGAGAAGGCCGAAAAGCCGGGCCTCAATTTTCGGACGGCGCGGAAGTCCGTGCACTCGGGGAGGAGGTGGGGGCGCAAAAGGGACAGGACACCTCCTGCAGGGCACCCCAGGCACCAGGTTGCTAATTCGACCTGGCACCCGGGGTTTGTCGAGCCCTGATCTAATTAACTACCTAGACAAGCCTAGGTGACTCAAATCAGTGCCCATCCAGACTGTTCAGCATTAGTATTCAAGACGACCCAGGGCTGTCCAAATCTCATTAACCAGCTTTCTTTTCAGATCCATCTTCTCACTGAGTTTCAAGTTGGCAGAGACCATCATGGCTTCCTTGAAAATGTGGCAACATCATCTTTCATTATTTAACAGGACATTTTCCTGAATGTTTGTAGCTCCCTCAAATGGCAGGGACCATAGTCAGTAGCCAAGAAGCTACCCTGCAGCCCCCTCCAAAAGCCCCTGTCCCATTTGTGTCTATCACAACACCAATGAATGAGACACAATAGGTCTCTGAAAAAGCACAGCCAAGGCTGAGATTTGTTCTGTAAGATAATCAAAGCCAATGACAGCTCCATATCAGTCTAGAGAAAAGCTAAACTACTATATGCCCCACAACATACTGTCAAGGATGGAACTTATGGGCTTTGCATCAGGTAAAATGAGCCTTCCATATACGATAGTACACCTTCCTGGGAGTTGGATTCCTATACTGAGAAGGGTAGAATCACAGTCAGAAAAACATCTGTTCCTCAGGCCAAGTCTGGCCAATATGGAAGAGCCAACAGCTCGCCTGTCAAGGAGATTTAAGAAAAGAATTAAAAAAATAGTTACCTTGCTCCCGGCTTCCCATGCTTCCAGGAAAAGCAGGTGATGTCACTGCACTTCTTGGTCACTTCAAATCCTGCAAGAATGCACCCCTACATTGGGCTGAGGTGCATCCTTCTGGGATTTCGATTGGCCAGCTACAGTATTTCAGGAGGCAGCGATGAAGCACAGAGACATCACCTGTGCATCCTGGAAGCATTGAAAGCTGGGACTGAAGGTTTTTCGTTATCCTTATTTTTTTGTCAAACCTTTATGGTTTTTTTTTTTCTTTATGCAGATAATCATGTTTTGTAAGGAAAATGGACCTTCCATTCTTTTATTCTAATGTTTCGCTCAATGCCATCAAAATCTCCCTATGGAGTGTTTGGGTACACATACACACACACACACGATATGTCTACAGTTGCCACATAAAAATAAGCATGATTTTTTCACCTTTTGTAACATGTTACACCTGTATTTAGGGTGTACATGTTACTGGGCATGTTCCCTGTGACAGGGGTGGGGGGTTCCTCTCCTCATGGTCACATTTTAAAAACAGCATAGCTGTGTGGGGGGCTGCCCAGACAGCTGCATCTTTTATTCACAGAGATCTGTGAATGAATGAACTTCAAGTCCCGTCTGCTATCATGGCAGACTCTTGAAGTTCATGGACTCTTGCTGCACTTCAAGTGATTGTAAACAATCACCTTGCAAAACAGCCCAGTTTAAAAATGGAAACAAAAGGCAAAAGGTTTGTGTAGATGTGAAAAAACACTATAAATACCCCATCCCCCCTTTCAAAAGTGATCACATTCCCTCGGTTCTCAGCTGCATAAGAGCTGGCAGTACACTGATCTTCTCAGTGAATGGCTGTGCAGGGGGGGGGGGGGGTCAGGGCAAGTCTGATCATTAAAGGAGAGCAGGCTGAGTTCCCAGCATAGCTAGAGAACTGACTACACAGTGTGTTCTCCTGCCTAGTGTGGTCAGTTTTTAATAGGAAAGCAGAGGAACTGGCAGGAACACCAGGGATTTCACACAAAGGAAGCAATATAAAGAGAACAGGATACTTTTTCATACAAGTACATGGTACAGCA
Source organism: Pelophylax lessonae (assembly GCF_965119305.1). Lineage (NCBI taxonomy): Eukaryota > Metazoa > Chordata > Amphibia > Anura > Ranidae > Pelophylax > Pelophylax lessonae. The sequence continues at coordinate 271,866,616 of NC_138768.1, forward strand.
AGTATATATCAGGAATATTAAATACTGGGTTAACAAACACTTTCAATAACTGTATGCCCGTATGGGCGGTAAGGGCAGACAGCTGTATAGATTTGTCTGCAGGAGCCTGATCAGTGGATTGTGGGTGCAAAGCTCACAGGCTGCAATGTAAAATCAAAAATGCTAATTTTTTTACATGCAAAATCATGTGCATTATATTTTTACAAACATTGAACCTTTAAAGGTATATATATATATATATATATATATATATATATATAGTACATGCAAGGATAACAATTGTATATAATAGTTGTATTTTAAGTCAGCCAAAACGCTGAAAACATCTCACACTCTATATACTAATTTCCTTTATCAACGTTTGTTATGCATCTAGCAGAGTGATAGTATTGCGCCACTAATATATTCCTCTAATAGCAAATCACTTAATAGAATAATAAAAAAAAAAAAGACGAAGTGGAAGAACTGTTAAAAAATTTGAAAGTCTAAAAAATTAATTTAAAGCTAAATTCTTTGCATATGAAAAAAGTGTATCAGTATAGCTGCATTTATACGAAACCTTGCAGCCAAAGTGTTGTGTTCACACTTACCTAGCATAACTAAAAAATAAAGTTAAAAAAATATACATTTAAAATCTGCTTCTTACCATTTTAGGAATTTCTTTTCAGATAAATACAGCACTGAAAAATCCTACTTCATTTGCTTTGTTTTTGAGAGGGCTGGTGAGCCGTGTTTTCCATAATTAATGTAGACTGTACATTGCTGGAATACATCATTATCAGTTTGTAAACTAGATTTCAACACTGTCTGTCCTAACAAAGCGTTAAAGATCTAAAAGCTAGTGGCTTTTGCGGTGTTAATGTGACTAGTAAAACAGACATAGTGGGGCTCTCAAATTTGACTGTAAACATGGAAATGTACTTTAATTTGTAGTGTGTTTTTGTCGTATCTTTTTTGGTTTGTATGAGGAGGAAAAAAGCAGTGTTGAAAATTTGAAGCACCAAGGCACATCCTGTGTTCGTGATCAGTCACTGCAACAGGCTTTCTACAAAAGGCCGAATGCATCCGTGCCTCAAGAAATTCTGTGCAGGCAGTGTGACGCCAAACAATGGGGAGGCAGGTCCTTACCACAGCAATAGGGAGAATGTTTTCTGCCTGTCCCTACCCTACTGATTGGTAGTCAGCTTGTTTTGCCCCCTGCTCCAAAACCAGCCATACCCACACACTCCAACAGTGGAGGATATGTCTGCTTTGCCCCATTGCTTTGTTGCATCTGTACACTAACAGTTGATCAGTAGAGCAGCGTCAGCTAGTGAAACCTCCAGTGTCAGTAGTGCGCCAAGGCTTTAGAGGAGAAGGGCAGACACTGACAGAGGCTTCACTTCTCTTATGTGCTCCAGTAGTGAAGGAATGGCTTAAGACTATTAATTATTGTGAGTCTAACAGGCTAAGACATGAAATGGTGGTTCTCATAAATTGAAAGCTTTTTGCATACAGCTGAAAACTGATCAGAAAAGACTGCTGAAGTATTGATAGGATTGTGGCTTTAATATCTGGGTTCTCACCATTTCTCTGCAACACTGCGATTCTGTGGCTCATTGCTAGTTGGTGAGGCTCCTCTTTCTGGAACATATCTCCATGGTTGCAAATAACTTAGCCATAACTCTAGTACCTGCAAACAAATAGGCAGGGCGTTTTGCACATTTTAATTCACCAGATGAACATATAAACCCAATGAAAGTAAAAAGGTGTCAAAACACATACCACTCTGAAAGAAGCATCAAGAGGCCAGTATCCAAAGCAGTGCTGCAGGAAGATGTAAAGCTTCTGCTGTATGAAACGAGGGATAACAACCCTGGCAGGGATAAAAAGACAATAAGCATTTTGAAAGTTTATCCGATCTACATGTTAAAAAAAAGTTTATCCAATCTCTTCAAAAAATGAACTTTTCAACTACACATGGAATTTGAAGGCTGAATCCCCCCCCCCCCCCCCCACTGGCTTTGCATGTTTCTTTAGGTCAGCACAAACAAGATGTGTTTTATTTTGGCATTGCCTCCACACACACTGGAGTTTCATCTTTGGCCTGCTGCATTCCCCTTGATGTCAGAAGAAAAAGAACAGCAGGAGCTTCCTATCATACTAAAGTGCAGAGATCTCATTGCCAGACCCCAGAGAGATATAGAGAGATACAAGAAGCCAGTGGGTAAATCTGGGTATACAATGTATAGTTGTTTTTCTCATTCGACCAATGGGTTAAACAAAAACTCACAGATCCCTGCATCAACACAACAATGTGTGACACAGTGATCTCTCCCACTATGCTATTGTATTCTCCCCTCCACTAGAATACACAGATCAGCATTTGCAGCCACTGGTTTATCGACTGCTAGTTTCCGTTAGCCCGACTTCTGTTGAACAGAGAAGAGTACGCACAACCTGAAAGTCGGACAGTTTCTGTTGAACTGCTCGACTTTAAGGGCATGTGTACCAGGCTTAAGAAATAACAGTTTTGGCTGGACTGACACTTCAAATTTTGTAATAAATGGCAGTTCTTTTAATGGATTCAGTGTGCTTGGGCTACACCTTTTAACTCCAGCATTAAAAAAAAAAAAGAAGTGTGAGAATCTAAAATAAACATTTACACTTACCTAGATGGCTGCAGCATAGATCCAATGTTGCATTGTCCCCCGCCAGCTCTACACTGAGAATTAAGTGATCAAAGACCGCTGACTGCTCAGTTCTTAGGTCCGCTCAGCACAGCATTGCTGTGCTGTCAACCATCCTCTGTGCTCTGCCCCTCAAGCGCTCATGGGGCTATCCAGGAGGTGGGAGCAGCTGGTTCAGGCTCTCAGTCAACATTTGGGCAGGTTCTGACATTGTCAAGATCACTGGAGAGCCTGGACTGGCTCGGTGACGTCAGCCAAAAGTGGGCTTTAGCCCACTGGCAGCTGAATCTAGGTCAAAGAAAAGAAAAGAAGAGGCCAATGCGCTACCACTGGGGTATAAGATGGAATAGGAGTGGGGATTAATCTGTAGATTTCAACCAAAATTCTGAAACAGGCAGCCAATTCTGTAGTGTCACCACTTATTCACAGAAATAAAAGAAAAAAAGAGGAGGGGGGGGGGGGGCGGCGCTTGTTTCACTAGATAATCATATAAATCCAAAAAATAGTAAAAATTCCTAAAACTAGGTATGACACAAAATCCTAGTTATAGTGTGATACACGCTCCAATAGGTATACTGTGATGAAGCAAAATGATATAAATGGATACAAATAGGTTATGTGACTTCAGTGGAAAGTTATGTGACTTTAGTGAAAAGATGAAGCATCCATAGGTGCGTATAACATATAAAGTGAAAAAGTTGGTTGATGCGATAAACTGATAAATATCCACAATAGGAGAATGACAATCAATAAATATACAAATAAATGAAATATATATATATAATTGTGGGGTGATATTAAATTATAAATAATAGTCCATGTGCAGGCAAGTGCAAAAATTAGCTTGAAGTAATCAAGTGACTTTCGTGGAACTCCTGAAACGTGTCACCAGAAGTGAGCTATATCCTCCAATAGGTGCAATGGCCGCTCACCTCCAAAAACAACTTTAAAAGGTGTTTAGTCATAACAATCACTGGACCGGGATTTCTAATCCTCCTCCACAGGTGGGGGCTTCTATTGGGATCTCTGGGATGTCCTTTTGTGTCTTAATGGATGTTGTCCACCTCGTTTGTTAGTGGGCATTAATCCTCCTTTAATACTGCTCCAATACGCTCAGAAAAATGAATGGGTACTCATAGTGAAGTATAGCAAAGTATTTACGCCCTCGTTTACATCCTAGGTGTTGCAGGCTACTGAAAACTCATGGAAGCTAATCTTGCAGTCCAGAAATGACTGCAGAGAATTCATACAATGACACAACCAATAAGGATTGTGGTCATGAAACAGTGGAGATACCAGATAATTCGGGAATTCAGAGCTAATCTGACCCATAGGTGAGCCATTGCTGGGTTAACTTTGCAGGGGTAATAGTAACAGATTTATGTATGAATGCTTACCCACAGAATCTTGAAAGCACCATTTATTGCTCTAAAATGGCAAATCTGCTAAATACTGAAATATAAGAGCCTAACAGTCAACACAAGGCAACACAATTTATTGTAGTACACATAAAGGAAATCCTTATGTATGCTTCAAGTGTTTTGTGAAAGGGATAGGAAAAAAAAAGGTTTGTGTGAATTTGGCAGTACAAAGAGAGACTGTATTTAAAAATAAGACATTTCCAACAATAGTGAATTGAGTCACAAAAAGTCATTTAGTTGGACAGTTCTCAACACATCAAGACACCATACCATCCAGTGTTCAAAAATTCATAGTTTTATCCAACAAATCCCCACCGCGCACACAGTCACCAAAAGATTATATTAGTGTAATCATGTCTAATTTCTTCTAATGTCACCCCTTTAGGGAGTTATGATCCCCATTCTCAGTGTCACTGTTAAAGCAAAACTAAAAGTGGCCATACACTATGCAAGCTAACGGTATACTCTCCTTTAGATCTACCATCGCCTTGCAAGAACCTACCTGATTTAAACAAACAATGGCTTTTTCAGTCGTCCTATTACAAATCTAAAAGGTGATTGTACAATCAGATTGAATAATTGCTTAACATATGAAAAGCTTAGAAGCAAGCAGGCTAATTACTGGAGAAGATACAGTGGGTACGGAAAGTATTCAGACCCCCTTAAATTTTTCACTCTTTGTTACATTGCAGCCATTTGCTAAAATCATTTAGGTTCATTCTTCTTCCTCATGAATGTACACATAGCACCCCATACTGACAGAAAAACACAGAATTGTTGACATTGTTGCAGATTTATTAAAAAAGAAAAACTGAAATATCACATGGTCCTAAGTATTCAGACCCTTTGCTGCGACACTCATATTTAACTCAGGTGCTTTCCATTTCTTCTGATCATCCTTGAGATGGTTCTACACCTTCATTTGAGTCCAGCTGTGTTTGATTATACTGATTGGACTTGATTAGGAAAGCCACACACCTGTCTATAGAAGACCTTCCAGATCACAATGCATGTCAGAGCAAATGAGAATCATGAGGTCAAAGGAACTGCCTGAAGAGCTCAGAGACAGAATTGTGGCAAGGCACAGATCTGGCCAAGGTTACAAAAAGATTTCTGCTGCACTTAAGGTTCATAAGAGCACAGTGGCCTCCATAATCCTCAAATGGAAGACGTTTGGGACGACCAGAACCCTTCCTAGAGCTGGCCGTCCGGCCAAACTGAGCTATCGGGGGAGAAGAGCCTTGGTGAGAGAGGTAAAGAACAACCCAAAGATCACTGTGGCTGAGCTCCAGAGATGCAGTCAGGAGATGGGAGAAAGTTGTAGAAAGTCAACCATTACTGCAGCCCTCCACCAGTCGGGGCTTTATGGCAGAGTGGCCCGACGGAAGCCTCTCCTCAGTGTAAGACACATGAAAGCCCGCATGGAGTTTGCTAAAAAAACACCTGAAGGATTCCAAGATGGTGAAAAATAAGATTCTCTGGTCTGATGAGACCAAAATATAACTTTTTGGCCTTAATTCCAAGCGGTATGTGTGGAGAAAACCAGGCACTGCTCATCACCTGTCCAATACAGTCCCAACAGTGAAGCATGGTGGTGGCAGCATCATGCTGTGGGGGTGTTTTTCAGCTGCAGGGACAGGACGACTGGTTGCAATCGAGGGAAAGATGAATGCGGCCAAGTACAGGGATATCCTGGACAAAAACCTTCTCCAGAGTGCTCTGGACCTCTAAGCACACAGCTAAAATAACGAAGGAGTGGCTTCACAACAACTCCGTGACTGTTCTTGAATGGCCCAGCCAGAGCCCTGACTTAAACCCAATTGAGCATTTCTGGAGAGACCTAAAAATGGCTGTCCACCAACGTTTACCATCCAACCTGACAGAACTGGAGAGGATCTGCAAGGAGGAATGGCAGAGGATCCCCAAATCCAGGTGTGAAAGACTTGTTGCATCTTTCCCAAAAAGACTCCTGGCTGTATTAGATCAAAAGGGGGCTTCTACTAAATACTGAGCAAAGGGTCTGAATACTTAGGACCATGTGATATTTCAGTTTTTCTTGTTTAATAAATCTGCAACAATGTCAACAATTCTGTGTTTTTCTGTCAGTATGGGGTGCTATGTGTACATCCATGAGGAAGAAGAATGAACCTAAATGATTTTAGCAAATGGCTGCAATATAACAAAGAGTGAAAAATTTAAGGGGGTCTGAATACTTTCCGTACCCACTGTACATGCAATGCCTGCTCTCAGTGTTTTGTGGAATGTACACTGAGCTGTGCATGCTCAGCTCAGTTTACATTTGTGGCACAGATTCTGTGTCAGAATGACCAAGTTATGTCATCCTGCGCTGGCCAAAGACTGGCACCCAGAGGAGGTTGGAGAGAAGATGATAGCGCCAGCAAGAGATCTTATGGATGTAGGACTGTTGGAGATGAGGTGAGTATTCCCCCTTAATCTCAAGAAACAACCATACTGGGTTTAATATGAAAAAATATATATACAGTGCCATGCAAAAGTATTCACCCCTTGCATTTTTACCCATTTTGGTACATTACAGCCTTAAGTTCAATGTTTTGTTAATCTGAATTTTATGTGATGGATCAGAACACAATAGTCTAAGTTGGTGAAGTGAAATAAGAAATATATATACACATAAAACTATTTTTTAGAAATAGAAAACAGAAAATTGGCATGTTCGTATGTATTCCTCCCCTTTGTTATGAAGCCCATATAAAAATGTAGTGCAACCAATTACCTTCAGAAGTCACATAATTAGTGAAATGATGTCCACCTGTGTGCAATCCAAGTGTCACATGATCTGTCATTAGATATACACACCTTTTTTGAAAGGCCCAAGAGGCTGCAAAACTAATGGCACTTTTCCACTGCAAGTACCGGCTCGGCTATACTCGGCCCTGCTTGGCCCGGTTTGCTTTTCCACTGCTGGTACCGCATGGTATAGGGTCGGAACGGTTCGGTACGGTACGGTATAGGTTTGCTTTTCCACTAAAGTAGTACTAAGTTAAGTGGGTGGGATAACAACGGGGTGGGTGGGATTCTCTGACCAATCAGTGGCTAGTAGTGACTGCATGCAAAGGATTGTGGGATATGGTACCAGTTTGGTACCTGTTGGAACCACAATCGAGTAGGTACTGTTTTTTCAGAGCCGTACCGTACCGTTCGGTTCCATGCAGTGGAAAAGCAAACCTATACCGTACCGTACCGAACCGTTTCGACCCTATACCATGCGGTACCAGCAGTGGAAAAGCACAAAAGGGTGCCGAACCGGTACGGTTCCATGCAGTGGAAAAGCGCCATAACCCAACACTGCCATGAAGACCGATGAACTCTCCAAACAAGTAAGGGACAATGTTGTTGAGAAGTACAAGTCAGGGTTAGGTTATAAAAAAATATCCAAATCTTTGATGATCCCCAGGAGCACCATCAAACCTATCATAGCCAAATGGAAAGAACATGGCACAATAGCAAACCTGCCAAGAGACGGCCACCCACCAAAACTCACGGACGGGTCAAGGAGAGCATTAATCAGAGAGGCAGCACAGAGACCTAAGGTAACCCTTTAGGAGCTGCAGAGTTCCACAGCGGAGACTGGAGAATTTGTACATAGGACGACAATAAGCTGTACACTCCATAGAGTTGGGCTTTATGGCAGAGTGGCCAGACGAAAGCCATTACTTTCAGCAAAAAACAAAATAGCACGTTTTGAGTTTGCGAAAAGGTATGTGGGAGACTCCCAAAATGTACGGAGGAAGGTGCTCTGGTCTGGTGAGACTAATATAGAACTTTTCGTTAGAAAACGCTATGTCTGTCGCAAACCCAACACATCACCCAAAGAACACCATCCCCACAGTGAAACATGGTGGTGGCAGCATCATGCTGTGGGGATGTTTTTCAGCAGCCAGGACTGGGAAACTGGTCAGAGTTGAGGGAAAGAGGGATGGTGCTAAATACAGGGATATTCTTGAGCAAAACCTGTACCACACTTTGCGTGATTTAAGGCTAGGATGGAGGATCACCTTCCAGTAGGACAATGACCCCAAACACACTGCTAAAGCAACACTTCAGTGGTTTAAGGGGAAACATGTAAATGTGTTGGAATGGCCTAGTCAAAGCCCAGACCTCAATCCAATAGAAAATCTGTGGTCAGACTTAAAGATTGCTATTCACAAGTGTAAACCATCCAACTTGAAGGAGCTGGAGCAGTTTTGCAAGGAGGAATGGGCAAAAATCCCAGTGGTAAGATGTGGCAAGCTCATAGAGACGTATCCAAAGCGACTTGGAGCTGCGATTGCAGCAAAAGGTGGCTCTACAAAGTATTGACTCTAGGGGGGTGAATAGTTATGCACATTGACCTTTTCTGTTATTTTGTCCTATTTGGGGGGGGGGGGGGGGGTGAATACTTTTGCAAGGCATTGTGTGTGTATATATACATATACACACACACACACATAAACACATTACCTTTTAAGTTCTTCCAGAGGACTTGGTGAGTGAGAGTGAGCAGAAGGAGACGACTGCTCAGGCCTGAGACTGTTGGCAAAAGTGTGCAAATGTTTCACTAGAACTCTGACCACCAAAACATGTTCCTCTGAGGGTTGAAATGACTCCTGCAATCAGTAAAATACAGTGTTACATCTGTCAAGAACATATATCATCTGCATTAAAAATCTAAATTTTAAAGAGCACCACCAGCCAATAAATGAAACCCAAGCAATGATCACAGCATATAAAAAAGGACAGGAGACAGACAGAGACATATTTGTGTAGAGAAGACTGCATGCACCCTTTTTTTCCCCTATAACAAATGTTCCTGTACACACAAGCTCCTTGCAGGTTTTATAAGGGGTGATCTAATCAAGCAGGACAACTTGCATTCCTGTAGGCCAAGCAACATTGTGTGGTTTTACCTGTTGCATATATTAAAGTTATGTTTTAGCCCCCATAAATAAGTCAGACTGAACTACTTAACCACTTCAGCTCTTTTAACTAAACACCCCTTTTGGACCAGAGCATTTTTAATATTTTCCCTATGGGCACGTTAATTTGGCGATAGCTTTGTCATTACTTAAGATAACACTTAGCTCCCCCCCCCCCCATATTAAATTTGTGGCATTCTCCTGTGATGCAACACTGAAAAAAGTAACAAAGTGACCAAAAATAAAAGAAAAAGAACATTAAGGTTTAAAAAAATTGAAAAAACTATTAGGTTTAAAAAAATATATATATAATAAAAAATCAGCAGAAAAATAATTGCTGCGGAGACCAGGAGAGGGAAGAGTTAACTAATGTTGGGTACAAATGGGAAGTTTTACAGAGCGTGTACCAACACATCCTATGTTAGTGCGGTGCTCTCCCCTCTGAGCTATTGTGGTGGGACTGAACCCCCCCACAAGAACACAGTGATTAGTGCTCCCAGTCATTGGCTGGGAGTGCAGATCAGATGCTGGCTTTCCAACATGCTCATTCGACCGACTTCTTTTGGATGAGGAGCTGTACGCTTTAGCGTTAAGGGGTTTAATAGGAATATCGATTTTTTTAAAAAAGTAACTTGTAAGATTTAACAAATATCATTACATTTACTATTTGATTTGTTTGTATATCAAAAAAGTAGGACCTATGATCTACATATGCATACAAGATGCTTATAACGATTTTACTTTTTTTTACCTCGGAGCGACTTGCATAGACTTCCATTATGTGAAGTCCGTGCAAGTCGTGCCGAAGTCGCAGTGCACGGGACTGCACAAGTCGCCCCCGAAGTAGTACAGAGTCGTGCCGCCCCAGTGTGAACTGACTCTTATGCTCACATTTGATGTTTTTTTTTTTTTAATCTTTTTCCATCTGGGTTTGTTTTTCATTATATAAAAGCACAAAGGTGAAAAGGGTATAATTAGTGGTGGTACATGGTGATCTAGCGCTAAAGCTTTTTTTGTTTCATTGTGCATGGCTATTGCTTGGCATGTTTGGAATGATAACTGATAGATCAATCAAAGTGTAAATCACTGACATAACCTGTGAAAGGGTGAATGCATCTTTTCAATCACAAAAAAATTAACCAAAATCATATCCACGATAACAGATTTTCCAGCCAAAGCAGTTTAGTACTTTTATAACTAGTCTCAGCCAGTTGCAGATAGCAAAGAGGCCAGATGCCCTTATCAGCAAAGAGTAAGCCTGCAACAATTTACAAGGCAGAAAAGAAGCAACATCCACAGAAACATGTTGAAGCCCAACTCTAGCCAAAACCCTTTTTGGTTTCATAGTAAATAGGGCAAGGAAGGGTTGGAACCTTACTGTAGTCTGGTGACAGGAGGAGTTTTGACTGGAGTTGGGTTTCAAGCAATAAAGACACATTTCTTAAAGCAATACATCACAATCAATTGGTAAAGTGTCCTTCAATGCAGCTTAAGATCATCTGTGTGCAGCAGAGCACATTGGCTTAGGTGATGTAAAATTGCAGAAGAAGCCCCCTTTCCCTCCCCTTTAATATGATTCACATGGCAGAATGTTTCCCACAAAGCTGGAAGTACTTGGTAAGAATGGAGGGACCCAGGTAGACCAGGACTAATGTACGAAGTGCTGGACACACTAAGCCTGTAGTGGAGAGCTTCCAGCTGGGAGATGCACACCGGAGCCAACAGGTGAAGAGAATAGGGAATGAAGAGGATTGGGGACAAAAGAAATAGAGAAACAAAACACAAAATTATGGAATGAGAGAAAAACCATATAGTGTGGAGAAATGAATGGGCATCATAAACATGGATATCCAAACATTTCTCCAATGTACACTAACATTAAAGTAACATGTACGTTTGGAGTGTACTACTACTACTACTACTACTACTACAATGCAACTAGAGTGGTACATACATTTATTTCTCTATTGCTACAAAAGCACCACATAAAAACTATACACAAACAAGACTCAGAGAAGAAGCACTTACAAGACAAAGATACAAGGCACAGGAAAATTATACAATGCAACATTGAGCCATTCAAAGTTTGAAAAAAGAAAATGACACTAAAAATTGGACGTAGGAACTAAGAGTATACATCTGAAAAATATGGAAGAAAAAAAATAAATACTCACCGTAAAACATTTTCTCAGAGTCCTTTAAGGCAGTGGTCCTCAACCCCGGGCCTCGGGCCCACTAACAGGCCAGATTTTAAGTATCACCTTTTGGAGATGCAGACTAGAATACTGAAATCACTGAGCAGCAAATGAGATCACCTGTGATGTAATTTAGTTATCTTGCAAACCTGGCCTGTTAGTGGGCCCTGAGAACCGGAGTTGAGGACCACAGCAAGACAATTAGGCAACCAAGGTTTTTACTGCTGCCTATAGGAGATTGGACACTGGACACAAGAGGCATGAAGGCCAAACCCCTTAAAGATATAACCTCTCCCACTTCACACCTGCTCAGTTGTAGGAAGCAAAAAAAATAACAATGGCACGTGAGGGGAGGAAGCTAGGTTAGGTTACAAGAAGACAGCCTAATGGAAGTTACGCAACCTAGCGACATCTAAAAGCAGTCCAAGCAGAGGGGTGGGTGACCCAAAACAAACCTAGGCGAACCAGCCCAAAAAGCAAAGACCAAGGTAAAAAGAAACCAATGGCATTAAACAGCTGCCTGAAGAATATTTCGACCAAAACTAGTATCTACCGAGGCAAACATGTTACCCTTATAGAACTTTAAGAAGGTAATTACAAAAAACAAGGTCACAGCCGAACAGATCTGAGACCGAGATCTGATGACGAATAAACCCAAGAAGCACTCCCTGCCCTAGTGGACTGCGCTTAAACGGGAAACTGAAACACTTCATCTTGCATTTAATAGCCTACACAACAAACTGAGAAAACCACTCAGATATAATGGATCTAGAATCTGGAGAACCTATTTTAGGAACAAACAACTGTCCGCTGCCCTCACCTGTAACTGGCCTTCACAGCAAGGAGCACACAGAAGGGCAACGCATGCAAAACAAAACCAAAGAAACGTCCCAGCTCAACTCATCAGCCAATCTGCCACCAATCGAAATATCCTGTAACAGTTTGCGTTAAGAACAGGGGTTTAGATAGCACACATTTGCAAATACATGCATAAGCTGCAGAGCCACTCCAAGGCACCCCAATATTTCTGCAGTCCTAACTCAGCTGGGAATTTTCTTTGGTTTTGTTTTGCATGCGTTGCCCTTCCGTGTGCTCCTTTCTGTGAAGGCCAGTGGCCAGCTGTTTGTTACTGATGTAATATTGGTCAGGGGACACACTGGAAACCTCTGTTGACATTGTGCTGTGTGTCCAGTGTGTCCCTGTGCCTTTAAGGAGGGGTGGGCCATCTCCAGGCTCACCTGCCCTCTATCCATTTATTAGAATGCGTGTGCTTTTACTGTAGAGGCTCTCAGTTAGGACTGCAAAAATATTGGGGTGCCTTGGAGCGGCTCTGTAGCTCACACACATATTTGCAAGTGTGTGCTAACTAAACCCCTGTTTTTAACGGAAACTGTTAGGATAATTCAGTTGGTGGCAAATTGGCTGGTGAGTGGAGCTGGGAATTTTCTTTGCTTTTGTTTTGCAGAACCTATTTTAGGCCCTTTTGGAACAAAGAGTCTGTCTGCCTAAAATAAGTAGTAGCTGAGAGGTAAACACATTCAAGTAACGGATAGAGATATCAGTTGGGATAAAGCAGCATGTCACATAAATGTAACACAATATTTTCTAGAAACTGAAAGGCAGAGACCACTTGGAGCAAAAAAGGTGGTCTTTGATCTCAAATAACCTAGTCTAATAAGGAGAATTGGGGCTCCCTATAAAAGAACACCGATAACTCTTCTGATCAAAGTGCTGGCTGCAAGAAGGCTACTAAACAGGATAGTAACGTTAAGATGTTAGGAAAAGGTTTCAAAAAACTCCAACCAGGACAGGATAGATGCTACCTCCATTATCGCCACAGCACTACTTGTGACCCCCCCAAAGATTGATGTAAGCCACAACTGTCTGAATTCAGACCAGATGACCGTTCAGAAAGGAGACCAATAACCTAAGGACAGGAAAATTGGTTTCAACTCCAAGACAAAGCTAAAAGTGATAATTCTTGCTAAAACGAACTAACCCTGAACAGATGATCCCGAACGCCACCCCAACCCAGAGGACTAGGTTAATTTGTGACAATCTACCATTAAAAGGGAAGGGGAAAAAAAATAAAAATTACTGGGGACAGAAGCCAACATGACAGATGCATCTTGGTTCAAGGATGTAAATGGATTTTTGTAAGATCTTACCGTAAAATCCTTTTCTCTTAAGCTCATTGACAGACGTAGTCTTCTTGATTCTCAAGAGCTGGGTTATGTTGTCTCCGCAGGAGTAGGACTAGGCAGAAAGACAAAACGTTCTGGCTCCACCTTAGGGGCAGTCCCTGAGGGTATATCCTCCCTCTCTCTGCTACAGGGAATCAGTTCTGTTTAAAGCAGTACAGAGAATTTAACCCAACCCAACTCAATGATAGAGGGGCGGGTACTACGTCTGTCAATGAGCTTAAGAGAAAAGGATTTTACGGTAAGATCTTACAAAAATCCATTTTTCTCTATCGCTCATTGACAGACGTAGTCTTCTTGATTCTCAAGAGCTGGGACATCCAGAAGCAGTGCCACAAATGAGGGGTGGGATTGACAAAATCAAATCCAATCTAGAAGGCCCAACCGGTGCCAAACTAGAAGTTTTAAAGGCTCATTATAAACAAAGAATGAGACTAAAGAAAAAATTTTCCAACGGAAAAAAACCCTCGAGGTAGACCACTGGTCTCCTCAAATTGCGGCCTGCAAAACCTTGCGGCCAAACGAGGCATCAGACGATGCCATTACATAAACTTTATAATGTTTAGAAAATTATGCACCGACGACCAGGTAGCCGCCTTGCACACCTGGACCACTGACGCCTGATGGCGAAAGGCCCATGACGCACTAAGTGCCCGAGTGGAGTGCGCCTTAACAGGGAACGGGGGCTCCCGACCCTTAATAGAATAAGCCTGCACTACCGTCTGTCTGATCCATCTGGAAATGGTCGCGGCAGATGCAGGCAACCCCTTTTTGGGTCCATCTGGGATCACAAAAAGTGAATCCGTCTTGCGAAACGAGTCTGTCGTTTTCAAGTATACCCTGATCGCCCGGACCACATCCAAGGAGTGTAACGCAAACTTCCGAGGATGACTGGGCTTAGGACACAGGGAAGGTAATACAATTTCTTCATTCAGATGAAATTCTGAAACCACTTTTGGTAGGAAGGATGGATTCGGACGAAGAACCACCTTATCTCTATGAACCACCAGATATGGTGAACGACAAGATAATGCGGCCAGTTCTGACACCCTGCGTGCAGAAGTAATAGCCACCAAGAAGGCCACCTTCTGGGACAACGTGGGTAGAGGAATCTCCCTAATATCTTCAAAGGGAGGTTTCTGAAGAACCGACAACACTAAATTAAGATCCCGGGGGGTAACGGCGCGTGCACTGGCGGAGCCAGATGTCGCACCCCCTGGATGAAGTTCCGCACCAAGGAATGAGTAGCCAAAGGCTTCTGAAAGAAGATGGCTAATGCTGAGACCTGACCCTTGATAGTACTCAAGGCCAGTTTCTGCTCAACCCCTTGTTGCAGAAAAGCCAATATTCGACTAATCGAATAAGACCGAGGACGGAACCCCAAAGGTTCACACCATGCAATGTAGGACTTCCATGTGCGATGATAAATCTTTCTGGAAGTCGCTTTCCTTGCTTCAACTAGAGTAGGAATAACTGAAGCTGACAAACCTTTGTCCTTCAGCACCTGGGTCTCAATAGCCAGGCCGTTAAAGCCAGCGATCGTAAAGCAGGATGGAAGATCGGTCCCTGAGACAGTAGATCCTCCCTGAGAGGAAGTCTCCACGGGACGTCCGCCACCAGTCTGACCATGTCGGCGTACCAAGCTCGACGAGGCCAGTCCGGAGCTACCAGGATTACTGGGATTCCTTCCTCCTCTATTCTGCGAAGAAGTCTTGGCAGTAACGCGAGAGGAGGGAAGGCATATATTAGCTGGTATTGCCCCCACGGGGCGATCAGTGCGTCTGCGGTTTCTGCTAGAGGATCGCGGGAGCGAGCCACGAATCTCTGAACTTTCCTGTTGAATCGTGATGCCAACAGATCCACATCCGGGGTGCCCCACCGTAGGCACAACTGGTGGAAAACGTCTGGATGGAGGGACCATTCCCCCTGATCCAGGGTCTGACGGCTGAGATAATCTGCCTGCCAATTCTCCACCCCCGGAATGAATACCGCAGAGATTGCTGGAACAAATCGTTCCGCCCAGCAAAGAATGCAAGCCACTTCTTTGGCCGCTCGGACACTCTTGGTGCCCCCCTGGTGATTGACATAAGCCACGGCCGTGGCATTGTCCGACTGGATCCGAACCGGGCTGCCCTGGAGCTGCTCGGTCCAGTGAATCAGACAAAGTCTGATCGCTCTCAGTTCTAATACATTTATCGGTAACCTGGATTCTTCCGGGGACCAAAGTCCCTGGACAGATAACTGACCGAGAATTCCTCCCCATCCGGATAGACTGGCATCCGTGGTCACTATCGTCCAATATATTGGCAGAAAAGACTTTCCCTGGCTGAGCATTGGAGACCGAAGCCACCAAACCAGAGACTCTCTGGTCTGTTTGCTCAATCGTATCTGATTGTCCAGGGATTCCGGATTCCGATTCCATCTGAGAAGAATCTCTTGCTGAAGAATTCGGGTATGGGACTGGGCAAATGGGACTGCTTCGAATGAAGCCACCATCAACCCCAGAACCCTCATGCAAGTCCGAAGGGAAGACCAGCTGTTGGACAGTAACAACTGGACTGCTGATTGAATCTTTCGGAGTTTCCCTACCGGAAGGAAAACTCTTGTCCTGACTGTGTCTAGAATTAGACCCAGATATTCGAGCCTCTGGGTGGGAACCAGAAATGACTTTTGCTGGTTCACCAGCCACCCGAATTCCTGTAAAGAAATCATAGTAATTTCTATGTTTTGTAGCAAGGTCTGAGGAGACTCTGCATGAAGCAGAAGATCGTCTAGGTAACCTAGAATCGATATACCTCTTTGGCGCAGAAGTGCCAACATTGGGGCCAACACCTTCGTGAAGACCCGCGGAGCCGTGGCGAGACCGAAAGGTAACGCCACAAACTGATAGTGGTTCTCCTCTACGGAAAAGCGTAGAAACCGCTGATGTCCTGCGAAAATGGGAATGTGAAGATAGGCGTCCTTGATGTCTATGGACGCTAGGACATCCCCTGGATGCAGGAAGGCTGCTACCGTGCGAATGGACTCCATTCTGAATCTTCTTATGTTGACGAAAGAATTGAGTGCTCTTAAGTCCAGAATTGGACGCACTTTGCCCTCTTTCCTGGGTATTGTAAACAGGTTTGAATAAAACCCTTGAAACCGTTCTGTCCAAGGAACGTGGACTACCACTCCTTGTTGTAGTAGATCTGTGACTGCTCTCCGCAGATCTTCTAAACGATCTGAGGATAGTCGGATATTGGAAGGGAAGAATCGCGCCGGTGGGAGAGATCGAAACTCGATCTTGTACCCTGACCTTATGACTTCGCAAACCCATTTGTCCGGGATTCTGGAAAGCCATGGATCCGGGAACTGGCGAAGACGTCCCCCCACCCCAGTTATGGGTGGGGGCGCACCTTCAGGCTTTGGATGGTTTATCTTCAGGTCTGGAGGGGGCGGGCTTTTGCTTGCCCGACCAACGACCCCTGACGCCTCCTGCAGGAGCTTTGGAGGACTTAGTTTTTTCACCCGCTGGACGAAAAAACCTCTTGTGAGCAGAAAAAGAAGGCCCTCGTCTTTGACGAGTTCCTCTACCTTTAAAATTTTGCGGTAAAAAAGGTGCTCTTTCCACCGGTGAGATCCTTAATGATCTCATCTAAGTTGGCTCCAAATAGACGCTCTCCTGAAAAGGGGATATTAGCCAATGCTTTTTTGGAACCTTGGTCGGCTAACCAACCTTTTAGCCACAGTGTACGCCTGAGAACCACTGCTGAGACTGATGCTCGCGCCATTAATGGAGTGGCGTCTAACGCCGCATCACACACAAACTGTAACCCCTGTATCATTTGTTCCAACAAATCTGATACCGCCTGAGGGACCTCTTCTAAGTCCCGGCGTAACCACTTGGTCCATTCAGTTACAGCCTGCGAAACCAGACCAATAGCTATTATAGGTCTGAAAGCTGATCCAATCAAGGAAAACATGGTGCGAGACATAGCTTCTATCTTGCGATCCACTGGATCTTTAAAAGACGGAGCGTCTTCTAAAGGAATAACCGTGGCTTTATTCAATCTAGCAATTGGTGAATCCACCACAGGTGGTTCTGTCCATTTCTTAATAAGGGTTTCCTCAAACGGATAACGCCTGTCAATGCGTTTAGAAATAGTAACAGTGCGTTTTGGCAGACGCCATTCTTCTTCGATTGGATTGCCAAAACATTTGGGCAATGGAAAAACCTTCGCCACTTTGATGCGTTTTTTAGTCCCAAAAGGGATTTCAGTTTCAGCTATTTCCGATGGAATACCCTGTAACCTTAAGGTCTCTTGAACAGATACAATGAGTGCGTTTACCAACGCTTCCTCTCGGGCTATGGCGGATGCCGAAACATCCTCCTCACTGTCTGAAGAGACAGGACCCGAGACACCAATACCAGATGAAGTACCTGCAACTGCAGAAATAGGCTCAGAGTCTGAATCCGAGGTTTCAGATAATAAGGGGTTAGGCGGGGGTCGCTTTCTTGCGCCCTGTCCCTGACAAGCCACTTCCACCCGGGACACAAAAGTTTCCATAATAGCTGACAATGATTCAATTGTCAATGGGGTGCTGGAGGATCCCGCAGACCCCTCGAGGGGATCCGGAGGAGATACATGAGTGGCAGGGTCCATGTTAATACAGGACACCTTTGCCAGCAAAACAAAAAAACTTTTTCTTTTTTTTTTTTTTTTTTTTGTGTGTCTCCCCCTAGCGCAATAGCGCCCCCTCAGAGTACCTGCTTCTCGATCCCAGAGAGAGAGAGAGAGAGGGACCCCCAAGGCTCACCAACCGATGCAGTGCAGTTTCCAACCAACTGCAGTCAGCGTCTGTCTTACACAGACTGGAAGGAGCTGTTTGCTTTTTCCCGGGCAGAAGGCGTGGCTCCGCCCCCTGTGTACGCCTTCCGGCGTTCCCAGCCCTCCACGAGGTAGCTGGGCTCACAAAACATGGCCGCCCCCATAGAAGAGACATAAGACTCCAAAAACATGGCGGCCGGCGTGACCTGAGGACATACATGCATTCGGTCTACGGCAAAATGGCGGCGGACCGCCGATATCGTCTTCCCAGCACATCCACCTGCACTCTGCTAAGAGGGGATATATGGATCTACAGAGATACACTACACATAAGGTAGGATTATACCTCCTATGTCTGCTGTAATGTTACAGTCTGCTGGGTAGAGTGTTAGCTCTTGAACCAAGTCCACTTCCCACAAACACCTGCTGTATTACAAGGGGGACTTGTAAGTATCAGATATATACTGACCATATATGGAGGGGCCCATAATATATACTGCCTCATAATGAGGAAAAAAGGGAACGTTTACTCACCATACCGAACCGACAGGCACCCTCTCTTCACAATACCCTCTCCACCGAGGTGGGGGTTTGTGGACGCCTCGACTCTCTGGTACCTGGCGTCCAAGCGAGACTTTTAACTCGCAAAGTCAGTCCCTTCACTGGGACTCCGTCGCGGCCGACCCAGCGCGGAGCTCTGGTCTGCACGCGCTCGTAGGCAGAAACCGGGGTGACCACTGGATCTCAACATCCAGCCCGTCGCCCGGCCCCGCATACTTACTTGAATATGTCGCGGCCGACCAAGCGCAATGCCATGGTCTGCGCGCGCTCGTAGGCCGGCTGGGGTGACCACAAGTGTCGCCCAGTCCGGCATTTTTGCTTGAAGATCTCACAGGAAAAAACACTGGAGAAAACTACCTAAAAAATGTCTTTTTCTTAAAGAAAAAAAGTCTTGCCAGGATCAAAAGATTCCAGCAAGGAACTTAGGTCCTTACTCCTGACTAGACAGAAAAAAACTGATTCCCTGTAGCAGAGAGAGGGAGGATATACCCTCAGGGACTGCCCCTAAGGTGGAGCCAGAACGTTTTGTCTTTCTGCCTAGTCCTACTCCTGCGGAGACAACATAACCCAGCTCTTGAGAATCAAGAAGACTACGTCTGTCAATGAGCGATAGAGAAAACCAGATTATCTTGTCCAGAGGAAAAAAAAGACTGGATAAATCTCATGTTGTGAGCATGTTCCATTGCAAGGTTCTTAAGGGAGAATTAGCAAATGGAACTGCTGCAAAAGGTGGATACATCAGCCCAAGCACTCAAATGGAACGCTGCAGGGAAGACCATTATCATGATTGAAATTGTTGAACATGATTCTGCACTCTCATTGACTTCTCCAGAAGCAGGAAGACCTTGGCTTAAAACGGTATCTAAGAGAATGACCAAGTACTCCAAGTGTGGCAATGGAATGAAGGATAATTTATTGAGGTTTAGGATCCATTCAAAGCATTCCAATGTCCACAGTGTAGCTGACAAGGCTGGGGAGATTCATTTTACTTACCCTTCATGGGAGACGGTTTTCACTGGATAAAATTGTTGAGAAACTAACGGGGTGTGTATGAGCACTAATTTAGAAAATAGTGTGGTGCGCTCAACAAGAATAAGAAATGAAAATAAATTCACATCTAAATAATCCAAATTGTTGGTTATTCCCACACAATATGAAAAAACCTTTAAATGAAGGTGTAATGAAATAATAGTGTACAAATAAACATATAAACAGGCATGTTATCCATAACACATAAAGGATGAGTAAAGTCCTCAGATCATGCACACGGATCCCAAAACAGCCAAAGAATGAACTTCAATGAATCAGGAGATCTTCAATTCAGTCATTAATGAATCAATATATCCTTATATGTGAAGTAGAGGGAGTAGCCCCTTAACCGATAACGTTGCAATGTGAGCCTTAATCGTGAACAAGCACTTTCCACTCGTGAATAAAATGAAAGATCACCCAAGTGTTAGTGCAAACTTCTTACCAGAAGTATGAAGAGGGTAGACATGAACCAATGTTGATATATGGATGCGCCCGGTGAAAGGTGTCCAATGGCGGCTCCAATACGTGGACTTAGGGATTCCTCCACTACACCTTATCCAACTCGCAAATTTGGCTGGTAATAATATTCTCTAGTGTAGCTCCCCCATGGTGGAAAAAAATATAAGGTGCCAATAGTGCATTATCCTTTAAAAAACGTTATTAAAAATAAAAACAAACTTGGCACGCACATGGCAGAGAAGGAACTAAGCACAAACAATGGTTCCAAGATGCAAAAACGTGGCCGCCTGCAGTGCGGACCACATGGCATGGTGTGACGGCGTGGCTGCTCTCCCCAACGCGTTTCTCCTTATCAGGCATTAGATGGGTCCAGACAAATACACCAGGTTTTTCATATTGTGTGGGAATCACCAACAATTTGGATTATTTATATGTGAACTTATTTTCATTTCTTATTTTTGTTGAGCGCCCTACACTATTTTCTATCTTCACCATTTTTAACTCTAGTGCTGCCGCAAAACTGGAAGGTTAGCGCACCACTTTCTTTTCACTATGAGCACGAATTTACCACAGCGGTGCAAAGCTAAGGATTGTAGACTGACCTCTTCCTTGTCTACATAATTATGTTCCTTTAAATCTAAACACCTGTGGCAACCCAAGAAATCCTAGCTGATTGATATATAAATCTGCAATCACATGAAAGTCTGTCCCTATCAGTTTTTAAAAGGAGGAAGTCTTTGCCTCTCTTTATCATGGAAACTTGTTGATATCCATCAACATATAATTGATTTAACATATTTATATATTCCTAGCTTTCCAGTCATTGGCGATTTCTTAGCTTTGCTGCGGGAGAAACTACTACTGTTGATGCAGTCTCATCTCAGCTTGAGAGTAATTATCTAGGTCTCCGTCCCGCTGCCAGAACACAGTGCTGCAACAAGTGCACTCATTCGTAAAGTGAAATAGTTTGGACCAGTTTGGCCCAAACAATCAATTTAAAGTTAATTTGAATCTGGAGTTGGGCTTTAAAGGACTGGGAAAGTACAGGATTGTGCGCTCTGCCCCTCAGAGTATCAGACTGAACCACAGAATTGTAGCAACGTGGCCTAATGTTATTTTTGAGGACCTCACACATGTTCAAATTATGGCTTTATTGATCTGTGCTTTACCTATATACCAGAGTTGAATTCTACTGTTAGTTAAGGTTGTTGAGGTTTTTTTCTTTTACCTTAGGTATTTATGCGGTTTTGATAACCCCTCTTACAGCAACTGTATCCTTTACCTTTAAATTATCTGATATCTATGATCTATGTCCCATGCACTGTTATGGAGTAATGAAAATAACATGACTTAAAAATATACTAAATCTAAAAAGGACTGGGAAAACCTGCACTCATTTGCTAACTGGGATTTCCAAGATCTGTTATGAAGCTACCAGTAGCTGTTGACAGTAGAAAAACAATCTTGAAATTCTAACAAAAAATATAGCTGAAGTAAAGGAACATCCATTATCTTAAGGACACAAAGCAGCAGGGAAAAAGTGTGAGGTGGAAGTAGTATAGCCTCAAGGGGCTGGCCTTCAGTCTTTTTTCTATAGCTGGCAATTATCAAGCCATGTCCCTCAAAGGGTGGTTGAGAAAGAGGAATTTAGGAATATGCTTCTATATGCAGGTGATGTGTAAGTAGTAGCAGATGTGCAAAACTCATACTGTAACCAAAAACAGGAAATGGTGTGCAGGATTCAACAAGACGCTCAATCTCACCGAAAAACACACAAAAATATTGTAAACCTGCAGCTACCTTTTCAAACAGTTCCCAGGTAACTGGAAAATAATTTATGTTCTCTGTGAACTGTCTAGGATTCTATGAACTGTGAATTTGCCAGACGCTTAGCGTGACCCTTTACAGGGAATCTTAAATATCACACATTTTTCCAGGTATAAATCAGCATGTTAATTCTCCCTCCTAACAGCACTTGTGCCTGGTGACTGGCCTAGAGAAGTTACCTGGGGCAGGAAGAGAATGCTCGGTCCTGTGTAAGACCAGACAACTCAGTTTGGAGCTTACACAGGGGTTTTTCCTTTACTGGCTTCTGACAATGGCAAGCATCTCCAGCAGAGGAAGGTGAAATGACTCTGTTACTTCACCCTGCATGTGCAAACTGAGTGTCTCTTTGATAAATTTACTTTGCACATTTGCTTAACTATGCATACATACACATTACATCTTGCAAATAAGCCATTACCTTAGCATGAGGAGACTGCATCTTGAGGTACATTTCATGAGAGTAATGGTGAAGCCACATCTCCACAAATATCTGGGGGAAAAAACAAAACCCTCTAAAAGTAAACAAGGATGACTGGCTGTATTTAAAGCGATTGTAAAGTCTCATGTTTTTTTCTATTAAAATAACAAACATGTTTTACTTGCCCCCTCTCCGCAGTGGTTTTGCACAGAGCAGCCTGGATCCTCCTCTTCTGAGGTCCCTCTTCGCTGCTCCTGGCCCCTCCCTCCTGTCGAGTGCCCCCACAGCAAGCAGCTTGCTATGGGGGCACCTGAATCGAGCTGCAGCTCCGTGTGTCCATTTAGACACGGAGTTGCCGTTCGGCCCCAGCCCCCCCTTCTGATTGGTTACCCAACTTTGATTGACAGCAGGGGGAGCCAATGGCGCCGCTGCTGTGTCTCAGCCAATCAGGAGGGAGAGGAAGGTGGAGGGACTCATGGGAGAAAAAAAAATTTGCTGGATAGAGAGGGGGTGGGGGTGGCTGCGGCACACAGAAGGCTTTTTATCTTAATGCAGAAGGATAAAAAAAATTTAAAAAATTGGATTTTTGACCTACCGTAAAATCCATTTCTCTGATGTTCATTGACGGACACAGCTCCTTATCTTCTTGACCACTGGGTTATACTGCTCCCTACAGGCGTAGGGACACTAGGCAGGAAAAGGCTTGACTATGCCTATGGGGAAGTCCCGGGTTATATTCCCACTCTCAGCTATAGGCACTCAGTTTTGTTACAAGCAGTGTCAGAAGAAAGCCAACTCCACAGAGGGGTGGGTGCTGTGTCCGTCAATGAACATCAGAGAAATGGATGTTACAGTAAGTCAAAAATCCCATTTTCTCTTTCGTTCATTAACGGGCACAGCTCCTTATCTTCTTGACAATTGGGATGTCCCAAAGCAGTGTCAAACATGTGGGTATGGGAACAGCAAGAAAAAATTCCCAAGGCTAAACCATAGCCAACCGGGTAAAATGGAGCTCACCTAATAAAAAAAAAAAATACACCCTCAAAGAGGACCAGGTCGTTTTTAAAAAAAAACAGCCTGCAAAACCTTGCGGGCAAAAAAAAGCATCCGCAGATGCCAACACATCCACCCTCTAAAACTTTGTGAAAGTGTGCACAGATGACCAGGTGGCCGCCTTGCAAACCTGCAGCACTGACAGAAGGCCCAGGAGGCACTAAGCGCCCAAATAGAGTGCGCCTTAACAGGGAAAGGAGGAACCTGACCCTTAATTGAATCACTGTCTGTCTGATCCATCTGGAAATGGTTGCAGCAGAAGAAGCCAACCCTTTCCGAGGTCCATCCATGAGCACAAACAGGGGGGAGACCAGATAAGGTCTTCTTAGACGTCAGTTCTGCAGACCAGCAATGGTCAGCCAGATAAGACACCGAAGGACCACTGTTGATACAGACAGCCTCAAATGATTGGAGCCATATCCAAAGAGGCATCACAGATAAACTGTAGCCCCTGATCAACCAGCTGCGCAAAGGCAGGGGGAAGCCATTTCCCCTTCAGGTCCCAGCGTAAACGTTATGCCCACTTGTTAGAGTTTGCGACACCAGGGCAATAGTAAATACTGGCCTAAGCCGAACCAGCCATAATGAAACATATGGCAGGCCAGAGCCTCCGCTCTATCAATTGGATCTTTAAAGGCCAAGGACTCCTCAAACGGAATTAGGGTAGCTTTATTTAACCTTGAAACCAGCGAGTCCACTACAGGTGGGACCGTCCACTTTTTAGGAAGGGAATCCTTCTAAGGATACCGCATAGCAAAACACTTAGGGACCACAGGAGTGCATTTTGGCCAACCCTACTGTTATGTGATAATGTTGGCAAAGTAAGCGGGAAAGGGGAACACCCCCACCACAGTGGAGGCCCTGTGGTGCCAAAAGGGACCGGCGCCTCTGACGCAGCATCGCTGCCATGTTTAAAATTTCAAGCTCTTGACACAATCAGTGCATCCACCAGCGCCTTTTCATATACGGCTAGAGGAGTAGAGGAAACATCCTCACTGTCTGAGCACTCAGGGTGCCTGGACGCAGACCCAGTAGGGTGACTCGCATCCGTAGTGGCTGAAACAGATTCAGGATCTGATGGACAGATGAGGCAGTGGAGGGCGGTGGATGCTATATACTAAGATCACCCAAAAAACATAATTGGAGGAGGGCCACCGACTGCGATCCCGCAAAGGGGACGCCGACCAAGGGCCCATGAATGGACCACCTACTGAACCCTGCAAGAAAACAAGGGGGGGGGGGTGAAAGGAATATGGACCTTGAGCCATAGCTCAGCCATTTTGTGTGAAAATCATTCTATAAGATTACTGTATTAATTTCCTGAGAACTAGATCTTCGCCTACGCAGTTCTTTATAAATCCTGTGGTTTTCACAGGATTGTTATTTATGAATGTTCCAGACAAGTTTCGATCTAAGTGAGACCTAGCAGTCTAGTTTTTCTTTAACCGCCAAAAGTCCTGTGACATGTCATGTATAATCTAAATATGTAGTTAAGGGACACTGGGCATGTTTTGTCTTTCAATGTTTTCCTATGACAATACTTTAGTATATAAGTTTGAACGAAATAAAACGGATATCAGGTCATTCTGAAATAACCTATGCTGTCTTTGTATTGAGTTTTATCAGAGTGGCCTCCAGGCCTGCAGAGTCCAGAGCCCAACCGGGTCGAGTCCACAAGTCTACCGCTTGGAGTGGTTAATGCCAACAGGGGGGTTGCCCTCCAAGCCCCTCCTGCATAAATCGGAAATAGCCTCTTTATAAGAGGGCCTCCCGCCGTGATGTGGACGCGCAGCCAGGGTACCCTAAAAGTCCCGCAGCTCTAAAAAAGGGGCAGGTGCCCTACACAATAATGGCGGTATGGCTGCCATCAAAAAATAAACAGCCGATGCCGAAACCTGACCCTTGATAGTACTTCATTGAAGGAAGGCCAAGATAGTACTTCATTGAAGGAAGGCCAAGATCCGAGCCGCTGAGTAAAAACGAGGGGGAACCCCAAGAGACTCACACCACGCAATATACGACTTCCACGTACGATGATAGATATTTCTAGAAGTCGTTTTTCTCGCTTTAAGCAGAGTGGGAATCACTGCAGCAGACAGTCCCCTGGCCTTCAGCACCTGGCTTTCAACAGCCAAACCGTCAAAGCCAGTGACTGTAAAGCAGGATGGAAGATTGGCCCTTGAGACAGTAGATGCTCCCTCAGAGGAAGTCTCCAAGGAACATCTGCAACTAGCCTGACCAGGACGGCGTACCAAGCACGGCGAGGCCTGTCCGGAGCCACAAGGATGACCGGAATCCCTTCGGCCTCGATCCTACGAAGAAGTTTTGGCAGCAACTTGAGAGGAGGAAAGGCATACATCAGCTGATACTGACCCCATGGAGCCACCAGCGCGTCTCTGGTGTCTGCCAGAGGGTCCGGAGAGCGGGCCACAAACCTCTGCACTCTTTTGATCCGAGATGCCAACAGATCCACTTCCAAATTGCCCCAACGAAGGCACAACTGCTGGAACACCTCTGAATGGAGAGACCATTGCCCTTGATCCAAGGTCTGCCGACTGAGGTAATCCGCCTGCCAATTTTCCACTCCTGGAATGTGAATGGCGGAGAGAGCTGGAACAAAGCGTTCCACCCACCGAAGGATGCTTGCCACCTCCAAGGCTGCAAGGACACTTCTGGTGCCCCCTTGGTGATTGATATAAACCACGGCTGTGGCATTGTCCGATTTAATGCGCACTGGAAAACCCTAAAAAGGAACTCTGTCCAGTGGACTAGGCAAAGCCTGATCGCTCTCAGCTCCAGAACATTGATCAATAACCTGGATTCTTCCAGGGACCAGAAAGCTTGCTGAGAACACCTCCCCACCCGGACAGACTGGCATCTGGGGTGACAACTGTCCAATATAGAGGGAGGAAGGATTTTCCTTGTTTGAGCGTCGGGGATCGAAGCCACCATATCAGGGAGACCCTGGTCACCTGGCTCAGCTGGATCTGGTTGTCCAGGGAATTAGGATCTTTGTTCCATTTGAGAAGGATTTCCTTCTGAGGATTCTCTCGTGGAATTGAGCGAAAGGGAACACCTCGAAGGACAACACCATCAGTTCCAGAACTCTCATACAGGTCCGAAAGGGACAACCATTAGCTGAACAACAATAGCTGAATCGCAGTCAGAAGTTTTTGAAGTTTGTCCGGAGGAAGAAACACCCTGGCTGAGGACGAGTCCAAAGTCAGACCCAAAAAATCTAGTCTCATGAAAGGGACCAGGGACGACTTCTGAAGGTTTAGAATCCACCTAACTCCTCCAGACTTCTCATGGTGACCTCTAAGTTTGTCACCAGCGCCGTGGGAGACTCTGCACGGAGAAGCAGATTGTCCAGGTAACCCAGGACCGATATCCCCTGCTGGCGTAACAACGCCAGGACCGGAGCGAACACCTTTATGAAGACCCAAGGAGCAGAGGCGAGAACAAAGGGTAACACCACAAACTGATAGTGATCCTCTCCCACGGCAAAACGCAGAAACTGTTGATGTCCTGCACATATTGGGATGTGAAGGTAGGCATCTTTGATGTCTATGGAGGCCAAAAAAAAACCCCCTGATGTAGGGAAGCCACCACCGTGCGAACGGACTCCATCTTGAATTTTTGAACTCGCATGAAGCAATTCAGTGCCTTTAGGTCCAGAATCGGACGCACCTTGCCTTCCTTCCAAACCTGCTGTAAGGAACGGGATCCATCCCCATTATTTAGGCTCCAAGGAGCACAGCGAAATGCGTTGGTAGACATGGCCTGGTGGGAGCTTGGGCTGAGACTGCCACATTCTTCATTACAGCGTTCGTACATTGATGCGTGGTCCATGGAATACAGCTTTTGTTTCACATGGATGACTGGAGCCGAAACTAGCTCCTTCCCTGACCTGCACTCATAGCGGGGGGCACAGGACTAGAGCCCCTCACAGCCTGAGTGGCACACACAATTCGTCATTACCTCTGAGTGACACAACCAGAACAAGCACATAGCAAAGTAATTTCTGAGAAAAATCAGAGAAATCATCATTTCTGCACTTGTCCCATATATATTATGAACTGCAGTGACATGACACTGCATTTAAAGAAATCTTTTAGTTTTGGATAGAGCGGAGAGGAATTAGAACATTTGTTCGATTTTTATTGCGGTCTGTGCCCCATTAGGGAGATTCATTCTATTTGTCATGTTTACCATTATCATGGAAAGTAAAAAGAAAATCCCAAATTTGGATTGACCCCAGAACAGTATTAGAGAATGAATCTTCCAATGGGGATGCTAGTTCTGGTGACAACCAGGGATTCTTTTTTAACTACTCCAAAACGATGTGGTGTATGAAACACCTTTCTCCTGCGCTAAAAATCCAAGCTCCCCGACTACTCTTCCCACGGGACTCTCATATGGCATCTCTGATGGCTGAGGTCTTGCTGCCCTAAAGGACTGGGGTAGTCCAAAGCTACTGCAAACAAAGAAACACAAAGAAGGGCGCACCGACCTAGCGCATTATCCTCAATATTGGCTTTATTGATAAAACATAAAATTGGCTACTCACAAACAGAGGTGAAAATTGATCATATCAAACTCAATTGTTTGAATGTCAGGAGTAGACCATACAAGTGTCCATTGTCCTAATTGGATGCCGGCTTGCGCGTTTTGAGGCATTCGCCTCTTCCTCAGAGCCACCCTTTTTTAACTATGGGATAGGAGGTGAAGGAGCATCTCCCAATGTGACACAGATGCCCAAAAAAAATAAAAAATTATATGGGTGGTGGTGGGGTGTAAAGAAAAAAGGCTGGATACTCTGACTTTGACTGCCACATACCTGCAATAATGTCTCTGACCTCCAGATCTCCTGGGCAGCAGGGTCAACATTCACCAAGTGTTGATGTGAAATATGCCTCTTTAGAAGGCTAGGGTGAGTGCCATAAGATGTCAGTGATATGGATGGTGATCTAAAAAATAAATAAATAAATGAATAAAAAAAAAGACAATTAAAAGATTTAATGGTAAAAATAACAAGCAGGTTATAGTCCGATATAAACCAACAAACAGTAGCATATTAGATATATTTTTGCTCTGTTAAAGACTAGGCATTTCTAGGTGTATCCACTATAACAATGTTTACATTGCTCACTAAGCTATTACCATTTTACTGAATCAAAGCTGTGTTCAACTAGCACTTAGAGTTATGGGCCATACACACTATACAATTGTCTTTAGATTTTTCAAAACCATATAATATGGAGGTCCAATCTAAACACTTTCAATTTGTATGCAATCAGGCAGACCCCTGCACTACATAGTTGAAGGTAAATCTAAAAGAAATCTAACAACAAATATGTAAGATGCCATTACTGAACTCCCCTTGGAAAATCGTCGTATGCCTGGCAGCTTTAGCGATCCAAAGACTTTAATACTGACCAGGAACAACTATGCAGATCAGAGGTGCTTATGTAGAAAGATGATCCGCACACCAGTAGTTGCTCTTAAAAACATTCATCTTTATACAGGAACCACAGAACACAACTGCCAAGATCAGTTGACGCGTTTCAGCCTATACAGCCTTAGTCATAACAGTTATGACTACAACTGAGTACATATGTACTCAGTTAAACGGCTGTGGATCAGGCACCCCGGAATTTCTTTTATTGGTGAGCTGTATGGGTAGTAGCACTGCTCCTTCTGTTTGCATTTTAGATCAGAGGTGCTGACTTTTCTCGATGGCTTCTCAACTTCGATGGCTGCATGTTTGTTCTGAGGCAGTGACAAAGTACTGAGTACAGGCAATGAGTTTTTTCAGGAGGAGGTCAGCAACAGCAGCGTCTCTATGGCAATATACACCATATAGGTTTTCTTGCACAAAATGAACACAGAACCTAGTTCTATGAAATATATAGACAGAAAATCTGTTACCTTGGAGCTTGCGATGGCACGGTGCCACCAGGATTGGAGAAATTTGGAGGTGGAACATTTCCCTCTGTTGGAAGAAACCATTTTAGGTATGTATCCACCAGGATGAAGTAGGCACTCTGGGAGGTGCTCGCCAGGTGATCAGAGTCATTCTATAAAAATAGAATTCATGCCCACAGTTAACACAACATTTTTGCAATCACTATATCTATTATTAGGCCTGCTGCTTTTTCCTGGTGGCATGGCAAGATTTATTAAGATAAAAGCAGGAATAACGTCAACGTTACATAATAACTGAGAATAAGCCAATTGTGCAGCCCAAACGGATGTTCAATAATAACGTACCATGACAGCATGCTAGGGGTGCAACTAACGATTATTTTTATAATCGATTAGTTGGCCGATTATTGTTTCGATTAATCGGATAGTAACCTTAAAAATAAAAAGTGTGGTGTCTTTTTTTTTTTTAAAGAGGAAGTAAACCCTCCTCTGCAAGTTGTACCTATAGGTAAGCCTTATCATAGGGGTACTGTAAATATCTCCTAAACATGTACAGTTTAGGAGATATTTACCTTAAATGCAGCCAGTGACCTCACTGGCGCATGCGCTCTAAAGGAACGGATGCTGGTGCCGTTCCTTCAGAGCCCCGTGCCGTGACTGTCGGCTCCCGCGCGCAAGCGCGGGAGTGACGTTATCGCGGGTCCAGCCAATCAGATGGCTGGATGCCGCGAATCCGGAAGAAGGGTGAAAGAACATGTCACCCATGGGAGAGGTGAGCGGTCCGCATTTTGGGGCTTCGTTCTAAGGTAAGTATATCATAATGAGCTAGTATGTTATGCATACAAGCTCATTATGTGTTTGTCTTTCAGGTGTAATTTAAAAAATAAATCTGAGGTTTAAGACCTCTTTAACTAAACAGTTACCTAAAAGGGCAATTTATTTTTAAATATCTATATGCAGTGGTACAAATAAATAAGCAACTAAATGGTTAGGGAGCAAATTTTCAAATTCACTTTGAGAATAACAGGCGGAAGAGATATACTGTATATACTATTAGAGGTTGAATCTGGAAAATATCATCAGACTCCGGGATCACTTTTTATTTAAAGGAAAAAATAAATAAAAAATGAAAGTTTTTTTGCCGATTTTCAGACAGAACTGTAATACATTATGTATAACAGACTCCCTTGTCAAAGGCAGGTGGCTTGATAAAAGCTACCTGCTCCTGCTGTCACTTATGATGGCCATACAAAAGCAATGTCTTCCTTCAAATAATTTTCATTTTAAGAACGTTTGTGGGGTCAAATCTACATTTGTTTTTGACCACAGCGCCAGGAAAATTTGAAGGAGCAGGATAGAAAATTTCTTGGGCAAAGAAATTTTTAGACAGACAGCGTATGTGGTTTTCGTTCAGAAATTATTCATTTTCAAAATAAATGTTAAAAGCAAGTGAAATTTTCCAAACATTCTTTCATTCAGCGAATATACAAAGATTTTTCATATGAATATTCTCGTCTGAAAAAGTTTACACCTATGCAGTTTGCTTTTGATCTGTTTCTGCAGTGCTTTTTGCTGTGCGTTTTGGCACATGCGATTTGCGTTTTTTGACCAATTTGTTGTTGCAAATGCAAATTGCGGTAAAAATGTACTACATGCTTTTCTGCAGATTCTCCATTGAAGTCTATTGAACCAAAAAAAAGCACTGTTTTGCATTGTAAAAAGTCCTTGACCCTTTCTAAATATGCAGCGGCAGAAAAAAAAGCAAAGATGTGACCGTGTCCTATAGGAAACCATGTTAAAATGAACTGTAGTGCTTTTCTGCAAAAAGCACCAAAAAAGGGGTTCATTTATACTGTGAAACAGCGAAAGAAATATTTATTGCGTATAATATATAATAAAATAAATACACCCAGAAGTAGGATATATGCATACCTCCCATGTTTTTGAGATAGGGATGAGGGGCACCTATTGCCAAAACTATGTAGGCATAGGACACACCCTGCCACGCCCCCTTAAAGGAGAATTTAAAAAAAAAATGGTTAAACCCACCAGTGCTTTTTTTAGATATAGGATGAAAGGTTTAGTCCTGGGAAACACTTGTTGAATAAGGTAAAAAGTGCATTTTATATACAACTATATAGATCAGACCAAAATGATGGACAAATGAGGAGGAAAGAGGGACATTGTTCCAAATCAGGGACAATTGGGAGCTAGGTTTATGGACATTTCAACTAGGAGTCAGACATGAAGCTATATGACGGGTGTAAGGGAAATATGAATATTTTATATTAAAGTAGTACTAAAAGCGGAGACTTTTTTTCATGGATATGATCATTTAAAATAGAATGCACAATACTGGTAAACATTTACTTTAAATGCAATTGCAATGCCTTAAGTCTATCAGCCTCCAGCTTTTCTGGGTTCAGATGTGGCGCATCTGAGTCTTTAAAGTGATTTTTGTTTTTTTAAAACAAACATGTTATACTTAGAGCCCATTCAGATTAGCGCGACTTGTCAGGCGACTTGTCAGCCTGACAAGTCGCGCTCGGTCGCGGTCCATTTAGTACAGGACCCGTTCTAATAGGAGCGACACAAGTCGCTCCGACTTAGAAAAAGGGTCCTGTACTACTTTAGGGCGACCTCGGAGCGACTTGCATAGACTTCCATTATGTGAAGTCCCTGCAAGTCGCTCCAAAGTCGTGGTGCACGGGACTGACAAGTCGCCTCCCCAAGTCGTGCAGAGTCATGTCGCCCCAGTGTGAACCGACTCTTACCTGTTCTGTGCAATAGTTTTGCACAGAGCAGCCCTGATTCTCCTCTTCTGGGGTCCCCCCACTGATGCTTCTGGCTCCTCCTGTCTTCACAGTGCCCCAATAGCAAGCTGCAAAGTATAGTATAGAGTGCCCCTATAGCAAGGTAAAAAAAACTTCTGCCTCTAGAACCACTCACTAATTTCGTGCCCAGGACTACATGAGGCATTGTTCCTCACACATTCACAAGTTCTAAGGCACTTACTGACACATGGATGCTGAACTGAGCTGTATTTGTGCTCCACTGTCTTCTAACACTTATGGACGGTGTACTGAGCTGTATGTGTGCTGCACTGTGTCTTTTGACATGTATGGACGGTGTACTTCACAGTATTTCCTGATATATAATCAAATAATGCATTCTGTATGCAGGCCATCTAATTGATCATGAAAATAGTTGACAACTATTTTCAAATACGATTCGATGTCGATTAATCGATTAGTTGTTTCAGCCCTGCAGCATACATGTGTCAACATATAGACACATGCATATATACACAACAGTCAAGCCATAGAAACTGGCAAGGTACATATTAAAACATCTCCAATACACATGGTATATTTTCTTTAAAATAGATCATTTTTTATTTTTTTGCTACTGCAAGAGGAATGTACTCTCACTGGTCATAGAGATGATCCAATAGGTTTCACGCTCTTTGTAAACTACAACAAATAATTTACCTCTGTTTAGAGGGATAGTAAAGACAGTGAAGGAGAAGCCAAACTTGGGTTTGGGTGTTCTTGGTTGTTCCTCCAAGATCACTGCAACTTGCATGTTTGCAAGTTTGACTTTACTTTTATTATACATATAGCACTGTAAACAAGTACTGCATATTGCCCTGTCTCTCTCGTCAGTAAGAAGCTCAGAATAATCACAGCAATTATTTATGGGAAACTGCTAAAGAGGTAGGATGTAACCTTTAGCTGTTAGGAACAAAATGACAAGAGATGAGGGCAAGAACAGGGCCAGCGAATTACATAAATTTGCTTGGCCAATCTAAGCCCTCTAACATATAGTGTTGAAGAGGATGAAAAATGAGAGGCGATATAGGATTTGTTGTAAACATATGATTCCCTTGTGAGCAGTAATTAAAAAGCCTAACACATCGTCCTAAATGAGTAAATATATCTCTAGGGAAGAAAGAAGTGGCATTGCTTCCTTTATAGAGGATGATATGATAGGTTTATGTAGGCTGAGAGAAACAGGATTGGTGTACTTCTGTGGGAAGATGGATGAAGGAAGGGGAGTTGGACCTGGCAGAATTCCATGCCTTGTTATAAAACAGAACTCTTATTTGGCATTGCACCAAATGTGTTTTTATATGGACAGTTCACTAATAAAATGTTATATCTATAAAGTCTTCACTTACTCTATGTCGAAGGAGGCAGATGGCAAAGTGGAAAACAAAATATTCAAAAGGGTCTGAGGAATACATTAAGGAAATTATATGCTGGAATTACCTATTGTACTTCTTAACAGAAACCATAAAGGTATTGCTAGGCAGTTTCTCTTGTGTCATATTTTACAATTACAATTTCAGACACTGGATGAGTATAAATGAATGTATAAACAAACAGTTACAAAGGATACTCAGGGAAAGATTGAGGCCAAGCCCTCCTGATGTTGGAAACTGGATCTTGTTATGATAGAGAGGACATTCAGGTAAAACGCGCTCCTGTATAGATGCACGGACTGGACCCTAAGCAACCAAAAACAATGGTGAGGTAAGCAACAATTAAACCAAATATGATTAGTTGGGTTGCATATACTGACAATTTGCAGAATAATTATATGACAGCCAGAGATAACAGTGTGAAATACTGTGAATTATTTTGACAACCATTTAATAAAAAGGATAACTTACTGGCAGATATGAAACAGGGAAATCATATTTGTATTCCTCTGCTTGTAGCTTATAAACAAGCTTCATCATCGCACCACTGTGTTAAAGAGCAAATGAGATCATTTTAAAAATTCAGAAAAAAAAAACATTACACAAGAAAAACCATAACAGAGAAAAGTTGATCAATTATAAAATTACAAAAATCACATCCCAGTTCAGGTAAAAAGAAAAACAAATGCAATTTTAAGTAAAGTGGTTTCACCTCACCAAAAACATTTGGCAAAGGACAATAAGATTTTTGTACTTACCAGAAAATACTTTTCTTGGTTTTGAGGGACACTGGAATTCAGGTAAGGTCAGGTTATAACACTGCCTACAGAAATATTACTGAGAAACAAAAAAATTGTAAGCCAGTCCTAGGATAACCCTTCCTGTATCCAGAATGCCTCATTTTGTAGCAATCAGTACCAGGAGTATAAAAATCAAAACACAGGTGGGCGGGACCTCACTGGACTTCAAGAAAATATTTTTATGGTAAGTACAAAAGTTCCATTTTCTTTTTCATCCTTGAAGGACACAGGAATTCCGATACAGTCAGGACATCCAAAAGCTGTCAAAATGAGGAGTGGGCAATAAAGAAGCAAAATAAGCAACAGCTAACAGGCTGCATGAAGCCAACTGAGGGACCAAAGCCCAAATCTGGACCAGTTAAGGATCAGCCCCCTGCCAGATTAGGAAGCTGCCATCACAACCAGGGGGAGGGCACAGAATCACCCTGAAGCTCAGGACAGATTGAAAATCACCACCAGAGAGAAAGACTGCACACAAAAGGGAACACCAAATCTGAACCAGCAAGGAGGAGATCAATCAAAAACCACCATTAGAAAACAGAAAGTGAACCAATAAATTCCCTTGAAAAGGAAAAAAGGACCCATAACCTAATGTGGTTTGCAGAAAATTGAAAACACCTAGAAGGAACCTAGGACAAAACAGGTCCAAATGAGAAAAAAAAAAATGGGATTTTAAACTTTACCGTAAAATCCATTTCTCTGATGTTCATTGACCGACACAGCTCCTGATCTTCATAACCATTGGGTTCTACTGCCCCCTACAGGAGTAGGACACTAGGCAGAAAGAATCTGGCTATGCCTATGGGAAGTCCCAGGGGGTATACTCCCTCTCCCTGCTATAGGTACTCTGTTTAGTTCCAAACAATGTCAGAAGAATTACAACTCCACAGAGGGGTGGGTGCTGTGTCCGTAAGTGAACATCAGTGAAATGGATTTTACGGTAAGCCAAAAATCCCATTTTCTCTTTAGTTCATTGACGGACACAGCTCCTGACCTTCATAACCATTGGGACGTCCCAAAGCAGTGTTAAACATGAGGGGTGGGAACAACAAAAAAAATTCCCCAGGCTAAACAGTAGCCAACCAGGCAATAGGAGCTCAACCAAAACAGGTGGAGCCCACCTGAAAAAAAAACAATACACCCTTTAAAGAGGATCAGGTCCTTTAACCACTTGCCTTCTGTGCACTTAAACACCCTTCCCATCCAGGCCAATTTTCAGCTTTCAGCGCTGTCACACTTTGAATGACAATTGCGCGGTCATGCTACACTGTACCCATTTGAAATTTTTATCATTTTTTTCACACAAATAGAGCTTTCTTTTGGTGGTATTTAATCATCTCTGGGTTTTTTATTTTTTTTACAAAAAAAAAGAATAAAGACAAAAAATTTTGAAAAAAGAAAAAAGTTTTTCTTATTTTCTGTGAGTAAATTTTGAAAATAAATTTTTCTCCTTCACTGATGTGCGCTGATGAGGCGGCACTGATGGGCACTGATAGGCTGCACTGATGGGCACTGATGAGGTGGCACTTATGGGCACTGATGAGGTGGCACTTATGGGCACTGATGAGGTGGCACTAATATGCCGCACTGATGAGCACTGATAGGCGGCACTGATAGGCGGCACTGAGAGGCGGCACTGATGAGCACTGATAGGCGGCACTGCTGGGCACTGAGAGGTGGCACTGCTGGGCACTGAGAGGTGGCACTGCTGGGCACTGAGAGGTGGCACTGCTGGGCACTGAGAGGTGGCACTGCTGGGCACTGAGAGGCGGCACTGATGGGCACTGGTGGATGGCACTGGACACTGACGCGTGGCACTGATGAGCGGCACTGATGGGCAGCACCATCAGTGCACATACTCAGTGCCCATAGTGCTGCCAGTCAGTGCTCATCAGTGCCTAGATGAGCAGGCACTGATGGGCACTGACTAGCAGCACTATGGGCACTGATTGTGGGCATTGATGGGGGGCACTGATGGCGGGCACTGTGGGCACTGATGGGGGGGCACTGTGTGTGTGTTTTTACCTTGCAGTAATCAGGGCACTGGTGATCGGTGCCCTGATTACATTGCTGTGTGTCCCCGGCGCTGTGAGGCTCCCCCTCCTTCCTCACACTGCAGGCTCTGTGTGAGGAAGGAGCGCCGGCGATGAGAGATGATCTCATATGTTTACATATGAGATCATCGCTTATTGGACGGCCAGATCACGTGGTGAATGGCCGCTGTGATTGGCCATTCACCACGATCTGTGATCGGCTGTGTCCAAGGGACACGGCCGACACAGATTTTCCCCGCAGCGCGCTCGCGGGAGCGCGCTGGGGGAGTGTCACTGGGAGGCCGTTTAAAAACGGCCTCCCGAAAATTTGAGTCCGCGCTGCAGCTGTATATAGGCTGTAGCGCGGACGGGGGGTGGTTAAACAGCAGCCTGCAAAAACTTGCAGCCAAAAGAAACATCCACAGAAGCCAACACATCCACTTTATAAAACTTTGTGCAAGTGTGCACCAACGACCAGATGGCCACCTTGCAAACCTTTCCTCACTGATGCCTGATGACGGAAGGCCCAGGAGGCACTAAGCGCACTAATAGAGTGCGCCTTAACAGGGAAAGGAGAAACCTGACCCTTGATGGAATAGGCCTGAATCACCGTCTGTCTGATCCATCTGGACATGGTTGCAGAGGAAGCGGACAACCCTTTCCGAGGCCCATCCATGAGCACAAAGTTAGTCTAACTTCCTGAAAGACTCCACAGCTGCCAGGTACACCCTAATTGTCCGGACCACATCCAAGGCATGCAAGGCAATTTTATTTTGGATGTTAAGGCATGGGACACAGGGAAAGCAACACAAGGTCTTCATGCAAATGAAAATCAGAGACAACCTTTGGGAGGAACGACGGACAGAGGCAAAGAACCACCTTATCTTTGTGAATCACCAGGTAAGGTGAACGACAGGATAACGCCGCCAGTTCCGACAACCTGCGCACAGCCACCAAAAAAGCCACCTTTTGAGACAGTGTAAGCAAGAGAATCTCCTGAAGATTCTCAAAGGGAGGCTTGTGGAGGAGCAAAAGCATCAAATTGAGGTCCCAAGGCAGCAATGGAGACTGCACCGGAGGAACCAAAATGTCGGACACCCTAAAGAAAGGTAGGTACCAGGGAGTGTGTGGACAAGGGTTGTTGGAAGAAGACCGCCAAAGCCGACACCTGGCCCTTGATGGTAGGCAAGGCCAATTTCTGTTCAACCCCTCGTTGAAGGAAGGTCAAGATCCAAACCACCGAGAAGGAGCCTCAAGAGATTAATACCACGCAATGTACGTCTTCAACTTATGATGGTAGATCTTCCTAGAAGTAGATTTCCTAGCTTTTAACAGCATAGAAATCACTGACTTCGATAAACGCCTAATCCTTCAGCACCTGGCGTTCAACAGTCAAGCCGTCAAAGCCAGCAACTGTAAAGCAGGATGGAAGATAGGAATCGCTAGCAATAATTGTAAGTGAATCTGGCAGAGTGGTTGTACCCAAGTTGATCGATCGATCAACTTGGTACAGTCTGCCTGCCCATTAACGGTTCGAATCTTGTCCGCTTCCTGCTGCTGAGATTTGAACTGGCCTAATAGTTTTTTTAAAGAGATTGTAAGGTTAATTTTTATTTTAAAGAACAAACATTTCATACTTACCTGCTCTGTGTAATTCGTTGGTACAGAGCAGCCCCGGTCATCCCCTTCCTGAGACCCCGCTTGCGCTTTTGGCCCCTCCTCTCCGCCAAGTTCCCCATAACAAGCAGCTTGCTTTAGGGGCACTCATGCATGCCCGCTCCTCGCTCGGTGTGTCCATAAAACACACAGAGCATGGTTCAGCCCTGCCCTCTGCTCCCTCCTCACTGGCTGGGATTGACAGCAGTGGGAGCCAATGTCTCCCGCTGCTGTGCCCCAGCAATTAGAAGACAAGGAGCTGAGTTAGCCTCGGCTTTCGTGCACATTGGTGGATCGAGATTAGACTCAGGTATGTATGGGGGGGGGGCTGGCGGGGAAGCTGCATGCAGAAGGTTTATCGTCATGCATACCACTTTAATAATTCTCCAGTATCCAGATGCCTGTTTCGGGTTGACCAAACCTTTGCCATATGCCAAATACTTGTAAATGCATGGTTGCCCATTAGATCAGGGGTCCCATATCCCTGTAAAAATCAGCATATTACAATAACAAAAATGTACCCATAAGAAAAAAAAAATAAAATATACAAACCACAGGCCACTTTATTAGATACACCTGTTCAATTGCTTGGTAACACAAATTGCTAATCAGCCAATCACATTGCATCAACTCAATGTACTCAGGCATCTAGACATGGCGAAGACAACTTACTGAAGTTCAAACCAAGAATCAGAATGGGGAAGAAAGGGGATTTAAGTGACTTTGAACATGGCATGGTTGTTGGTGCCGGGCAGACTGGGCCACAGCAGCAAACGACCACACTGGGTGCCACTTCTGTCAGCTAAGAACAGGAAACCGAGGCTACAATTGGCAAAGGCTCACCAAAATTGGACAACAAAAGATTAGATAAACGTTGCCTGTTCTGACGAGTCCCCATTTCAGCTGCGACATTCAGATGGTATGGTCAGAATTTGCCGTAAACAACATGAAAGCATGGATCCATCCTGCCTTGTATCAATGGTTCAGGCTGAAGGTGGTTATTTTCTTGGCACACTTTGGGCCCATAAGTACCAACTGAACATCATTTAAACACCACGGCCTACTTGAGTATTGTTGCTAACCTTGTCCATCCCTTTAGGACTACAGTGCACCCATCTTCTGGTGATTACTTCCAGCAGGATAATGCACCATGTCACAAAGCTCAAATCATCTAAAACAGGTTTACTGAACATGACAATGAGTTCACTGTACTCCAGAGGCCTCCACAGTCACCAGATCTCAATCCAATAGAGCACCTTTGAGATGTAGTGGAAAGGGAGATTTGCATCATGGATGTGCAACCGACAAATCTGCAGCAACTGCGTAATGCTATCATGTCAATATGGACCAAAATGTCTGAGAAAGGTTTCCAACACCTTGTTAAATCTATGCCACAAAGAATTAAGGCAGTTCTGAAGGCAAAAAGTGGTCCAAACCGGTACTAGCAAGGTGTACCTAATAAAGTGGCCAGTGAGTATATACTTTCCTTAACGTTGTCTTTTACCTGCAGTACCTAGGCAAGGGTGACAATCTTTCTGGTGAGATCCTGTGAATGTTGAGGATTCCAGATCTTGCAAAAACATGCTCTCAAACTGGATCCGTCTTATCACAAGATTTAGGGAAGTCATCCTTCCCGGAGAAGGATATTGGACATCACATCCAGCATTGTGGATGATGGGGGTGAGCATTTATTCTAACGTCTTTCTTTACAGATACATTTTTGCCCTTGTAATTTATGACAATTTTTACAGAGGAAGGGGCCTTGATCTAATACGCGAACATTGCATTATACTGCAAGTTCGGCTTTAATTTGATATTAAAGAAATAAAAAAAGTTATCCAATCAAGATCATTAAAAGTTAACAGGTATTTTGACTAGATCTGTAGTCTAGTGTGCTGAACCAGCTAGTGAATTTTCAAATCTATTGTGAGATCTACCAGCAGTAATTCCTGGATCTGATACACTCAACTTGCAGTGTTAATGCTCTTGCTACAGCACTGTTAGTACTCAAAACTGTAAAATTAATAAAAAAAAAAAAAACTGTACAAAGAGTGAGACTCCCTCACACAGTTCAAGGACTAATGCCTGGACATGGGAGACCTGGACCTGGGAGCACAAGGCAGAAACCTCATAACTAAAGCCCCAGGAATATAATAGGCCAGTCAGTGAGGACAAAAAGCACTTACATAAAGTAGAAGCAAATGGGTATATAATTACCTTGGATGCAGGAATTCCAGTGCAGTATGAAACTCCAAAGGTATTCTATCCTGTAGATGTCTCAGGTTCCAGCCTACTATGCTGCCATCCAGGCTGCCAAAGGCCAGCTCTACTAGCCATGGGAAGATAGCATGCAGTTCCTACAAGCAGAACAATGAAATCTAATGCAAATATATTATATGCTTTACATTCATCAGCTCTATGCTTTGGCAGTTACAAAACAATTAAAGAGTACCACTATATTTCTTGATGCCAGATTAGAAGCTTTTCAAAAGCACTTGGTGTAAAATCTTCTCTCCATCTAAATCCTAAGAAAAGTAGATGTTGCATCCCACTGCTTGTGCTGGACAGATGAGCCATACGTGAGGGAAACTGACAGTAGAGTGATTTGTTACTCCATAAAAGTACACTTCCTACAGCACTGAAGAATGATCAAACAACTAATCCTATTTGTAAACTAGGAATTGCTAATTAAATCTTCCCTGCAAAACTCTAACATCCAGATTACACGCAGGTGGAAATGTGCACTAAAGATCATATTCTTTTGATACATGTAATATTTTTCCTTTCAGTCAATCTCATGTGTGAAGTAATCTCAGCAAATTGTTAGAAAATACATAAGTGGAAAGCAGCCTATTGGTGAGCCAAGATGAAGCAATCTTGTACCACCAATCTCTAGAATGTTAAAGTGAAAGTTCAGCCTAAAAACTAACTAACACTAAATCTCCTGATAGCCACATTCTAAGACTAATCGATACAACCCTGTAAAGCGAAAATCGCTATACATATCTTTTCGGCAGCTGATTCGGTCCGGTCCTTCAGTGGTGGATGCTGTTTAGAAGAGACAGCAGACAACAGCTGGGAAGTGACATCACCCATTGGCCTACTATGGGGCTTCGGTTGTCTGCTGCCTCTCCTGCACACCCCTACAATCAAAGCCGCCGCTGACAGCTTAGTGTGGGACCGGACCGACTGCAAAAAAGGGATGTAAAGAGATTTTTGCTTTCCAGAGTTAGATAGTTTAGTCTTAGAATCTGGCTGCCAGTAGATTTAGAGCGAGTTTTAGGCTGAACTTCTACATAGATATCCTTCAAACCTTTTTCACCCTGGTGTAACTAAAAAAAAAAAAAAAAGAAATATATTACAGTTTATTAGCTAAAAATACCTGTTGATCCTGCCAGAAATACAATGTCATTGTCACTGGAGCTGGACAGAAAGCAAAAAATAATCTTATCTTTCCTTTGTAAACTACTTATCCCATCATTCTATATGGAATAGGGATGAAATATTTCAAGTACAGCCTGTGTAATAACCACAGCTCCTTCCATAGATCAAATGGAGAAGTGAGCATAGCCCCCCATACATAGGACGTGTGTTATTGGCAGGATCACCAGCTGAAAATAAAAGGAAAAAAAACCTGAAGAACTGATGCAGCCACCATGTCTAAATACTGGTAATGTGTATTATGTTAAAAAATTTTGTTTTTGGGTTTAGATACACTTAAAGGCTACATCTTAAAAGCGTTTGCTACTCTAAAAGAAAGAAAAAAAAAAACAGATAGATAGATATCCTGTTTCCTAATAGCAGGGGAAACAGCACAGTGCTTGTGCTGTCTAACCTGCCCCTTTGGAAACTGTAAACAACCTGGCTGATCCTGACACTTTGTGTCCCCCTCCATGTGCTGACCATGATAATCATGGCTGCTGAGCCCGGACTACCATGGTCAGTTTACTTCCCTCAATCATCAGCTGTGTCTCTTCTCTGCTGTCCCCCATTCTCTCCCCCACCTGTCAGCTCGGGAGTCTGTGTCTCTGACACCCCCACCCCACCCCCGCTGCTGTTAATAAAGAAGTAAAATGTCACTGACAGCTCCTCTGTTTTAAGCTTCCATCCTACACTGTATAAAGTGTTTGTAAGGAACAAGGCCTCTAAATGCTTTTTGTAGCTTTAGGCCGGTCACGTCACCCCCGGCCGTTCTGATAACACAATCGAGGACTAGTGCCGTAGCCCTGGATCACAGTATTAGAGGCCAGGCCACAGCCCAGTGTCTCAATGGATACAGGGGGCAGCGGCTCGGCTCAGGTGCCCCCATAGCAAGCTGCTTGCTGTGGGGGCACTCAACAAGAGGGAGGGGCCAGGAGAGCTGAAGGGGGACCACTGCACAGGGCAGGTAAGTATAACAGGTTTGTAATTTTTAACTCAAAAAATACACGAGACTTTACAATCACATTAAAGGCCAAGTTTACTCTTTGGGAGAAAAAAATAAAATAAATGCAGATATTTATGCAAAAAAAAAAAAGTGCATTTAAAAAAAAATGGAGCTCCACCCAAAAGAGGATGTTTCTCTAGTCTGCACCCTCCTCCCCTCCATTGACACATTTGGCACTTTTTTTGGGGGGGGGGGGGGGAATAGGAGGAAGTGGGTACCTGGTTTGGACAGGTACCCGCTCTCATGTCCGTCTCTGATCGCCATGGCGATCTGCACCAGGAGTTCGTTCCCCTCGCCTTCCGGGACACATCACAGGTCCCAGAAGACTACGGGACCAGTCACAAGGTGCAGCGCAACTTGCACATGCGCAGTAAGAAACCGGTTGTAAAGCCGCAAGAATTCACTTCCGGTTTCATTTACTTCAGATGTCAGCGCCCAAAGCCAACTGAAGAATGGCCTTAAGTGAGGACAGCACTGGATCCCTGGACAGGAAAGTGTTGGTATACCAAAAGTCAGCGGCTACAGTATTTTTTTTGGGGGGGGGAGCCTGGAGCTACTCTTTAATAACGGTTTCTGCAGGAATCTGCAAAAGATTGCACACGCGATCAGTGGATCACAGGTGTAAGGTCAGGCTCCTGCAGACAAGCCCTACAGCTTAGCTTTCAGCATGTATCTCTGTATGAGCTGTCAGTTTTGAAAGCTGCAGGACTTGTGAATAATGAGATTCCTGTGAATGAATAGTGCAGCTGTGCAGGCGGAGTCCCTGCACAGCTGCACAATTTTAAAATGTGACATGGGGTGAGAAGAACAAGTCCTGGAACATGTTACACTCTAAATATAGTTGTAATGTATAATATGCTTCAAAAGGTGAATTTATCATTTAAAGAGAATCACTTTTCTTAATCCCCTGAATATCTGCATCTACAGTAGATCTGTCAGTTCTGTAGAGATAAATAAAGTAAAGAACCCAGGTAATCACCCTTTATAAACTGTGCGTTTCTCTGCAGATATGACAAATTTGTCTGTTCTTATTCAGAGAAATGTGAAATTCACAGACCAAAAGGGAATTTTACTTTTGGTCCTCAAACAGATTTGCTTTTTGGTACCTTTTGAGTGTAGCAAAAAGGAAAAAACAAGCAAGAAAAAAGCGATTATAGCATAGCAAGTCATTGATTGCCATTCAGGCAACATTGCGTATTCTTGTTACCTTTGCAGGGAAATCTTCAATAATTCTGGCTAGATCTTGGCACCGCTGGACAAAGGGTTTATTCACACAATCTGCTTTGAGTGTGGCCTGTTTATCAAAAACATACAAGTAACTAAATATACATAAACATTTGTCATTACAAGAGTGTCCTATTCTGCAGGATCAACATGTCCCTGTATATTCACTAAAGGCTAGTGACATTGATGAGGAAGGAGACACACAGCTACCCCAATTTCAGTGTCAGATAGCCTTTATTCACCCACAACTTTATGTAGAAACAATGACAGTTTGAAAAATAAATGGTCTGTCACAATCTATTTGGTCTTAGGTAGCCATTCACATCCCAATTCAAGCTGCGCTGTCAGTGCTCAGGTGATGGCACATATGGGGGTGTAAAAAGGTTTTGTCATTTTGGAATGTCTGAATGTGTCCTCATTTCAAATGCAATATACGAGGGCTTGACAAATTTGTTTTGAATCTAGGAGCCAGTTTGTGCATGGCGATATGTAACGTGTATCGAAATCAATGGTGTTTATGCGTAGGTGCCCCCATTGCATGCTTAACGTTTGTACGTGCCTATTTGTACATATCACCCTGTGCTCTAATGAATGTA
This sequence comes from Pelophylax lessonae, assembly GCF_965119305.1. Lineage (NCBI taxonomy): Eukaryota > Metazoa > Chordata > Amphibia > Anura > Ranidae > Pelophylax > Pelophylax lessonae. The sequence continues at coordinate 271,911,064 of NC_138768.1, forward strand.
ATGCAGTTCAGATCGCAGATGGGCAAGTGGAGGCCAGGATACATAGCGGGGGCGCATGTGGGGAAGGCAGCGAACGGCATGTGGACCATCCCCAGTAGGAAACAGGCCCAAGGCAGAAAGGCAGCATCACAACCTGCCCGTCACCTGGCTACCATATGCAAGTAAAGCCTGGTACACACTGTCAATTGAACGAAAAAATTGATCCGTTTACATGAACACTCCAGTCAGTGCTCTCAGCTATTGGCTGAGAGCGCCGATTGGGAAGACGGTCGGCTGCTGGTTTTCCAGCATGCTCGGCCAGCTTCCGTCGGACTGGCTGCCATACACACAGGCCGAATGTCGACCAGTTTTTGTTGAACCGGCCGATGGTCACCCGGAATTCGCCCCGTATGTGCTAGGCTTGATGGTGTGATGGGCAGCGACTCACTAGAGAAGGATGGGACAACAAGGGGGGGGGGGGGGGCGATAGGAGATCCAGTGACTCATGCCACTTTAGGCCCCTTTCAACTATCCACTGATCCCTATCGGAGCGAACACGGAAACAGTACCACTCTCCTCTATGGCACTCCATTTCAATCCAATGCCATCTGAACCGATCCGCTGGACAGATGGAAAATAGGATCACCACCTGTCTGTTTTTGGCAGACAGGAAAGGATCGGATGGGCGACAGGTGTCAGCTGATATCTGCCGCTCCATAGAGGAGACTGGAGGGTCTGATCAGGTCCACCTGAAAAACTGGCAGGTGGATTTGATCAGACAGCCCGTGTGAAGGGCCTTCGGCTGTGTGGCTGTGGCATGACAGGGAGAGAGTGCAAAACGGAAGAGAATGAAAAATAATAAAAATGTATTTTTAATGAAAAAAAAAAATTAAATTAAATGAAAAACTATTTCCATCTTTGTAGGAGAGGGGGCGTTTAAATGGAACTGAAATCATTCCAAATCAGCTGCCTCACACTCTCTATCCACTCAACGTTATGGAAAGGGCGCCAGATCAAACCCGCAACCCTTCAACCTCTTCCCAGCTGTCCAGCAGTGAGAGCAGGCAGGGGAAGCCCTCAGGACTGTCAGTGACTGCTTGTCCCAGGCACCAGAAGAGGGCGCCAGTTCCCCTGCCAGTGCTGCATCTCGCTACAGCAGGCAGCAAAGCCGCGGGGGGGATCTGGGAGGTCCGCTTGGGGACAAGACACTTGTCGCAGTGTAGCCCATGCCGCTAATTCTAGGCGCCAATGCGACCTGGTGTCTGGGGTTTGTCGATCCCTGCAATATACAGCTATTTTAGCTGGTGTTTCACAATGGGCCGGAAAAAAAATAAGTGCTTATACTCCGCCCCGCCATGACCCTCTGCGGAAAATCAGCCAGTATGGTTTACTTAGTGAACCTGAAGAGGATCAGAGACTAAGGCACAAAATGTTCAACAATAACTTATGGTGGAAAGCACTTGGTTTTTGGATTAAAAAAAAAAAAAAAAAAAAAAACACAACACACACATACACTGATCTAAAGCTCACCATTTTACAATTTTCTTTAGATCTACCAATAACTACCATATGTAGTATGAGGGCATGTCTGACTGGACAGTTTTGATAAGTCCTCATATTGCAAGTTTTGGTAAATCTAAGGAAATTGTACAGTCCTATTTTAAAACAAATATAAAACATCACTTGTCATCTCTTTAAAGCCAAACTCTAGGAATTAGACAAAACCTACCCTGCACCCCAGCACTGCAAATGTTAAAGAATATGTAAACACAACATTTCATATTCCAGATATGTGCCTGCTGTACCATGTACCTGTATCAAAAACTATCCTGTTCTCTTTCTATTGTTTCCTTTGTGTGAAACCCTTGGTGTTCCTGCCAGTCCATCTGTTTATCAAGAACTGACCACAATAAGCAGAACGCAGCATGGTCAGTTCTCTAGCTATGCTGGGAACTCAGCCTGCTCTCCTCCAATGATCAGACTTGTCCCGATACATACCCACCCAGCTAAGAACAGAGGAAATGTGATCCTACAAAAAAAAATTATATATAGAAAAAAGTGTTTATACATTTTTTTTAAAAAATATCTATGCACAAATGTTTTGCCTTTTTTTCTATTTTAAACTGAATGGTTTGTTTTAGAAGGTGAGTATTTACAATCACTTTAAATTCTTGAGTCAAGTCTAAAGCCCTGTTGCCCAATTTGCAGCCTCTTACCACTTTTTGTGTGGCCCTCTGGGCCCGGCAGACACTAATCTGTTTGCCTATTGCACTGCTGTAGCAGTGATTTCTAGCAGTCACATAAAATGTCCACAGCCTCTGACTATCTCTCGTATTAGATTTACAGCCTCTGACCATCTCGCGTAAAACGTCCACAGCCTCTGACCATCTCGCGTAAAAAACGTCCACAGCCTCTGACCATCTCGCGTAAAACGTCCACAGCCTCTGACCATCTCGCGTAAAACGTCCACAGCCTCTGACCATCTCGCGTAAAACGTCCACAGCCTCTGACCATCTCGCGTAAAACGTCCACAGCCTCTGACCATCTCGCGTAAAACGTCCACAGCCTCTGACCATCTCGCTTAAAACGTCCACAGCCTCTGACCATCTCGCGTAAAACGTCCACAACCTCTGACCATCTCGCGTAAAACGTCCACAGCCTCTGACCATCTCGCGTAAAACGTCCACAGCCTCTGACCATCTCACGTAAAACGTCCACAGCCTCTGACCATCTCACGTAAAACATCCACAGCCTCTGACCATCTCACGTAAAACGTCTACAGCCTGACCATCTCACGTAAAACATCCACAGCCTCTGACCATCTCACGTAAAACGTCCACAGCCTCTAACCAGCTCACGTAAAACTTCCATAGCCTCTGACCATCGCACGTAAAACGTCTACAGCCTCTGACCATCGCATGTAAAACGTCCACAGCCTCTAACCATCTCACGTAAAACTTCCATAGCCTCTGACCATCGCACGTAAAAAACGTCTACAGCCTCTGACCATCGCACGTAAAACGTCTACAGCCTCTGACCATCGCATGTAAAACGTCTACAGCCTCTGACCATCGCATGTAAAACGTCCACAGCCTCTAACCATCTCACGTAAAACTTCCACAGCCTCTGACCATCGCACGTAAAACTTCCACAGCCTCTGACCATCGCACGTAAAACTTCCACAGCCTCTGACCATCGCACGTAAAACGTCTACAGCCTCTGACCATCGCATGTAAAACGTCTACAGCCTCTAACCATCTCACGTAAAACTTCCATAGCCTCTGACCATCGCACGTAAAACGTCTACAGCCTCTGACCATCGCACGTAAAACGTCTACAGCCTCTGACCATCACATGTAAAACGTCCACAGCCTCTAACCATCTCACGTAAAACTTCCACAGCCTCTGACCATCGCACGTAAAACGTCTACAGCCTCTGACCATCTCACGTAAAACGTCTACAGCCTCTGACCATCGCATGTAAAACGTCCACAGCCTCTAACCATCTCACGTAAAACTTCCATAGCCTCTGACCATCGCACGTAAAAAACGTCTACAGCCTCTGACCATCGCACGTAAAACGTCTACAGCCTCTGACCATCGCATGTAAAACGTCTACAGCCTCTGACCATCTCACGTAAAACTTCCACAGCCTCTGACCATCGCACGTAAAACTTCCACACCCTCTGACCATCGCACGTAAAACTTCCACAGCCTCTGACCATCGCACGTAAAACGTCTACAGCCTCTGACCATCGCATGTAAAACGTCTACAGCCTCTAACCATCTCACGTAAAACTTCCATAGCCTCTGACCATCGCACGTAAAACGTCTACAGCCTCTGACCATCGCACGTAAAACGTCTACAGCCTCTGACCATCACATGTAAAACGTCCACAGCCTCTAACCATCTCACGTAAAACTTCCACAGCCTCTGACCATCGCACGTAAAACGTCTACAGCCTCTGACCATCTCACGTAAAACGTCTACAGCCTCTGACCATCGCATGTAAAACGTCTACAGCCTGACCATCTCGTGTAAAACGTCTACAGCCTCTGACCATCGCACGTAAAACGTCTACAGCCTCTGACCATCTCGCGTAAAACGTCCACAGCCTCTGACCATCTCGTGTAAAACGTCCACAGCTTCTGACCATCTCATGTAAAAATGTCTGCAAAGTCTGACCATCTCTTATATCATGTCTGCAATCTCTGAACATCACCTATACCATGTCCACAGTATCTGACAATCTTATGTGTTAGATCTATAGTCTATGACCATCTTGTTTCATGGCCAGTCTCTGACCATCTCCTGTATCATGCAATTAGTGACTAGTCCATCTATATCCTGTGGATGGTCCCTTAGCTTCATCACATACAACGCAGGGCTATTAACCCTGCACTGTACTTGGAGGAGGCAGGAGTTTTAAAGTAGCTATGTGTGCCTTAGTAAGGAGGCCTCGCAAGATCATTCACAGCACTGGAGGAACTTTGCTGCACCCCCTTGACTGAATGAGCTTTTAGGGCTTGTTTACACTTGTGGTGGGGTTCATAGTGGATTGTTTTTCACAGGGCATTTTACAGGCAGCTGGTAGGTGAGAGCTTCCTGAAATGGAAGTGACAATGCTGCCTTGGCAGCAGTGAAACCCCATGCTAACAAACAGTATGTTAGTAACCCACTTTATTTAGGATAGATCAACAAATATTTATTTTATACTTATACTTGCAGTACATATAATTTTTTTAAGAGCCAAAACATGGGAAATGTATATGTACTGCATATCTATTTTGCCCAGACAAAACCTTTAATTATCATCAAGAGGTGATGTTTTAAAATGTATTTCCACTTTTGCAGCCAAATTGGGATAATACCTGCTGTAGATTTGTTAAATATTCCCAATTACATAATATTACATAATTTAAAAAGAAAATGCTTCATATTAATTTAATTGCCCTTTTCTTGCAGAAAATGTTACTTAGCTTTCTTTTCTATGTAATGTAGGAATGGGGCTGTGGAGTAACGTTTACCACAATTAAATTTCCTGTACTGTGCTGGCAGATTTCATTATCAGTTGTAAACTATATTTGAACACAACCTTTCCTAACAGGGGTCAAAGATCTACTAAAGGCAATAGAAACCGATTATAGTGTCCAATGTATAACCCTAATCAAAAGAAACAGCTAAAAAAAAGGTAAGAAAACATGATTTTTCGCTATTCACAATAAAATTGATGGACACATCTCTTCTATTCTTGACCATAGTTCTAGTGTAGAAGTAGGACACTAGGCAGAAAAGAAAACAGCACCGCCTATGGGCAGTTCTTGTTGGTATAAACACCCTCTCAGCTATAGGCAAGCCAGTAAGTCACAAAGCAGTGTAAGAAAATAGAAAAAAAAACTCAAGAAGAGGGGTGGATGCAGTGTCCGTCAAACTCAGATTTTTAATGGCGAGCAACAAAAAAATCCAGTTTCACTTACATTCATTGACGGATGCAGCATTTCTATTCCTGACCATATGGAGGTCCCAAAGAAGTGCATCAATGAGAGGTGGGCAAACAAAAAAACAGGAGCAACCAGGCAAACATGCACCCCCCCATCCCCGGGAAACCAGGAATCCTAAACCATGGCCTGAAAAACCTTTCATCCAAAGCAAGCATTTGAAGATGCAAGCACATCAAACTTTGTAAAAAGTTGGTCAAAGAGTGCACAGACGACCAGGTAGCCTCCTTGCAAACATGAGACACAGATGCCTGATGACGGAACGCTCAAGAGGCCTCACCCCAGTTGAGTGCTGAAACAGGAAAGGAAGGAGCCCAATCCAGGGAGGCATCCATCAAAGCCAGCAAAAAAAAAAAAAAATAGTGACAGAGGAGGCCACCAGGCCTTTCAGTCGGCCATTCCGTGATCACAAAAGGAGAATCCAGCTTCCTGAAAGAAGCCATAGCAGACAAGGATACAAGAACCGCCCAGGCCCCATCCCAGAAGAGCAGCGCAATTCCCTCAGGATGCAAAGGACAAAGGGAAGGCAGGACAATGTCCTCATGCAAATGGAAATTTGACACCACCTGTCGGAGGGAGGAGGGGCATGGACTTAGAACAATGTTATCTCTGTGCAAGACCAAATAAGGAGACTCACACTGCGTCTAAAAGAAGGGGGGGCATTTACTTACTTATCTAGCAGAGCATGTGGGTAAGGCTCCCAAGATAGATCCTCCTCACCATCAAAGTGAGGGCTGTCGACCAGGGTAACAATTACACGGATTACAGGCGCCCGGTCATGACCCATGTGTGCTCTCACGAGATTTACATTGCTGGGCACCCCAGTCCAGGATGGGGCTGTCGCAGCTGACTCAACACAGAGCCAAAAGGTCTGTGTGCGCTCGTTAGCCAGACTGGGGTGACACCAAAGTTATGGTGAACACCTGCCTAAGGGCCAAATCAATCAGTACATCCACCAGCGCCTTTTCATGCGCGGCTGTAGCAAAAGAGGAATCATCCTCACTATCAGAGCGCTCCAAGTGTGTGGACGCATCCAGTAGAGTCGCTACATACCAAGTTCACCCGAAACATAATCGGGGGAGTCCGCCAACTGTGATCCCGCAAGAGAATGCCGACCAAGAGTTCACAAATGGACAACCCTTGAGACCCCGCAAAAAATAAGGGGGGGGGGGGAGGGTCACACTTCGAGCCCTCCATAGAGGACAGAATAGGACATAGCCCCCCTAAAGGGGGGTCGCCTGCTGTGACACGGACGTACAGGCAGGGTACCCTCACCCAAACAATAATTGCGTCAAGACTGTCAATAAAAAAAAGAAGTGCCACCCAGATCAAGGAAGTCGCCAAGCTGACCATATGGCCCACCAGGCCGCAGTCTAAATTTTTGCGGAGAGTTGGAGGCTTCAGCTAGATTCACTGAGGCCGCCACCCAACACGGCCACAGCCTAAATTTTTTATGGTGCCCAGCCTAAAGACCGAAAGACCCACAGTGAGTGAAATTTAGAGGGGCTGGGGGAAGGGAGGGGAACCCGGGGGTCCGACCATCCCAGGAAGGGGCCCTTGTGCACCTTGAAAGGCCACCAGGGAAGGGGGCCACCCAGCAAGGAACTAGGTCCTTACTCTTGACTAGCAGAACTAGACAGGAAAAAAAAAAAAACACTGAATGCCTATAACAGGAAGTGGGAGTATACCCCCTGGGACTGCCCCATAGGCATGGTAAAGCTTTTTCCTGCCTAGTGTCCTACTCCTGTAGGGGGCAGAATAACCCAATGAATAAGAAGATTTTGGAGCCGTGTCCGTCAATGAACGAAAGAGAAAAATGTTTGCCTTTAGTTTAGAGCTGCGCGATTATGGATAAAAATGAGAATCATGATGTTTTTGCTTAGAATAAAGATCAATATTCGCTCATGATTCTTGGTGTAACATCATCTTTCACATTATACAAAATAATTGTGCTAAATTTACTGTTTAGTTTTTTTATAATTTTTTTAATTCATTAGCGTATTTCTCCCCAAAAATTGGGTTTGAAAGACCGCTGTGCCCGCTCCCATTTCCGCGCTGGTCGCCTTAGGCGATCAGAAGCAGAAGTTCTCCTGCCCCCCTCCCGCCGGACGTCGTCTGGGACACATGACAGGTCCCAGAAGACTTTGGGACCAGTAACAGAGCGCAGGCCCTGCTCACACATGCGCAGTGGCCACCCGGCAGTGAAGCCGCAACGGTCACAGCAAGGTACCCGTAGTAAAGATACCATCACCGCTGAGGGAGGACACATGGGGAAAAAAACGCTGGGGTGAGTGCACAGCTGGATAGTGGGACAGGTGAATGGCTGTTTATTAAAAGTCACAGCTACACTTTTTGTAGCTGCTGAATTTTAATAAACACAAAAATTACTAGAACTCCGCTTTAAAGCTGAATTCTAGCAAACTATGTCCCTCACTAACAAGTGAAGCTGCTGAATGTGCGGTATAAACTGTATGTAGCTGCGCCTAAAGACAGCATACCGCACTGTATTCCGGGTGGGAGCCGAGACTTCCTGTCTCATACCCGGAACACAGTAGAGTCTATTACAGAGCTCAGCCATTCAGAGAAAGCAATGTATTCTAGCAATGAATGCAAAGCTTCCTCTGATTGGCGGAGTCAGAGGTTGTGACATCATCTGCCAGCCTCACTGACTCAGCCAATACATTGTTTTCTCTGAATGGCTGAGCGCCGCTGTGATAGACTCTACTGTGTTCTGGGTATGAGACAGGAAGTCTCGGCTCGAAACCGGAACACAGTGGGGTTCCCCACTGACAACTGAATGTAAACATAAAAAATTCCTGGCAATAAAACAGACCTTCGGCTAGGGATTTTAAAGGGGAACCCCATGCCCAAAATGAAAAAAAAAAAAAAAACCTTTTCTCTGAAGTTCATCGACAGACGCAGCTCCAAATAATTCTTGACCATTGGGTTATGCTGCCCCCCTATAGGAGCAGAACACTAGGCAGGAAAAAGTTTTACCACGCCTATGGTGCTGTCCCTGCAGGCATACACCCACACACTCTGCTATAGGCTTCAGTTTCGTCGCAAGCAGTGTTTAGAGGAAAAACCCCAACCCACTCCAGATAGAGGGGAGGGTGCTGCGTCTGTCAATGAACTTCAGAGAAAAGGATTTTACGGTAAGTCAAAAATCCAGTTTTCCCTCTCGTTCATTGGACAGACGTAGCTCCATATAAGTTCCTGACCATTGGGATGTCCCAAAGCAGTATTTGCATGAGGGGTGGGAAAACAATGCAGAAAAATAACGTAATTCCCCAAAAGGCTAAAACTTTAGCCAACCAGTGAACATGGAGCTCAACCAGGAACAATCTGAGCTCACCTGGAACAAACACCGTCAAAGAAACTAAAGTCTATTTCAAACAGCAGCCTGAAAAACCTTGCGGCTAAAAGAAGCATCCGAAGGATGCCAACACATCTACTTTATAGAATTTTGTGAACGTGTGCACAGACGACCAAGTTGCCACTTTGTAAACTTGTATCACTGACGCCTGATGGCGAAAAGCCCAAGAAGCACTCAGCGCCCTAGTAGAATGTGCCTTCACAGGGAAAGGTGGAACCTGACCCCTCAGGGAACAAGCCTGTACCAACGTCTGCCATGTTCGCAGCAGACGTAGACAATCCCTTAGGAAGAAACTACTAATTAGGTCGAAGTACCACTTTATCTCTGTGGACCACCAGATAAGGAGAACGGCAGGATAGCGCCGCCAATTCAGATATTCTGCAAGCAAAGGTAATAGCCACCAAAAAGACTACCTTCTGTAACAGTGTAAGCAGAGGAATCTCCATAATGTTCTCAAAAGGGAGGTTTTTAAAGAACAGGCAGTACCCAAGGCCAACCGCTGTTCAACCCCTCTTTGGAGAAAGGCCAATATCCTAGCCACCAAAAAAAAAAAAGGGAGGATGCACTTTCAGCGATTCACACCAGGAGATGTACGATTTCCACTTACGATGATAGATCTTTCTGGAGGTAGATTTTATAGCCTTCAACAGTGTAGAAAAGATCCCCGTACTTCAACACCTGGCTTTTAACAGCCACACCATTAAGGCCTGCGACTGTAATGCAGGATGGAAGATCGACCCTTGAGAATGCAGGTCTTCCCCGAGAGGAAGTCTCCAAGGAGCATCGGGCGATCAACCTTACCAGATCTGCATACCAAGACCAGCGAGGCCAGTCTGGGGTCACCAGAATGACCAGAATCCCTTCCACCTCCACTATGCACATAAGCCTCGGCAGAAGCTTCAGCGGAGAAAAGGCATAGATCAGCAGATACTGACCCCAAGAAGCCATCAGTGCGTCTGTGGCGTCGGCCAGAGGATCCCGAGACCTGGCTACAAACCTCTGTACCTTCTCGTTAAGCCAAGAAACAAACAGGTCTACATCGGGTGTCCCCCCACCGGACACACAACAGGTGCAGGGAAACACCTCCGGGTGCAGGGACCATTACCCCTGATCCAACACCTGACGACTCGGGTAATCCGCCTGCCAGTTCTCCACTCCTGGGATATGCACGGCAGAAAGGGCTGGTACAAAATTTTCTGCCCATTTCAGGATCTCGGCTACCTTCCGGGCTGCCAGGACACTCTTGGTGCCCCCTTGACAATTGACGTAAGCCGCAGCCGTGGCATTGTCCAATTGAAGCCAAACTTGACAACCCTGCAGACGATTTGTCAAGAGGCTTCGAGTTCCAGAATATTGATTGGCAGTCTGGACTCCTCCACGGTCCAGGACCCCCCGGACACACAGGCTTCCCAAGCACTCTCCGGACAGGCTGGCATCTGTGGTTACCACTGTCCAATACAATGGAAGGAAGGATTTGCCCTGGTGTAGAGCCAACGAGCAAAGCCACCACAGAAGGGCACTCCCTGTGCTGTGACTCCAACGACATCGGGTGGGCTCCACTCCGGACAGACTACCTCTCCACTCGAGGTGGGGGTGCTGACGGCCAAGGGGTACGTTGCGAATCAGGCCGAACTAGGTCGTGTGCGTCCCGGCGAGGTGTTTCACTTGCGGCCCGGCCCCCATCTATTGAGGCTCTGTCTTGGTGAAGCCTTGAGCTGGGCTATAACCTGCACACGCTCGCTGGCCGGGCTGGGAGACCTTAAGGATCTAGCGTATCCAGTCTGAAACTCAGGCCAGCTGTTGATTGCAGTTCTCTCAGAAACATAACTAAAAAAATAAAAAATGTTAAAGGTTCCCTTTAAAATAAAAAAGACAAGCTAAGATCGAAGTCCCAGCAGGGAACTAGGTCCTTCTCCTAAACTAGGCAGAAACGAACTGAAGCCTATAGCAGAGTGTGTGGGTGTATGCCTGAAGGGATATTCACATAGATGTAGTAAAGCTTTTTCCTGCCTAGTGTTCTACTCCTGTAGGGGGCAGCATAACCCAATGGTCAAGAATTATATGGAGCAGCGTCTGTCAATGAACGATAGAGAAATAAAATTTTGCAGTCCCCCCAAAATCTATACCATCCATGCCTGCAGCTACTTTTCTGTGGGCAATTCACATTTTTTGTAAAAGCAATCCTGGCAGTGAATTAGCCACAGAATTGCGTTTACAGGCAGCGCAGGTTTTTTTGACTTTTAAAAAGCATCTGATCTTGGTGTGATCAGATGCTTTTAAGAGCAGTGGAGAGATCTGGAATCTTATCTAATAGACCCCAGATATCTTCATAAAGAAGACCTGTCACTCCTATTCTCACAAGTGATGTTTACATTCCTTGTGACAGTAATAAAAGTGCTAAAAAAAAATGTTTTAACCACTTCTGGACCAGAAGGATTTGCCCCGTTAATGACCAGGCCATTTTTTGCGATTCGGCTCTGCGTTATTTTAACGGACAATTGCGCGGTCGTGCGATGATGTACCTAAATATAATTTATGTCCTTTTAAAGCTTGACATGTTGGGTATCGATTTACTCCTGGTAGCACCATCTTTTATATTTTACAAAAAAATGGGTATTATAGTGTGTTTGTTTGCAAATTTATTGATGTGTATTCTTCCAAAAAAATTGCATTAGAAAAACAGCTTTGCAGTACTATGTGTTATAAAAAAAAATTGCAACACCCACTATTTTTTTAAAATGTAAACAAAAAGCGTCAGCAAAAGGCTTGGTCGTAAAAGTGTACTTTTTCCAAATGCTTTGCATTTAGAAAACTGCTACACAAATATCATGTGACAAAAAATGTGTCAGAATTGGCCTGGGGATCAAATGGGATAAACTCCCATGTATGATTTCTACCCATAAGTATGCCTATAATAAGACTTACTTATAAGTACAGTAAATATCTCCTAAACATGCACTGCGCAGGTATGTGGTTTTGACATGTAGCCACTTTTGGTCAGATGCGCCGCTGCATCCAGCCAGATGTTCAGGCTCCCCTCCTTCTCCTGCAGTCCTCTGGGACACATCACAGGTCCCAGAAGACAACGGGACCATTCACAGGGCACAGCTCATGCATGCGCAGTAGGAAACAGGCTTTGAAGCCGCAAGGCTTTACTGCCTGTTTCCCTTACTTGAGATGCCAGGGCCTGCACCTGAAGCTGAATGAAGAATCGGCTTGGGTAAGAACATTGCTGGATCCCAGGACAGGTAAGTGTCCTTATATTAAAAGTGAGCAGATACAGTATTTGTAGCTGCTGACATATCTTTTGGGCCTGGAGCTCCAATCTAAAGCTGGGCTTCAGAAAAAAATTACAAATCAGCAGCTACAAATACTGTAGCTGCTGGCTTTAATATTAGGGCACTTACCATGGTGTCTTCACCCGAGCCGATTTTTCAATAGGCTCTCGAGTGCTGCTGTCGCCATGTCAGCTAAGGGAAACAAACAGTGAAGCCTTGTCTGTACAGCCAGTTCCCTACTGTGCATGTGAAAAGTGTGAGTTTGTCATGGTGAAGTCAGCCAGAAGTGGGAGCAGGTACCTGTTAAAACCAGGTATCCACTACCCCCCCCTCCCCGAAAGGTGCCAAAAGTGGTGGTGGTGGGAAAGCAAACAAGCGGAGCTTCCACTTTCAGGTGGAGCTCCTCTTTAATCTTCGTTATATTCTGACAGGTGTTCTGCCAAAAACTCCAACACTGTCACTGCTGGTCACTGATGCATTAGTGACTGACCAGTGACAATTAATTAACCCCTTTGTGCTGCATTAATGCAACCAGTATCAGTGCAACCAGTGTTAATTAACACTGATACTGGTTGCACTAATGCAGCACAAAGGGGTTAATTACCTGCCACTGGTTGGTGGCTGCATAATACAAATACCATTGGTAATTAACCACTTGCCAACCTGTCACAGTACATATACTGTGACAGGGTGGCAGCGACAGGTGTACGTCGCGGCCTGTTTTTGGTGTATGCCCCTCTTCTATCTAATTTAAAATTATTTGGGGGAACAAGTCAGTCATTTTCGGTTTTCGGCCAAGGGCATCCTGCATTTTCGGTTTTGGCCCAAAATTTTCATTTCGGTGCATCCCTAGTATACACTATGGTACACGAGGAGTTGGTGTTTTCACACAACTGCAGCACGCGTATACACTATGGTACAGGAGGAGCTGGTGTTTTCACATTACTGCGGCAGCGTACACCGTAAGGTACACGAGGACTTGGTGTTTTCACAGAACTGCGGCAGCGTATTCACTACTGTACACGAGGAGTTGGTGCTTTCACAGAACTGCAGCAGTACACAAGGAGTTGGTGATTTTTAACAGAACTGCGGCAGCGTATACGCTACACGAGGAGTTGGTGCTTTCACAGAACTGCGGCAGTACACGAGGAGTTGGTGCTTTCACAGAACTGCGGCAGTACACGAGGAGTTGGTGCTTTCACAGAACTGCGGCATTGTATACGCTACTGTACAAGAGGAGTTGGTGCTTTCACAGAACTGCGGCAGTACACGAGGAGTTGGTGATTTTTAACAGAACTGCGGCAGCGTATATGCTACACGAGGAGTTGGTGCTTTCACAGAACTGCAGCAGCATATACACTATGGTCTACGGTACACGAGGAGCTGGCTGTTTCGACAGAACACTGGGTAAGGAGGAAAAAAGTTGTCGCCGCCTTGTTGGATGCCATGTTGTTGGTTACTAGCGGGTGGACTAACCATGTCCACTCATTATATTGTGTACTAGTGTATACGCTGCCGCTGTTCTGTGAATACACCGACTCGTTGAAATCTCCAATTATTGCCACTGGAGAGTCACTAGAAGGGACGGGGTTGGAGATTTTGGCGAGTTGAAGTTTTCGGCAGGACACCGGACTTGCACTTAGGGTCTAAGCCCTACCAGCTTCTTCCCCCCCTGTCCAAGGAGAGTGACTTAGCGGCCTGTTCTGGCAGACTGACAGGACAAGGGGGTGGCAGAACTTTACCACAAGGAAGTCAGCCCCTTCAATACTAAGTGAAACCATCCCCTGTACAAGTAAATAAGAAACCGAAACTAACACCAAAGATAAAGAAACAAAGCAACCATCTTCGTGTCTAAGGGGTTTACATGTCAGTAAGTGAATGCCACGACTGTACAGACTATGAGAGCGCCCAGTGTCCCTAGACCCCCTTCCTATATATATATATATATATGTACAATGTGCAGGGGGGGCGGCAGAGTATGAAGCAGAGGCCGCCCCACACACACCGCGGCAGCTGAATTCTTACCAGCAGATAGCTGGGCTGCTGTGTCCCCCCGAAGAGGCTCATCCTGTCACCTCTCCCCACCGATCCTCGCCTCTACCCTCGCGCCAGAGATCAAAAGTTACTCTTACAACTTAGATGACGTCATCTCAATGAGCCAAGGCTCCTCTGACTGGATTAGGAGAACACACAGAGGGACAGAGTTCAATTCGTGATTGCTACTAAATGTGTCCTCGGTCCGTCGCCATTTTCTAGAAGACCCGCCTGTCATTAGCCCCGCCCAGTGCAGTCTTAGCTAGGCACATCTGGCTGAACTGTGTTCTGTATATCCTTTGCTGATGTGTTGGCCGTGGAGGTTTTGTGGGGAATGGAAATTTAAATATTATGTGGTTGTCTTTCTCTGCAGTTTTCTATTATTTCTGATTATACGCATTATATTTGTATTATTTATTTTTGTTATAATAAATACAAAGCTCCCAACTGGCGCTGATTTCGAGGGACTGTCCCTGAGTTCGAGGGACTGTCGCTGATTTGGAACAAAGTCCCTCTTTCCTACTCATTTTCCTCTGATCTATATAGTTGTATATAAAATGCATTATTTATCTTGTAAAAAGTGTTTCATCCAACTACTAAATTGCTGGATTTGTAAATTCCAATAGCCAATATAAAGGAATAGTAGCGGTAAAAAAAAAAAAAAAGCAATTGTGGGTTTAACAACTTAAGGACCGGAAAGTTTTACCCCCTTAATGACCAGGCCATTATTTGCAATATGGCACTGCGGTACTTTAACTGACTATTGAGCCGTCGTGCAATGCTGTACCCTAATAAAATGGATGTTAACATCCCATGGAGATAACAGGACCGTATCAGAGGAGCCACATGACAAACTCCCTGGATAAAAGTGCGAATCAAAGAATGTGTAGCTAAAGGGCATTCAAAAAACACCACCAAAACTGACACCTGGCCTTTAGTAACCAAGGCCAACCGCAGCTCAGCCACTCTTTGGAGGAAAGCCAATATACTAGACACCGAAAAGGAGTGTGGATGCACCTTAATCGATTCACACCATGGGATGTACGATTTCCACGTACGATGATAGATCTTCCTGGAGGTAGATTTTCTAGCCTTCAACAGTGTAGGAATCACTGATTCAGAAAGACCCCTGTCCTTCAATACCTGGCTTTCAACAGCCACGCCGTTAAAGCCAGCGACTGTGAAGCAGGATGGAAGATCAACCCTTAAGACAACAGATCTTCCCTGAGAGAAAGTCTCCAAGGAGCATCAGTGACCAACCTTATCAAATGTGCGTACCAAGACTGGCGAGGCCAGTCTGGGGCCACCAGAATGACCAGAATCTCTTCCACCTCTATTTTGCGCAAAAGCCTGGGCAGAGGCTTCAGCGGAGGAAACGCATAGATCTGCAGATACTGACCCCAAGGAGCCACCAGTGTGTCTGTGGCGTCGGCCAGAGGATCCCAAGACCTGGCTACAAACCTCTGTACCTTCTCGTTGAGCCGAGAAACTAATAGGTCTACATTGGGTGTCCCCCCTGGACACACATCAGGTGAAACACCTCCGGGTGCAGGGACCATTCCCCCTGATCCAACACGTAACAACTCAAGTAATCCGCCTGCCAGTATTCCACTCCGGGTAGAGGGCTGGAACAAAATTTCCTGCCGATATTAAGATCTCGGCCACCTCCCGGGACACCAGGACACTCTTGGTGCCCCCTTGATTGACCACGACCAATCCAAACTGGACAACTCTGCAGACGATTTGTCCAGTGACTCAAGCAAAGCTTTATCGATGTGAGTTCCAGAATATTGATCGGAAGACTGGACTCTTTCAGAGTTCAGGTCCCCTGGACACACAGCTTTCCAAGTACTCCCCCCCCCCCCCCCCACCCAGCCAGACAGGCTGGCATCCATGGTTACAACGGTCCAATACAATGGAAGGAAGGACTTGCCCTGACGCAGGGCCAAGGAACTGAGCCACCATAGAAGAGCGCTTCTTGCGTTTTAACTCAACCAAATTAGATTTTCCAAAGATTTTGGATCCTTGTTCAACTTGACAAGAATACCCCTTTGCAGAGGTCTTGTGTGGAACTGAGGCCGAGAGCTCGTATGCATGTCGGCAATGAGGACAGAGTGCTGGATAACAGCAACCGAATCGCCCTTTGCAACTTTTGCAGCTTTTCCAGGGGAAAAAAACACCCTCACAGAGGCTGAGTCCAGAGTCAGTCCCAGATAAACCATTTTGGAGGCTGGAACCAGAGCAGATTTTCTGAAATTGATGGTCCAACCGAACTCTTGCAGAGTCCATACAGTGATTGACAGATCGCCCACCAGAACTGAGTGGGAGTCTGCTCTTAAGAGGAGATCATTCAAGTATTCTAGTACCGCAATCCCCCCGCTGTCACAGTAATGCCAATACTGGAGCCAACACGTTGGTGAAGACCCTGGGGGCGGAGGTGAGACCAAAGGGTAACGCCACAAATTGATAATGTTCCTCTCCTACAGCGAAGCGAAGAAAACGCTAGTGTCCAGCGCAGTGGCGTAGCGTGGGGGGTGCAGCCGGTCATCTCGCACCGGGCGCAACATTTAGGGGGGCGCAAAATGATTCCCTTGCCATCCCGAGGGTCTGTGCTGCAGCTTGTTGCCTCCCCCAGACCCCTCCACCTCCGGTGAGGCATTAGGGCATTCCTCTCAGCAGCACCCTATTCCAGCTCCCCCTGCCCCAGGGCTCCTTTGGCCCAGTCTGTCCCTCTGGCGCGGGCTGTGAAACAGCAGAGGGGGAGGGGCAGTACTCGGAGCAGTTATGGCCATGGGAGAGGTCAGAGGTGCAGTGGCTGCTAGCTGACCTCCCGGAGGCAGGGATACCAACGAGTGGCTGGATGGTGGGGGCTCCTACAATACTGCCCGCCTGCTGCTGGGGAGAGCTCTGATCAAATGGACGATGAGGCAGTAGAGAGGTAAGGAGAATGATTGATCCACCATCTGCATCGTACTGTGTGTGGAGGATGGGGGGTGAGTAGTGCAGGAAGTAGGTGTGTAAGGTAGGTTAGTGTATGGGTCAGGTAGGTTAGTGTATGGGTCAGGTAGGTTAGTGTATGGGTCAGGTAGGTCAGTGTATGGGGCAGTGTAGGGGTCAGGTAGGGTTAGGGTAGGGGTCAGGTAGGTTAGTGTATGGGTCAGGTAGGTTAGTGTACAGTATGGGTTAGTGTAGGGGTCAGGTAGGTTAGTGTAGGGGTCAGGTAGGTTAGTGTAGGGGTCAGGTAGGTTAGTGTAGGGGTCAGGTAGGTCAGTGTATGGGGCAGTGTAGGGGTCAGGTAGGTCAGTGTATGGGGCAGTGAAGGGGTCAGGTAAGGCAGTGTATGGGGCAGGTAGGTCAGTGTATGGGGCAGGTAGGTCAGTGTATGGGGCAGTGTAGGGGTGAGGTAGGTTAGTGTATGGGTCAGGTAGGTTAGTGTATGGGTCAGGTAGGTTAGTGTACAGTATGGGTTAGTGTAGGGGTCAGGTAGGTTAGTGTAGGGGTCAGGTAGGTTAGTGTAGGGGTCAGGTAGGTCAGTGTATGGGGCAGGTAGGGCAGTGTAGGGGTCAGGTAGGTTAGTGTATGGGTCAGGTAGGTTAGTGTATGGGTCAGGTAGGTCAGTGTATGGGGCAGTGTAGGGGTCAGGTAGGGTTAGGGTAGGGGTCAGGTAGGTTAGTGTATGGGTCAGGTAGGTTAGTGTACAGTATGGGTTAGTGTAGGGGTCAGGTAGGTTAGTGTAGGGGTCAGGTAGGTTAGTGTAGGGGTCAGGTAGGTCAGTGTATGGGGCAGGTAGGGCAGTGTAGGGGTCAGGTAGGTTAGTGTAGGGGTCAGGTAGGTTAGTGTATGGGTCAGGTAGGTCAGTGTATGGGGCAGTGTAGGGGTCAGGTAGGGTTAGGGTAGGGGTCAGGTAGGTTAGTGTATGGGTCAGGTAGGTTAGTGTACAGTATGGGTTAGTGTAGGGGTCAGGTAGGTTAATGTAGGGGTCAGGTAGGTTAGTGTAGGGGTCAGGTAGGTTAGTGTAGGGGTCAGGTAGGTCAGTGTATGGGGCAGTGTAGGGGTCAGGTAGGTCAGTGTATGGGGCAGTGTAGGGGTCAGGTAAGGCAGTGTATGGGGCAGGTAGGTCAGTGTATGGGGCAGGTAGGTCAGTGTATGGGGCAGTGTAGGGGTCAGGTAGGTTAGTGTATGGGTCAGGTAGGTTAGTGTATGGGTCAGGTAGGTTAGTGTACAGTATGGGTTAGTGTAGGGGTCAGGTAGGTTAGTGTAGGGGTCAGGTAGGTTAGTGTAGGGATCAGGTAGGTCAGTGTATGGGGCAGTGTAGGGGTCAGGTAGGTTAGTGTATGGGGCAGGTAGGTCAGTGTATGGGGCAGGTAGGTCAGTGTATGGGGCAGTGTAGGGGTGAGGTAGGTTAGTGTATGGGTCAGGTAGGTTAGTATAGGGGTCAGGTAGGTTAGTGTATGGGTCAGGTAGGTTAGTGTACAGTATGGGTTAGTGTAGGGGTCAGGTAGGTTAGTGTAGGGGTCAGGTAGGTTAGTGTATGGGGCAGGTAGGTCAGTGTATGGGTCAGGTAGGTTAGTGTATGGGGCAGGTAAGTCAGTGTATGGGGAAGGTAGGTCAGTGTATGGGGCAGTGTAGGGGTCAGGTAGGTTAGTGTATGGGTCAGGTAGGTTAGTGTAGGGGTATGGGGCAGGTAAGTCAGTGTATGGGGAAGGTAGGTCAGTGTATGGGGCAGTGTAGGGGTCAGGTAGGTTAGTGTATGGGTCAGGTAGGTTAGTGTAGGGGTCAGGTAGGTTAGTGTACAGTATGGGTCAGTGTAGGGGCCAGGTAGGTTAGTGTAGGGGTCAGGTAGGTTAGTGTAGTGGTCATTTTAGGCATCAGGTAGGTTGGTGTATGGGTTAGGTAGGTTAGTGTATGGGTCAGTGTAGGGGTCAGGTAGGTTAGTGTAGGGGTCAGGTAGGTTAGTGTAGTGGTCATTTTAGGCATCAGGTAGGTTGGTGTAGGGGTCAGGTAGGTCAGTGTAGGTAGGTCAGTGTAGGGGTTCAGGTAGGTTAGTGTAGGAGTCAGTGTAGGTAAGTCAGCGTAGATACGTTAGTGTAGGGGGCAGGTAGGAGGTTAGTGTATGGGTCAGTGTAGGGGTCAGGTAGGTTAGTGTAGGGGTCAGGTAGGTTAGTTTAGGGGCCAGATAGGTTAGTTTAGGGGTCAGGTAGGTTAGTTTAGGGGTCAGGTAGGTTAGTGTAGGGGTCAGGTAGGTTAGTTTAGGGGTCAGGTAGGTTAGTGTAGTGGTCATTTTAGGCATCAGGTAGGTTGGTGTAGGGGTCAGGTAGGTCAGTGTAGGTAGGTCAGTGTAGGGGGTCAGGTAGGTTAGTGTAGGAGTCAGTGTAGGTAAGTCAGCGTAGATACGTTAGTGTAGGGGTCAGGTAGGTTAGTGTAGGAGTCAGTGTAGGTTAGTGTAGGGGTCAGTGTAGGTAGGTCAGTGTATGGGTCAGGTAGGTCAGCGCAGGGGTCAGGAATGTCAGTGTAGGAGTCAAGTAGGTCAGAACTACTATACTACTGGAAGGGAGTGCTAATCCCCGGGTTAGGGGGCGCAAATGACTTGGTGGAGATGCAAATCATAAAAGTCCAAATTTTATTGAGTTCCAAAGATAAAAACACATCCAATGTGTGACCACAGCAGTCGGAGACATGGAAAAAGCACGGCGGTTGACGCGTTTCACGGAATCTACCGCTTAGTCGTAACCATGCTTAAACTATACAAAACAATGCTTTAAATAGGAAAATTTCATCTCATGTGCACCTCCCAGATCTCACTTGATTAGGCACACACAGCTGTAGATAGTAATCCCCAATTGAGGGCTCACAGACCAGCAGAAATTGTTTGTATGTTTTAAACAGAAAAGGAAAAAGAAAAAGAAAAACTGCACCAGATGCATAAACAGAAAATATATATACATTAAATAAAATAAAATAAAGTAGAGACATATGTAATGAGTGAAATGAATATATAAAAAACATATATATATATCTGGTGTAGAGATGAGACCCAAGACAGGGGAAATAGAATAGACCAAAAAAATGTGAAAATGAAATGAAGGTAATGAAAGAAGTGGGCAGTGGGTAAAGCCTAAAACAATGTAATGAATTATACCCACATATATACCAAAAATATATATATATATATATGTGTAAAAACGTAAATCAATATCGTATAGCCCCATACATTGAGGGACATGGCCACAGCTGTATGTACAGGCAAAAGTTGATCCGAAAGGAGCCATACATCTTTAATCCGACACTAAAAAGGTGTATATACATAGAATTCTCAATAAAACAGATGCATAAATATGGAATATATATATATATAAAAAAAGGGTGAGCTTTTCTGATCCGGAGACCAGTGTTATGGAGAGTTCCAATGGAACCTTAGGCTCAGAAAGTTCTCTTGATCATTCTCAATCTTCCCGACCGGGAGGTGCGTTCTATAGCACCCCGTTTTCAAAAAACGGTCAAAGAAAGGAGAAAAAACCCAAGAAAAAAACAAAATCACAAAGAAAACAAGGAGGGGAGGAAAAAAGCATCGGGGGCCCCCGAGATCATCACTATTCTCTACGTGCTCAGAGGAATTAAAACACGAAGATCACAGAATTGATAACGTCATCAACCTGTCACAAAGAGTATTTTCTGTAGGAGAATTGAGCCTTTTATCGAAAGGCCTGAATTTTTGCCCCCATACACACTTCGATCCTTTTTCTATGGTTTTAGATATCAATAAATTTATTCGCAATCTGACACTACAGAAACTTAGGGACACTGAACCAGAGTCTCCCAGATCCTTTAGAGAACATTGTGCCGTCATCGCCCTTGAGGATCTAATGGAAGAAAGTGAGGGTCGTGCACATGAAAGAGAAGATTGTGTCAACAAAGTTTCTTTCAAGGTACCCTCCTATTTTTATCCTGTGCACTCACGAGTCCCACAGATGGACACCTTCCAGAAACAGATTGAAGAGGACATTTTTGAGCTCAAACGATTGATTCCCAATAAGGTACAGGTGAAAAATTATAATTTAAGTGTTCAAGAAAGAAATGCTTTAGCTTCCCTTATGGAGGATGATTCCATTATAATTAAAAATGCAGATAAAGGAGGAGCAGTGGTGATATTGGATAAGAGTGATTATAAAGTGGAGGCACTCAGACAGTTGTCGGATACACGTACATATACAAGATTAAGCTGTGATCCTTTGAAAAAATTTAGATGTACTCTCCAGATACTTGTTGATAAGGGAGCCTCTTTGGGCATTCTGACTCCCAAGGAATCGGGTAAATTTATGCCGGAATTTCCCATTACCCCGATTTTCCATCACCTCCCCAAGGTGCACAAGGGGGTCCGCCCAGTTCAGGGGAGACCCATTGTCTCTGGCATTGGGTCTCTCAATGAACGTATGGGTGAATGGCTGGATGGTCAACTTCAACCCGTTGTACAGAATTTACCCAGCTATCTCACACTATGCATTTATTACGTGTAACAGACGAGATTCATTGGGAGCCAGACTATCAGTGGTTAACCTGTGATGTGGCGAGTCTCTACTCCTCAATCCCTCATAGTTTGGCCCTAACAGCGGTTCACTTTTCATTAACCCAATACACCAATTTAACTGGAACGATTAAATTGTACATCTTGGAGGTTTTGGAGTATCTTCTAAAACACAACTATTTCATGTTTGATGGGGTTTTCTATCTCCAGAGGTGTGGGGCAGCCATGGGGGCTATTTTTTCACCCTCCCTAGCCAACCTTTATATGGGTTGGTGGGAGAGGACCCACATCTTTGGAGATGGAAACCCCTATAGGAACCATATCATTATGTTTTTTCGGTATATAGATGACCTGATTTTCATCTGCAGACAAGGTCTCCCGTTTGATTCATTTTTGAACTATCTTAACAACAATGAACACAATCTGACATTCACGGGTCAATTCAGTGCCGACAGAATTGACTTTCTGGATGTCACTTTGGAACATCGACAGGGTCAGATAGTTACCAGCCTCTATAGGAAGCCCACAGCTGGCAACAGCCTGTTACATGCCGACTCCAGCCACCCTTTCCACACCCGCAAAGGCATTCCAGTAGGCCAATTCCTCCGCATTAGGAGGATATGCAGTGACTTGGCTGTTTTTAATAAGGAGTCGGTACAATTGTACAAACGTTTTTTGGCTAGGGGGTACCCTAGATGGACTCTAGACAGGGCATATTTCATTGCCCTCAATAGAGATAGAAAAAGTTTGCTTTCACCTAAGAAATCCCCTAAAAAATCCAAAAAATTCAAAGAATCTAAAGCGTTTAAAACCGATGGCAAGAGTGATCCTATCAATCTTACTATCCCATACAGTTTAGAATTTAATAGGATTAAACACATCATCAACAAACATATTCCTATCCTGTATGGTGATAAGGATTGTGCCAAAATCTTAGAGGGGGGAGTGAATATTGTAGCCAAAAGGGCTAAAACACTAGGAAATCATCTTTCCCCTAGTCTCTTTACTAGCACCAACAAAAAGACGTCTGAAACGTGGTTGCACTTAAAGGGCAACTTTAAATGTGGTGCTAGGGACTGCATTACTTGCCCCCATATTTTGGGTGGAGATACTTTCAAATCCTCCATTGAAAATAAAGTATATAAAATCGATAAGTTTTTCAATTGTAACAGCTCATTTTTAATTTATCTTATCACCTGTAGGGAATGTTTTGTCCAGTATGTAGGTCTCACGACACGCAAACTTAAAGATAGGTTCAGAGAACACCTAAGTGATGTCAGATTGCGGAAATCCACAAATGTGGCTCGACATTTTAATTTGGAACATGATGGTGACCTATCTTTAATATCGGTACAAATCATTGAACGTGTCATAGCCCCTACAAGAGGGGGAGATGTGTTCCGCCTTCTGTGTAAGAGGGAAGTTTTCTGGATTCATAGACTCCAGACCCGCTTACCTGGGGGTTTAAATTTTGAATGGGATGTCACCCATTTTTATACACAAGATTTAGATCTTGCGGTGTATGCATTCCATTATTGGCATACATGCATCTCTTTTTCTTTTCTATTATTGATCGGTCATTTTGTGTCTTCTCACTCTTTCTAGTTTCTTCCTTTCTTTCTTTTTCTTCCCCTGTTTTCATCCCTCCTACTTTTATTCTTTTTTCTTGTGCGCATTGTCTGCTCTATTTCTTTGGGATTTAGTCTATCTAGCCCAGCTAAGATATCCTTTATTTATAGACAACACATGTAATGGACCATTCAGTTGGTCCTTGTTTATAGTTATATGTATGTTTTACAATATCGAGAATATTCTTTATATCATCTACAGATGTTTTACAGATACGTTAATACATATATATGTGATGTACTATTTGTAATGGAATGTATTTGTCCACGTGTGCATATATATTTTTTGCTTTCTACTATAGCTTAAATTGATGATATAAATAGCCTGCAATTATAGGCCAATCTTACGGGCTCAAAGACTTTTTACATTTGCCATTTTCTTTAGGTTTTTTTTTTCTTTGTTTAGATATATATAGACCTACATATGGCATGTTCTAGGCACACTTTTCGATCCATATATGCTTGGATATGCGTGCTGTCCGTATTAATATTCTGTATATATACATTCATTATTCGTTTGATCATTATCAGGCGACATTATGAATTTACAAGCGATGTCCCGCACATACACACATGTATGTATGTATGTACATGTCTTTATTCATATATTTATACAGCTGCGTGAATAACTTTTTTTCTATATATATATTTCTTTGCATATTTTTCAATATATAATTCTTTTACACGTGGACAATATATTCCATATTTATGCATCTGTTTTATTGAGAATTCTATGTATATACACCTTTTTAGTGTCGGATTAAAGATGTATGGCTCCTTTCGGATCAACTTTTGCCTGTACATACAGCTGTGGCCATGTCCCTCAATGTATGGGGCTATACGATATTGATATACGTTTTTACACATATATATATATATATTTTTGGTATATATGTCGGTATAATTCATTACATTGTTTTAGGCTTTACCCACTGCCCACTTCTTTCATTACCTTCATTTCATTTTCACATTTTTTTGGTCTATTCTATTTCCCCTGTCTTGGGTCTCATCTCTACACCAGATATATATATATGTTTTTTATATATTCATTTCACTCATTACATATGTCTCTACTTTATTTTATTTTATTTAATGTATATATATTTTCTGTTTATGCATCTGGTGCAGTTTTTCTTTTTCTTTTTCCTTTTCTGTTTAAAACATACAAACAATTTCTGCTGGTCTGTGAGCCCTCAATTGGGGATTACTATCTACAGCTGTGTGTGCCTAATCAAGTGAGATCTGGGAGGTGCACATGAGATGAAATTTTCCTATTTAAAGCATTGTTTTGTATTGTTTAAGCATGGTTACGACTAAGCGGTAGATTCCGTGAAACGCGTCAACCGCCGTGCTTTTTCCATGTCTCCGACTGCTGTGGTCACACATTGGATGTGTTTTTATCTTTGGAACTCAATAAAATTTGGACTTTTATGATTTGCATCTCCACCCAGTTGTGCGGCTCCTTGTTTCCTCCCATTGTTGCTGTCCTGGATTGCGGATCCTTGCTTGCACCTGTGCTGGATGTGCTTGGGATCACCCCCTCACCGGAGCGGTTCGCCTTCTCCCTACACGTTTGCTGTTGTCGGCGCAAATGACTTACCTTGCCCCGGGTGCTGACAACCCACGCTACGCCACTGGTCCAGCGTAAATAGGGATGTGCAGATATGCGTCCTCGATATCGATAAAGGCCAAAAAGTCCCCTTGGTGTAGGAATGCCACTACTGTGCGAATGGACTCCATTCTAAACCTCTGTACCCACACTAAGCGATTCAGAGTCTTGAGGTCCAGAATTGGATGCACTTTCCCTTCTTTACTGAAACAGTAAACAGGTTTGATTAAAGCCTTTGAAACGTTCCTGAGAGGGAAACAGCACAATCGCCCATTTGCCCTGAATCAAGAAGGTCCCTGGTTCCGGACAGAAAATGAAGACGTCCCCCCCACCCCCAATATGGGTGAGGGTATCCCTTCATGCAGACGGAGATTTGTCCGCAGATATGGAGGGGGCCTTTTCTCGACTTACCCGTTCACGTCTTCTTGGAACCCCCAGATGACCTAAAAAGGTTAGACCCTTTCTGCAGGGGCCGCCTGTGTGCTGAAAAATAAGGGCCCCATCTATTACGCGGTGACTTGTCCTTAGCTGATAGAGAAAGAAGAGTACTGTTCCCACCTGTGAGTCCTTTGATCAGTTCATCCAACAAAGACCCAAATAGGCGGTCCCCCATAAAGGGGAGATATGATAAAGCCTTTTTAGAAACCTGGTCTGCAGACCAGCTTTTTAGCCACACCATGCGTGGTTACCATTATTGCGTTTAGAACAACTCCACTGACTCGCGACAATTTTGTCATAGTAGGCGGGAAAAGGGAGTACCTTTGCCGCTTTTACGGGATCTGCGGGCCCCGAGGGGACTGGCGCCCCCCATGTTAAAATTTTCTGCATCGAGACAATCAGTGCATCCACCAGCGCCCTTGCATGCATTTGTGCAGTAAAAAAGGAATCATCCTCACCGCAGAGCACCCGAAGTGCGTGGACGCAGACCCAGTAGAGTCGATATATGCTAAGCTTACCCTGAGAACATAAGTAGGGGAGGTTGCCGACCACACTCCCGCAAGGAGACGCTGGCTAAAGTTCCACAAAAAGGACCCCTATGAGACCTAAGGGTCGCCCACCATAAATGACATAAAAGGACATAGCTCCTTATAAAGGGAAATAGGGGGCCCGCCGTGATGCAGACGTGCAGGCAGAGTACCCCCACACAACAACGCCCCCATGGCGCCCCCCAGTTCAAGGGGGGTGCCAGGCAGTCCAAATGTCCACCCTCCTGAGGGGGGGGAAGGAGACCACAAAGCCGTGGACTACATTTGGGGCCCGATTCGGTCGCGAGTCCGCCGTCAGCTCTGTCAGCTTGATCAGCAGCTTGGACAGCTCGGTTAGGAGATTGGACAGCTTGGTCAGTCACTCAGACAGCCAGCTCCGTCAGCTGCAAGTAGGCCGCAAGCCGCAGCCTCAATTCTTGGCCCGATCTGGCCGCGTGAGATGATCCGTCAGCATCTGCCAATCAGCTTGGTCAGGCCCCTCATCTCAGCCAGCTTGGTAAGGCACTCGTCGTCTTTGTCAAGCACTTGGTCAGGTACCCGGACAGCCGCGAGTAGGCCGCAAAGTTTCGGACTAAATTTTTCGGCCAGAACCAGACACCTGAGGTGCAGACCCACGAATGAAGAAACATCGGCTCCCTCCAAGCCTATAACCACCGCAGGAAACCCAAAGGACATCTCTGCCCCAGTCACTAATCCCCAGGGGGCCGGGAACTTGTTCAAAGACCCCCGTGTACGATCCGGACAGCCCGGTAAGCAACAACCGCATCCACCCCCCCACCCCCTTACTGGAGCAAGTGGCAAAGCCAGCTCCTACCTAACCCCAGGAGGAGGGGGGATGTGGGGGTAGGTTTGGGTCAGAAGACCACTGTGACTGTTAGAGGGGCTGGGGGAAAAGGAAGGGAACCCGGGGATCTGACCATCCCAGGGAGGAGCCCACGTCCACCCTGAGACAGCAAGAGCTATGGAGGAACACTACTCACCATACCAACGACAATCGGGTGGCGCCACTCCGGACAGACTACCTCTACACTCGGGGTGGGTGTGCTGACCGCCAAGGGGCATGCTGCGACGGGCTCTGTCGCGGCGAGGCGTAGCGCGGGGCTATAACCTACACACGCTCGCTGGCCGGACTGGGAGACCTTAAGGATCTAGGATATCCAGTCCAAAACCCAGTCCGGCTGTTGATTGCAGTTCTCTCAGGAACATAACCAGCTAAAAAATTTTAATTTTAGCAAAGGTTTCCAGTAAAATAAAAAACAAGCTAAGACCAAAGTCCCAGGTAACTAGGTCCTACTTCTAAACTAGGCAGAAACAAACTGAATCCTATAACAAAGTGAGTGGGTGTATGCCTTCAGGGACTGCACCATAGGCGTGGTAAATTTTTTTCTTGCCTAGAGTCCTACTTCTGTAGGGGGCAGCATAATCCAATGGTTAAGAAGAATATGGAGCTGCGTCTGTCAATGAACGATAGAGAAATAGAAAAAATAAAAAATGCCCTGCCTTTTGGGAGGCGTCCTGCCGTCTGCCCGCTCTGCGCTTTGACAGTTCTTATATACAGTATATCAAACGATGTCAGAAGGGCCGGTGCCACCGGGTAATGTAGCCGGGTGGCTCCGTCCTTTGCCTAAATAAGAACTGTCAAAGAGCGGATCGGGCAGACAGCAGGAGGCCTCCCAAGAGGCGGATCGTTTTTTATTTTTTCTGTTTTTCAGATCCGGCAGGTGTCGTGATTTATGATGGATTTACATCGAGGGAAACAATTTTAAAATTTTTTATTTTTCTAATAAGTGCCGGTTCACACATGCGATGCGGTAACCCTGCGAATCCACTGCGGGTTCCCAAATCGCACTCGACTCGCAGGCAGTTCACACTGCCATATGCAAATCGCTGGGGGTGTCAATACAAAGTTAACGACACCCCCAGATCAGTTCACATCAGATCAGTTTGCGCAGTGCAAACTGTCAATTCCGAAATGAATTGGATCGCATAGGTGTGAACATCCATGCAATCCGATTCTGGTGCAGACCAAAAAGAGGGTCCTGTGCGACTTTGGTCCAAATGCGATGCAAATTCAGCCATACAATCTGTATGGCTGAATTCGCAAAGCACAGACATCGCATGTGATTTGCAGAGCAGTGCTCTGTGAATCACCTGCGATGTCTGACATTGCAAATGTATGAACCGGCACTAGCGGACTTAACAAAATCTGTTTTCTGTGGTTTTTACTTTTTGACACTTTTTTGGTGAATGGGTAGAGGTACTATGTACCCTATATCCATTCACATGGGGGGGCGGGATCTGGGGGCCCCCTTATTAAAGGGGGCTTCCTGATTCCGTTAAGCCCCCCACCCGCAGACCCCAACAACTAAACTACAGCCCAGGGTTGTCGGGAAGAGGCTCTTGTCCCCATCAACATGGGGACAAGGTGCTTAGGGGGGCACCCAAAGCACCCCTCCCTAGTTGAGGGCAGGTAGCCTGGTATGGTTCGGGGGGGGGGGAGGGGCGCTCGCTTGTCCCCCCCTTTCCTGGCCAGCCAGGCTGCATGCTCTGATTAGAGCCTGGTATGGATTTTGGGGGGAACCCACGCGTTTTTTTTTGCAAATTTTGTCGTGAAGTTCCCCTTAAAATCTATACCAGAACCAAAAGGCCTGGTATGGATTTTAGAGGGGGCCCCATGCCATTTTTTTTTAATTTTGGCATGAAGTCTCCCTTAAAATCTATACCAGACCCAAAGGGCCTGGTATAGATTCTGGTGGGGACCCCACGCCGTTTTTTTTTTTATGTTGGCATGAAGTTTCCCCTAAAATCTAGATTTTGGGGGAACCCCACGCCATTTTTTTTATTCTATCATGGAGTTCCCCCTAAAATCTATACCAGACCCGAAGTGCCTGGTATACATTTTGGGGGAACCCCACACATATTTTTTTCTTAATTCTATCATGGGGTTCCCCTTAAAAGTCATACCATACCCAAAGGGTCCCCCCAAGCTGTTTTTACCCCAATTTTTTTTAAATTTACTTATTTTATTACATTTATTTTTTTAAATTTAGCTCTCAGCAGGGAAGCATTAACAACCTAGTGAATGTACGCTTGGCGGGCGAACATCCCGCTAAGTGCCGAGAAAGTTCACGTGTTAGGCAAATAGGCAATGTTCTGGCCAAACTTATTGATGGTGCCTGAACACTGTAACCCCTCACAGTTACTCTTATTTTTTGGGGAGGGATTTTTATAACTTTTTATTATAGAGTATGGGAAGGGAATATGGTGTTGGGTGTAATACTTTTGTGCTTTGGGCACTATAACGCAGAGGAGAAATGCCTGCAATGCAGCATGGAGAAACAGCAATTATGTCCTAAATATTTTAGTGCTGCTGTGCCAAAAAAAAAAGAAAACCACTGCTGAGGTAGAAAGCTGAACACTTGCGATGCAGAAGGGGGGACACCAATATGCCCTAAATATTATTAGTGCTGCTGCACCAAAACAAAAATCAAAACACTGCTGGCGCAGACGGGGAACAGCAATTATGCCTTAAATATTATTAGTGCTGCTGCGTCAAAAAAATGAAAACCGCTGCTGACGCAGAAAGAGGAACACCTGCATCGCAGAAAGGGGGAACAGCAATTATACCCTAAATTTTACCCACAACCACTGCCCATGATTGTCGGGAAGAGGCCCTTGTCCCCAAGTCATTTGTTTTTTTTTTTGGCGTGGGGTTTCCCCTCAAAATACATACTAGACCCAAGGGTCTGGTATGGTCTTAGGTAGGGCTGCGGAATATAATCGCCGAATCGATGCATCGCGATGCGACCCTTCGCGATTCTGCATCGATTCAGGGTGACTGCAAAATCGATTGCTAGTGATGTCAGTTCCGGGGGTGGGGCTTGATGAGAGTGGCGGAGGCGGCATCCACCAATGGGAGTGTGACTATTCCGATCGACGGACGCTCTACGGCCGCAGCGAGAATGTTCCCCGCCTCCCCGCCTCATACGTCCGGTGTGACGTCGGGCCACTCTTGGACTGCCCGCCCCCAGCTCTAGGGGAAATCATCGGAGGACGGCAGCTATCGGAAACACCAGGCCGGGCTGTACCGCCGGAGTATCGTGGGTGTCCATCCTCCCCGGGATATCCCCCTTATGGTCTGGATCCGCAGTTCACGGACGGTAATGTGAAGTTCATGGTGCATTCACTTTGTGTGCGATCAACTATTGCCACATTATATGGGGGACTCTTCTGCCCAAACAAACCGCCATTGGTTGCCCCATTATTTGCCATTGATCCGGCATCACCAGATTCAGTCCCATCACTGGATGAAATCATTCCAACTACGAATCCACCTGCCTGTTGTTCTTCCATTCCCCCAAGCCGTGATTGTTTTGCAAACAAAAAATCCCTTCTCCATATCCTTGCTGCTATTTGGGACTGTGCAATTTATCTAGAGTCCATACGGGCCAATATGTTATCAGTCACTGTTCCCCATGCAACAAGTCTTTATGCTACATGTGGTCCTTTCATTCCCTTAAACCGGGACTGTGTATATCAGGTTTTTCTTGGTCAATCCTTACTGAATGCTTGCTGTCATCTGGGACTCTGCAATTATTTTGGAGCCCTAATAGGCCCACATTTCACCAGCAACTGCATTCCCTATGCAATAAGCCACCTTATTTTACCCGGGTTGATTTTCTCCTATTGTGTGTTGTCCTCACTTTTATGATGTTTTAATTATATTTGTTGTGTGGCACATCAAGCCACACTATTTTTGTTATTTTTGGGCTTATGTGCCATAATAAAGATTTACCTTTTTGACTTTCACCCACCTTGGTGTCCTTTGTTGACTCCTTTCATGGGGGGGGGGGGGGGCCCTTAGTCTCCCTAGACCTGTTCATTGACTGTGTCACTGAGTTTAGAGTTAGAACACATAAAAGTGCCAGGTATGACAGTTTTCAGAGTTTTATGGATCCATAATCCCTATTTGAAGGAGACTCATCAGTCTATCCCTGAGGAGACCCCCATCCACTGCCACGTATATAATATATATCACATCCCTGATATCCCTGAGGAGACCTCCATACACCAGTGGTGTATGGAGGTCTCCTCAGGGATATCCAGGATGTGATATATGTATGGGGGTCTCCTCAGGGATGTGATATATACATGGCGGTGTATGGGGGTCTCCTCAGGGATGTGATATATACATAGCGGTGTATGGGGGTCTCCTCGGGGATGTGATATAATACATGGTGGTGTTACACCACCATGTATTATATCACATCCCTGAGGAGACCCCCATATACCGCCATCTATATATCACATCCTGGATATCCCTGAGGAGACCTCCATACACCACCATGTATTTATCACATCCCTGAGGAGACCTCCTCTATGTTTGCAGTGCACTATGCAGGGCTTGCAGGCCATGCCAGGGTCCAGAAAAGTGTCCTTTAAAAGCAAATGAAAATAAAAATGATTCTTTAATTTGTGACTGCTTGATTGTTTTTTTTTTAAAGTTTTGAAAACCATTGGGCAGTGGACTGGGCATGGGCATTGGGCAGTAATCGTGATGCATCGTGATGCATCGCGGAATCGAATCGTATCGAATCGTGACCCTAATAATCGTAATCGAATTGAATCGTGAGGTAGGTGAAGATGCGCAGCCCTAGTCTTAGGGGAGATCCCACGCCGTTGTGTTTTAATTGTGGCGTGGGGTTCTCCTTCAAGATTCATACCTAACTCAAAGGACCAGGTATGGATCTGGTCGGGGGGGGGGGGGGGGAGCCTATGCCGTTTTATTTTTATTTTTTTAAATTTGGCATGAGGTTTAATCCACACCAGAAGCAAAGGAATTGTTTTGATTGCTCAAAGGACAAGTTGCAATCATCTCAGAGTGGGATCAAAGTGAGATCCTGTTCACAGTCGCATGGAAGTCAGACATGAAGTTGCAGGGCAAAGTCAGATCGGAAGTCGTGCGACTTCCGTGTTGGAGCAGTGTGAACCCAGGCTTGCTACAACTTAGCCTGTTGCCTATTTCCTATATTATAAAAACAGTTATGGTTAGTATTCTAATAACTGAGTTCAGTTGTTTGCAGCATATTGCTACTTAACAGGTGTGTCGAAGGGACTGGAGCAGTTCTCTGAGTTGTGGTAAAGAACAGGAAACCCGTTATACCAAGCAGCTTCTCATGGAGTAAGGATTACACTAGAGCAATTTCAACAATACAATGCAAACATATTTAGACGGGTACTTCTGCCAGCTGCGTGTGGATTCCTTCCACCTTGCTCGCTCCCCCCCTCTTCTGGTAGCTTAGCATGCTGCAGCCAGGTCTCACACTTTACTTCTCAGCCGGGTGCTGACACCAGCTGTGTGAATCTCTGCCTGCTCCCCCTGCTCCCCACTGCTGCAAGTGAGAGACAGGAACAGGATCTGTGTAAAATCCCTACACACTCCTTTAATTCCCCTGTTTCTTGCAGTGGCAGAGAGCCAATCAGTGGGGGAGAATGCATTACAAAGGCGCAGCTCTGAGGACACCAGGAAATGTAGTTCTTAAAAGGCCACCGCACAAAACAAGTGAACAGAGGCTATTGGGCTGTGGACTTCAATACCCAAGATCCCCTGCGCACCAAGCAGGAGAAGCAGAGCTTTTCCAGGGCAAATCTACAGAATAGGGGGGGCTTTGCAGAGAGGAAGCCATTGTTGCATCAGAGAGATAGAGGCTGAGGACCAAGCAACTGGTCCCCAGCTACACAGGGGCCAGAGAGACCTAAAACCTGTGCGCTGTGTGACCAGAGTCAACTCGCTGAGGACCGAACCTGCTAAGAGACTGAGCTTTGTGGGAACTAACTTAAGAGGACTGTAGAACACCAATTTGATCCCACAACACATTGGATCTCTGTAGAACACATTGGAACCCTGTGTACCAGGAGGGGCGAGCTGAACATTTGTGCTTATATTAACAGTGACAAAGTTGATGCAGGACAGACTCCCGCTTATTTAGAAGCCCACTAGCCATCCTGTGCACACTGTTAAAGGGACAGCTACACGTGCACCACCTAAAGAAGGGCCCCAACGAAAGTCGGCCAATACTGACAATTAGGCGTTAGGTACTTTCCAGTTACTTCCAGGGATACCTCTTAGTCAGGAACGCATATGCACACCCACTGTTGGGGCTGTATACGTAGTGTGCACATGAGGACCTTTATTTTCTTGGATTGATTGATGCCAATACTTTAACCCTGTTTGCACCAGTTATAGACTGATTTAACATTGCTACTGTATACAGTTAGATTTATAACTGTGTTGTGTCGGTTCCTCAAACCAAGAGAAATGGGATTGTGTAGGCAAAAACATAGCTTAAAAAGGATTTATATTTATTTTACAAAATAACATACAATAGATGAAAAAACGGTGAAGACAATGGTGGCGGTAATGCCACTTATTTTACTTATGCTTTAGTCTATTGGGTGATCCCGTTGTTTAAACTGTGTAGACATCCGGATTGGATGTGAGTCAAACAGGCGGTTTTCCGACGCGTTTCGGCTGTAGAAATATAGCCTTTGTCAAGGTATCACCACAATTAATTATTGCGAAACTGGAGTAAGCGAATGGAGTCCGTATAGCCACACGGATTTCCCTAGAGTGCAGCGAGATCCTGAGGTTTGGTCCTGATCAGTGCGTATTAATATAGGATTGCAGGGCTCGCTCTTGATAGTTGTATCGGGGTTTTATTTATACAGGTAAAAGTCCCAGGTTTATTGTGACCGTCTAGTGCTCACTTGAATAATAGCATTCCTAGTGGACTTAGTGTTGGGCGTCCAATTGCTGACCCCTCCCCCTTTGGGGTAGATTTGTTCATTCTCCTCGAGGCAGAGGAGAGGAAACGCCGCACGGACGGGACTGAGGCCGGCATTCGGGCTCCACTAGCCACCAGGGAAATCCCCTTCAAAATCCTTCAAGCTCTTAGGCTCCACTAGCCACCAGGGAACCAACAGGGGGAACCTCCCCTAATAAGACGGCCGTCACTAGCCACCAGGGAGACATGAATGGACCTCAGAATTAGTTCCACTAGCCACCAGGCAATAGTTACATGATAATCCAGCTTAACCAAAAGCCCAAAGCTGCCCTGCCAAAAACTAAAATCGCAGACGGAGGTTATTCCAGCACCCAAGATACATACAAAGTCCTTCTGGCAATTTTGAGGGTCCCGACCACGCATAAGAACAAATCTACCCCAAAGGGGGAGGGGTCATCAATTGGACACCCAACACTAAGTCCACTAGGAATGCTATTATTCAAGTGAGCACTAGATGGTCACAATAAACCTGGGACTTTTACCCGTATAAATAAAACCCCGATACAACTATCAAGAGCGAGCCCTGCAATCCTATATTAATACGCACTGATCAGGACCAAACCTCAGGATCTCGCTGCACTCTAGGGAAATCCGTGTGGCTATACGGACTCCATTCGCTTACTCCAGTTTCGCAAGAATTAATTGTGGTGATACCTTGACAAAGGCTATATTTCTACAGCCGAAACGCGTCGGAAAACCGTCTGTTTGACTCACATCCAATCCGGATGTCTACACAGTTTAAACAATGGAATCACCCAATAGACTAAAGCATAAGTAAAATAAGTAGCATTACCGCCACCATTGTCTTCACCATTTTTTCATCTATTGTATGTTATTTTGTAAAATAAATATAAATCCTTTTTAAGCTATGTTTTTGCTTACACAATCCCATTTCTCTTGGTTTGAGGAACCGACACAACACAGTTCTAGTATCCAGGGATGACGGCAACCACCCATACTTTAAGTGTTTCCATAGACACCTTACAAGATACAGTTAGATTTATTGCTAGCTAATAGGTCAGTGCTCATTTATCTAGTAAAATGTATTTAAACCTCTTTGATCACCTGCTCATTCATTTTATGCATTATTTAACTTCATTGCTTTAATACATCCATTTCACCTTCCTCCAGTGGCTTGGCCTATTTTCTGTGTACTGTTAAAAAGTGTTAGCATATTAATGCTAAGTTACCCAGGTGTGAGCAGTCTTTAATCTACAACCAGGTGTGTCAGTGAGGACCGAGCAGTTTTAAGCGTTGTGGCAGAACAGAGAACCCATCATCACCAGCAGCTCCTGTTTGAGTAAGCGTTACATATGAAAAGCAAGCTTTTTGATTCATATCAACTGACGTCTTGGATGAAAGAATAAATTATATCTTTAGAGAAAAAGTTGGCAGATGCAAACTAATAATTGATTTAAAAAGAATAGCAAGTGTGCCAGATTCTTGGACACGTGCCAGATTTTTGGATACATGGAATTACTAAAAGGTCCTTCCAATAAGTTTGGTGCTCTAGTGAAAAGGTACAGTTTGAGTGATAAGATGCATGCTCTCTTCTAAAGGCCAGAACCTCTAGCAGCCCAGCTTTCTCTACATGTTATTGATAACTTAGCAGACACATATAGGAGGATGAAAGAATTTTAGCATGTCAGTTGATATGATGGGTACAGGATCGTTTACTTTTCTATAGTGAGTATTTTTTATTAAATAGAAAAGTGTACAGCTGTCCTGATTTGTCTCCTGATGATGCATGCTTCATGTGCTCAATAGCAAAGAAATGTTATGTAAATTAACCCATTAAAATTGCCCTTAAAATGCAATTTTTTACTAGAGTTTTATCAACATACTTAGGACAGAAAAAAACCCCAGAAAAAACAGAAAAAGTATAGATCCGCACTATGTACTATTCAGACTGTAGAGCAGCTTTAACGCAGCACATGTACCCACTGCACTTCCTGTGCAATATCCAACAGACAGCAGCGTCTACCCAGTTCTCCAGGACATTCTTCAGCAGACAATGTTTCATCCCTGGTGCTCCAATCCAAGTAATCACTTTCCAGCTCCACATCTGAAGGGTATAGGATGGGGCAGCAGGAAACTTCAGGTCTCAGGCTTGGTCTCCCCTGTAGCAACTCACCCTCCCCAAGCTTCAGGGAAAAAATACAACAGCAATACACACCTATCCCAGGCGATTTGCATGCCTTAATACTCAGGATTGGGATAATTTCATATTTTGAATAAAACTTTAAAGTGGTTGTAAATCTTTACATATACCAAGTGAAGTGATTAGCATCAGGCAGCCATTTGTCCTGTAAAGACTTCAAAAACACACAGATCAAAGTTTTTTTCTCAGCTCCAGGAGGCATGGGGCAATGATTTGACCTCACACACACTACAGAACTAGAGAATAGAACTGCAGTGAAACCTGAAGCCTAAGTAGGGAAGGCACACACCCTTCCCCCTCTCTACACACTGACATAAGGAAATATACAGTATCTCACAAAAGTGAGTACACCCCTCACATTTTTGTAAATATTTTATTTTATCTTTTCATGTGACAGCACTGAAGAAATTACACTTTGCTACAATGTAAAGTAGTGAGCATGCAGCTTGTATAGCAGTGTACATTTGCTGTCCCCTCAAAATAACTCAACACACAGCCAATAATGTCTAAACCGCTGGCAACAAAAATGAGTACACCCCTAAGTGAACATGTCCAAATTCGGCCCAAATTGTCAACATTTTGTATGGCCACCATTATTTTCCAGCACTGCCTTAACCCTCTTGGGCATGGAGTTCATCAGAGCTTCAAAGGTTGCCACTGGAGTCCTCTTCCACTCCTCCATGATGACATCACAGATCTGGTGGATGTTAGAGGCCTTGCGCTCCTCCACATTGCATTTGAGGATGCCCCACAGTTGCTCAATAGGGTTTAGGTCCATCGCCTTTACCCTCAGCTTCTTTAGCAAGGCAGCGGTCGTCTTGGAGGTGCGTTTGGGGTCGTTATCATGCTGAATACTGCCCTGCTGCCTAGTCCCCGAAGGGAGGGGATCATGCTCTGCTTCAGTATGTCACAGGTCATGTTGGCAATTATGGTTACCTCAATGAACTGTAGCTATCCAGTGCCGGCAGTACTCATGCAGCCCCAGACTATGACACTCCCACCATCATGCTTGACTGTAGGCAAGACACACTTGTCTTTGTACTCCTCACCTGGTTGCCACCACACATGCTTGACACCATCTGAACCAAATAAGTTTATCTTGGTCTCATCAAACCACAGGACATGGTTCCAGTAATCCATGTCCTTAGTCTGCTTGTGTTCAGCATACTGTGGGCTTTCTTGTGCATCATCTTTAGAAATGACAGCCATGCAGACCAATTTAATGCAGTGTGCGGCGTATGGTCTAAGCACTGACAGGCTGGTCCCCCACACCTTCAACCTCTTCAGCAATGCTGGAAGCACTCAGGTGTTTATTTCCCAAAGACAACCTCTGGATATGATGCTGAGCACGTGCACTCAACTTCTTTGGTTGACCATGGCGAGGTCTGTTCTGAGTGGAACCTGTCCTGGTAAATCGCTATGGTCTTTGGCCACCATGCTGCAGCTCAGTTTCAGGGTCTTGGCAATCTTCTTATAGCCTAGGCCATCTTTATGTAGAGCAACAATTCTTTTTTTTTCAGATCCTCAGAGAGTTCTTTGCCATGAGGTGCCATGTTGAACTTCCAGTGATCAGTATGAGAAAGTGAGAGAGATAACACCAAATTTAACACACCTGCTCCCCATTCACACCTGAGACCTTCTAACACTAGTGAGTCACTTGACACCGGGGATGGAAAATGGCTAATCGGGCCCAATTTGGACATTTTCACTTAGAGGTGTACTCACTTTTGTTGCCAGTGGTTTAGACAATAATGGCTGTGTGTTGAGTTATTTTGAGGGGACAGAAAATTTACACTGTTATACAAGCTGTATACCCACTACTTTACATTGTAGCAAAGTGTCATTTTTTCAATGTTGTCACATTAAAAGATATATTAAAATATTTACTAAAATGTGAGGTGTGTTCTCACTTTTGTGAGATACTGTACATAGCTGAGGTTTGCAACCACTTTAAATGGAGAAAGACTACTAGTACCTGTTCTGGTTTTAACAAAGGTGATAATGCTACTTCTATAGTCTGCTGGACCTATACAGCTAGAGCAGAATCTTGCCTCTTTGTGCATTCAATGCCTTCCTTGGGTATAAAGGCACCTTCTATTTGAGCTGTGTCTTTCTTTTGGATAGAAGAGTGTAGTGCACCCCACAAAGGAGCCGCTGGTGAACTGGGATCCCCCACCCTGCTCAGCCAGGCACACCAAATCTTTACAGCATCCCAAAGTCAACAGTCCAGTGCTTGATTTTATATTTTATTGAGGGGAAAAAAAACTTGGATGGGGAATAGGAAACCAATGGAATGCCCTTTAGTTGACTTTTGCTAAACTCTGTAGGGTCAGCTTGGCTATTTACAGGCTATATAAACTCCTCTTCCTCCAGCACTTTACTTGCTTGCAGAAAACAACACAGATCTAGCTGGAACACTGATGAATCTGACGAAAGGCACTTGGTCAGATTAAGCAAAGGCCCTTTACAGGCTGGAACTGCGAGCCTCTTTGGTTGTGCTGAGAAAAGTCCACCTCTCCAGGAACTGCCAGCCTGCCTGACTGCAGCTGACTTATTCACTAGCCCTCTTGGCTACTTCCCACAGTCCTCCGAGGCGGCTTCACACTCACCAGCCCAGCTGGCTGACTTCTCCTGGAGTACTCCTGCACGTGCTGACTCTCTCTCTCTCTGTCCTCACACCTGCTCCTGTGCATCCAGGACAGATTCCTGTGTGTGTTTTAGAGGATCTCTCCAGCACCCTCCCCCCAGGCTCAAGGTCACCCCTCCCCCCAGACTAGAGGGCACCCTCAAGGGCCACTGACAGCCTCCTCAGCATTTCATCTTCCAACGGACTGCCCCCCCCCCCCCCGGCCTGACCCTAGAGTATTTAGGAGGGGCCTGCCAGCCCACTTGTTGGGGATTGGCTGGAGCCCTCCTCAGTACTCCAAGCATCTCCTCCTAACCTCCCACCCATTCTTTTGGAAGCTTCTCCAAGCTTCCAGCAAGTAGGGGATAGTACCACCCTGACCCAGATTTAACACAGGCTTGGTTGCCAGCCAAGTCAAGCCAAGCCAAGCCAAGAATACTTACACAAGCAAGAAAAACTATATACAGCTAGCACACTAAGCTAGAGGGTGCTACAAGGGCTATTGCTTTTTATGAGCTCTGTTAAGCAGTACCCTGGTGTTCTTTCTATACCTTTATCGCGAAGTTCGCGAGCCTGGTGGGGTGGCACCACTCCCGCACGCTTTAGGCCACCTAGGCTGGGGCGGGGCCGGTGCGCACGTCGCAGATGCGCGCCTCCGCGCACTCTACCCCTAGCGAGCCGGCGCCGCGTGACATCATGCCGCTCCCCCGCTGTGCGCCTGCCTGCCGGCCTGTCACAGGCCGCCTGTGTGTGAGGCCGGCCTGTGTGTGTGAGGCGCGCCGCGCGCCGCGGCGTTTGTGTTTTGGGTTTTTGGGATAATGTCAGTCTGTGTCTTGGGTCTTGGGGCCACAGGCCAGCGCGGGGGCCCCAAGCAATTGCTTGTTTTTCCTGCCTTGACGCGACGTGCCTGCCTCCTTAGCATTCTATCTTCATCTTCCACCTGACTGCCCCTGCTGGCCTGACCCTAGAGTATTTAAGAGGTGCCTGCCAGTCCACTTGCTGGGAAATGGCTGGAGCCCTCCTCAATACTCCAAGCAGCTCCTCCTAACCTCCCACCCATTCTTCTGGAAGCTTCTCCAAGCTTCCAGCAAGTAGGGGATGGTACCACCCTGACCCAGATTTAACACAGTCTTGGTTGCCAGCCAAGTCAAGCCAAGCCAAGCCAAAAATACTTACACAAGCAAAAAAAACTATATACAGCTAGCACACTAAGCTAGAGGGTGCTACAAGGGCTATTGCTTTTTATGAGCTCTGTTAAGCAGTACCCTGGTGTTCTTTCTATACCTTTATCCACCATTGTGGCACTAATCTTCTTTCAAGCAACAACCAAGCTTTTAAGTGTAAAGTCTTACAAGCAGCGGAGTTTCTTGTATATCTCTTGCTGTACTGTTCTGGAGTATGTTCCAGTATACTGTATATATTTTATCCTGCAGTTTCGGCTTCCATCTTTTTTCTTTTACAGTGGTGACTGCTAAAGGAAATTGCATGGCATGTTATGGGTGGTCTGTCTTGTGTTTCCTGTGTGGAGAGGAAGGAGCCATATCTCACTTTGCCATCCTGAAAGATTCCCAGAAACAGATTTACCGGTTATACTCACTTTTTAATTTTGCTTTCATGTATGTGGTTGCCCTTGTAGATGGAAGCTTTTAGACAAACTAGCCACTAAGTACAGATACGCAATTATCAAGAGGCCAAGCAGGAAATGCACTGAGATCTAGAAACTGGATATAGTTCTGTTTGTTGATTTTGGCTGCTAAAACAAAGAAAATGAGGCTGCTAAAACGTGGTAACTTTGACACAAAGCGAGATTCTGTGTCATTTAGAAGTAATTATCTACATCTTCTTCTTAAAGTAATTTCCCATCCAGCAACACAATGATAAAAAAGGGCCTGTCACTGTAGAAATCAACAACTCATCAATTATAACCTAAAAGTGTTTGTAAAACATTCTGAGATACTATCTGCCTAAATGTGTTGCCGCCCTGATTATCATTAGAAAATAGAGGAAGATATTACAACTGGTAATGATAAGAAGAATATTTTTACTAAAATATTCTGAAGCTGCTTTTCTGTTAAACTGAAAAAAATCCAAAGAAATAATGCAAATTAGTAATTAAAACATTATTAGTAGGGTACAGATGTAGAATTAGCCAGTGGAAAGCAAGATTCAGAGGGCAGAAATAGGGGCATTACCGGTAGGGTGTTTGGAGCTCCTAAACCCAGGGGGGGTATGGGGAAAAATCAAGAAAGCAGCCTAAAAACATCAAATGAGGATATATGTAACCGGTCAAAATTACGAGGCTTGTATACCAATGCCAGAAGCCTGGCTAACAAGATGGGAGAGCTGGAGCTGCTGATGTTTGAGGAGGACTTAGATTTTGGGTGGTGATTAATAGGGAGTACTCGGATTGGGCGGGTGTGAAAAGCGGGGTCCCCCAGGGTTCTGTCCTGGGGCCAATCCTGTTTAATTTATTCATAAATGATCTAGAGGAGGGGATATCGAGTACAATCTCAGTATTTGCAGATGATACTAAACTAAGCATGCCAATATCTTCTGGGCAGGATGTGGAAACCTTACAAGCGGACCTGAACAAAATAATTGGGTGGGCAACTACATGGCAGATGAGGTTTAATGTTGAAAAATGTAAAGTAATGCACCTGGGTGCCAGAAACCAGAAAGCAAGCTACTCACTAGGGGGGGGGGGGGACCTCTGGGCGAGTCTAGGATGGAAAAGGACCTGGGGGTACTGGTAGACAACAGGCTTGGCAGTGGCATGCAATGCAATGCCAAGCCGCTACAAGCAAAGTCAACAGAATACTGGGATGTATAAAAAAGGGGATTCACTCCAGAAATAAAAAGCATGTACATGGAAAGGATCCCCCTAATTGGGACTATAGCGGGTAACGACACAGGTGAGTATCAAAAAAGATTATTTATTTTATATAAACAGTGTGAACAGAAATTGGCCAGAGAGAAAAAATTATACACAATTGCACAATTGAAAAAATATGTTAAAAATGTAGGCGACTCTTTGCAATATCAGACAAAATGACCATTTCAACATGGAGGAACCTGAAGTATGGTGCTGGAGACACTACGCGTTTCAATATCAATCTTCTTCAGGGGTCTTTTGACCGTGGTCCCAATTTTTTAATATATACAATTTTTTTTGCAATATTCTATAACGGGATAAAAACAAAATGTTAATTTTGCATTATAGTACACATTGTATTGCATGTCATCTATTATCCTTTAAGTATCATTTGGTATATCTCACCATACACGTACCATGTATTTTTTGTCATTCAATCTGAAAGAGTCGTCTTGATTAAAAGATCGATCGTTTAGGCATTACCAAGGATAGCATACTATGAGGTGTCTCCGAAGGCCGCACTGAATGTCCTGATCCCTCCCACTCAATCCAATGGGGAAGAACATGGGCCGATCAGTGCTGGGTGTGAAGCTGAAAGGGGGGACGGACCGAAGGGACAAACCGTCATGACATAATTGCTAATTAAAGGTGGGTACATACTTCAATGCATATGTGCTTCTTTAAACAATTTAGAAACAATCTTTGATATAGATTATACCCAATACCAGAAATTTATACCTATGCACGATATGCAGGTTGTGGTTTAATGCAAATAGATGTGAAGGTACAAAATTCAAATCCTTCTATACAATAAGTCTAAAACAGCTATTTTTGCTGTAATATATTGCTGACTTATATTCTTAATAGTGTAGATACAACACTACACACATTTTGATCTAATCCTTTTAGAATTGCAGATTGGAGGATTTGGTGTACCCTGGGAATGGACCCCGTGTGATGTCATGACGGTTTGTCCCTTCGGTCCGTCCCCCCTTTCAGCTTCACACCCAGCACTGATCGGCCCACGTTCTTCCCCATTGGATTGAGTGGGAGGGATCAGGACATTCAGTGCGGCCTTCGGAGACACCTCATAGTATGCTATCCTTGGTAATGCCTAAACGATCGATCTTTTAATCAAGACGACTATTTCAGATTGAATGACAAAAAATACATGGTACGTGTATGGTGAGATATACCAAATGATACTTAAAGGATAATAGATGACATGCAATACAATGTGTACTATAATGCAAAATTAATGTTTTGTTTTTATCCCGTTATAGAATATTGCAAAAAAATTGTATATATTAAAAAATTGGGACCACGGTCAAAAGACCCCTGAAGAAGATTGATATTGAAACGCGTAGGATCTCCAGCACCATACTTCAGGTTCCTCTATGTTGAAATGGTCATTTTGTCTGATATTGCAAAGAGTCGCCTACATTTTTAACATATTTTTTCAATTGTGCAATTGTGTATAATTTTTGCCAATTTCTGTACACACTGTTTATATAAAATAAATAATCTTTTTTGATACTCACCTGTGTCGTTACCCTCTATAGTCCCAATTAGGGGGATCCTTTCCATGTTCATGCTTTCTATTAGCTAAGGGATGAGGGTAAAAACGACTCAGCACCCCTTCTAATACATCCAACTCCCACACCCTCCTTTTTTTTTACACTCCAAAAATAAAGAGATTATTCTCCCACTCTACAAGACTCTGGTCCGGCCACATCTGGAGTATTCTGTCCAGTTCTGGGCACCGGTCCTCAGCAAGGATGTGCCAGAACTGGAAAGAGTCCAG
Source organism: Pelophylax lessonae (assembly GCF_965119305.1). Lineage (NCBI taxonomy): Eukaryota > Metazoa > Chordata > Amphibia > Anura > Ranidae > Pelophylax > Pelophylax lessonae. Next base: position 271,954,282 of record NC_138768.1, read on the forward strand.
AGAAGGGCAACAAAAATAATTAGGGGAATGGAGGACATCAGCTATGAGGAAAGACTACAAGCACTGAACTTATTCTCTCTGGAGAAGAGACGCTTGAGGGGGGATATGATATCAATGTACAAATATTGTACTAGCAACCCTAGCATATGGAAAAACCTATTCAGAGAAAGGGAATACAAAAAGACACGTGGCCACTCACTAAAACTAGAGGAAAGGTGGTTTAACCTTAAAATACGCAGGGGGTTCTTCACTGTGAGAGCAGTAAGGATGTGGAATTCTCTTCCGCAAACAGTGGTATCAGCAGGGAGCATTGATAGTTTCAAAAAACTATTAGATGGGCACCTTAAAGACCACAACATACAGGGGTATACAATGTGCGATTAGCAGCAAACACACACACACATCATAGGTTGAACTGGATGGACTGGTGTCTTTTTTCAACCTCACTAACTATGTAACTATGTAGTAAGAGGTGTCATTACCAGTACTGCCACATGTTACAATCCTTTTGGCACACTCTGGTTACTTGCAATATCCCTTTTTTTTAACAACTTGTTATTTTGTAAAGCTATATTCAACGAGGAGACAGAGAGAAAAAAAAACTCAGCTCTCATTTCCTAATGTGTAGCATGTGGCCTCATATCCTGGATGTCCCATGAGCAAAACAGATGTTCGACATTTAAAAAGTATGTGGGTTGCATATGGCACTTAATAGGCTTTTGCTATAACTTTGTTGAGCTGCAACATAAGCCTTGTGGACAACAGCGCTAGCTCAGCATGAAGTTTGCTTGCACATGTGCAGTCCTAGCTCACTGATCAGTGCACATCTGTTTATAAAAGTGTAGTTTAGCCTATGTATGCACTTAGGCCTGGTTCACACCTATGCGGATTGGAGTTTGCATATTCCAGATGCATATTGCGTTTTTCAATACACGTTTTTGATCCATTCAAGTATATAGAAAAAAAATACAGAAAAAGTCCCTGGCCCTTTCCTTAACCACTTAAGCCCCGGAAGATTTTACCCCCTTCCTGACCAGGCCCTATTTTGCGATTCGGCACTGCGTGACTTTAACGGACAATTGCGCGGTCGTGCGACGCTGTACCTAAACTAAATTGACGTCCTTTTTTTCCCACAAACAGAGCTTTCTTTTGGTGGTATTTGATCACCTGTGCGATTTTTACTTTTTGCACTAATAACAATATTTTTCACATTTTTTTATATGAAATTCCCCCCCAAAAAATGTAGCCATACGTCGATTTGCCTGTGAGGGGATGACTGCCGCAGTAAATATACTGTGGGCAGTCGGCAAGTGGATAAAATGCACAGATGTGAACGTGACTCATAGGAAACCATGTTAAATGGACTGTAATGTGTTTCTGCAAAACTGAAAATGCACTAAAAAATACGTAGGTGTGAACCAGGCCTTTGTCATCCTTGATTAAATATATGTAACAAAAAAAAATTAGAGATAAGACTCCTGTTCCACATAGTTGTTGCAGAAAGTACCAGTATCTTTAAATCAGCATGACAGTAAAACGAACAGCATTTTTATTAAAAGAGATTAGTGATGGGCTTCCACATAAATTTTTTAACTATCCTCCCCCAGGTCCATACCAGGCCCTTTGGGTCTGGTTTAGATTTGGAAGGGACACCGCCCCGCCAAAATTTAAAAAAAAATGGCATGGGGTCCCCCCAAGATCCATACCAGACACATACCAGACACTTATCTGAGCATGCAGCCCGGTGCCCTCCCCCCTCCTGAACTATACCAGTCCACATTGTTAATGGGGACAAGGGCCTCTTCCCGACAACCCTGGGCTTTGGTTTTCGGGGTCTGCGGGCGGGGCCTTATCAAAATCCAGAAGCCCCTTTAACAAGGGGGCCCCAAGATCCCAGGCCCCCCCATGTGAATGAGTATGGGGTACATCGTACCCCTACCCATTCACTAAAAACGTAATGTAGTGTGACAAACAACAATAGACAGTTTTTGAGAAGTCCTTTATAAAAAAAAATATTTTTTCCTCCCCCGCTCTTCTTCTTCTCCCTTTGGTCTTCTTCTTCTTCCTCCGTCTTCTTCCTCCGGTGTTCTGCTGAAAAATCCAACCCTCCTGTGAACTCCAACGATGTTATTTCCGGTGAGTGTACGCCAGGAATAATTGGAGATTTTGACCACTTTGAGTTTTCACAGAACAGGGGCAACCTTTATACTCCAGTAGATGCTATAACTAGTGCAGATTTTTAGTCCACTAATTATAGCATCTACCATGATGTAAAAGCTGCCCCTGTTCCGGAAAAACACAAAATAGTCGAAATCTCCAATTATTCCTGGTGTACACTCACTGGAAATAACGTCGTTGGATTTCTCTACAAATTGGAGTTTTCAGCAGAACAGCGGTCTTCTTCTTTCTCCGTCATCTTTCCATTGATGTGAACATGTTCCATGGGAACCCATGTTAAAAAAATTAAATGCATTTCTGCAAAAAGCATTAAAAAACGCATTAGTGTGAAATGAGCCTTAAAACACAGAAACCACATAATTCTGCTGCTTCTAGACAGTGGAGAACATAGGAAAAAGGCCTAGAGCCCCTCTGATGGCCAGTCACAGTAATCACAAATGTAAACAGTAGTACTGTTTACGTTGGAGAGCCTGCCCTTTCCTCTTACAATGGAGGGAGGAGAGAAAGGAAGTGTTAATGAATTTATTAATTAAAGGAGTTGTAAATTCAGAAGGTTTTTTATCCTAATCCATTCTATGCATTAAGATAAAAAAAAAACCTTCTGGGTGTAGTAGCCTCCCCCGCACTCCCTAATACTTCTCATCTCTGTCCAGCGAATTCCACAAGTCCCTCGGCCGTCCGGGACTCTCCCTCTTGATTGGCTGAGACACAGCTGCAGTGCCATTGGCTCCTGAGGATGTCAAAGTCAGTTAGCCAATCAGGAGAGAGAGGGGTAGGGCCAAACTGAAGCTTCATGCCTAAATGGACACAAGAAGCTGCAGTTCGGCTCGGCTGCCCCCATAGCAAGTTGCTTGCTACGGGGGCACTCTATAGAAGGGAGGGGCCAGGAGCAGCAGAGGGACCCAAGAAAAGGAGGATCCAGGCTGTTCTGTGCAAAACCAACTGCACAGAGGAGGTAAGTATAAGTATTTGTTTGTTTTTTTAAAAATAAAACTTTAGACTTAAAAAAAAAAAGAAAAATTGAGACTTTACAATCATTTTAAATCATCCAGGCTACAGCAAAGAAGCCAGTGATTCAAGGTCGGGGAGTTTTTAAGGTGCCACTGACCACCCAATGTTGTGGTATTGTTTTGGGGGACATTAAAGTGCATGAAACACTGTTTTTGATTTTGTGCGATATATTTACAGAGTGCTGCTTTCATGAACGTCATCCCTCTCTCTCAATATATATTTAAATAATATTTGTATTATTGTTTCAAATATATACTAAGACCATTTGTCAGAGAAACGGCCATGCTGCAACTGGCAACTCCGCCAGTACTTCCAATGGCCGCAATGGACTCAGGCCATAGACTCATTGTCAGTGAAATGGCTGTGCTGCAACTGGCAACTTTGCCAGTACTTCCCATGGCCGCAATGGACTCAGGCCATAGACTAATTCACTGGCCTATAAAAGGACTCTGCTCAGCCCATCAGATTGCTGGATTTTCTTCAGCTCTTCCGGTTTCCTGAGAATTGCTACTTCCTGGATTCCAGTTTGACCCGGCTTGCTCCTGACCTGTCTGCTCTCTCTCTCCTGGCTTTGACCCTCGGCTTCGTCTGACCATCCCTGCTCCAGTTTGGCTCTCCCGTTATCTGATCTCGGCTTGGCTCACGGACTTGCTTCCTGTCTACCTGCCCTCCAGTACCTGATCTTGGCTTTCCCATGGACTTGTCTGCTTCTGGCCTTCCTGCTATACCTTTGGCTTGCACCTGTTGCAGCTTCCTGCCCAGCCCTGTGTTTGACCCCCGGCCGGTCTTACACCTACTGCCTGGTTGTTCCTGATTCCTCCTTGGACTGTCTGGTGTATTCCTGCCCAGCACTCTGCTAGAGACCGCCTGTCTACCATCAGGACCCTGCCGGCAACCAGTGCTTCTGTGGGCGCTACACCCTCTGTCTCAACCCCAGGGGTGTGCCGCACTCAGCCGCAAGGGGAGCCCTCTCTGCATCTCGGCCTCGGATCAGGTATGTGACACCATTATTCTTTGTATGTGTGTATAGCTCACTCATCTCATGGTAGTGTTACTGTTAGAAATTCTGTATATAGCCAGAACAGACTGGAAACTTTATTTAGGGAAAAGACATAGAGCATACCATAGATGCAGCTACAAACTTATAAACACTGCCATCTACTAGTTGAATAATATAATTCTACTAAATACTGATGTACAGTAGTTGTTGCACAAAATACAATTACAATACAATTCAGATCTCAGTTCTATAAATCTATTTCTTGTAAGTGGTTTTGTCCAAGCATATGATCCACTTTTGTTTTTTCATAAGGTGGAAGTCTTTGCATCTCCTTCTTAAATCAGGCTCTGGTTTTAAATCTTCGCAACATAGGAGATACGTTTGGCTGGGATGCCTTTTATGCTTTTGGTGGATTTACTGACTGAAGGCTCTTGTGGCCTGTTTTTTTTCTTTTGCAATGTTTGGATTGTTTGTATTAATTTCTATTTCCGTGTCACTTTGTTGTTTATCTTTAGGTGACACAGATGTGGAATTTCCCTCAGTTTGAAGTATTTCTGTTAGATCATGAAATATGAACACTCTGAAGATAATTACACTTCTAGTCATAGGCGTGCGCACGGGGTGTGCCGGGTGTGCCTGGGCACACCCTAATCACCCTGTGTCTGTTAGTGTTGGGCCGGCTGTCTCCCGAGATCTCCATCTCTGCCACTGAGGGTAGCGAGATACTTGGTGGAGAGGTGGCTGTGCTGTTGGCTCCAGCAGACAGTGAGGCTTGCCATGTGTGTGACACTGTCAGGTAATGTTACTGCTTGCAGGGAGAAAGACAAGCTGTCAAAACTCAGGGGTGATGTCGGGGGTGGGCGGGACCGAACAGCTATCAAACACCAGCCAATGAGATGGGGTCTGGGCGGCCGCTTCGTTTATGTGGCTCCGCCCCTTTCTTAAGCAGCCCAATCATTGGCTGGTGTTTGACAGCTGCTTGATCCCGCCCACCCCCGACATCACCGCTTTTTTTTACAGCTGGGCTTTCTCCCTGAAAGCAGCTACATTACATGACAGTGTCACACACAGTGGGGTACCAATGGGGGGGGGGGCGGGGGGCCACGCACTGGGGGGTGTCAGCCGGCGTTCTCTGAGATCCCGCATCGCAGTGTGAAGGCAGCTGCAGTGGCAGCTCCTTCAGTCCGTGCTGCTAGGGGGGGGCGGAGCTGGGATGTGAAGAAGGGGGCGGAGCCTCGCTGGGAGGGGTGTGGCCTCGGCGGGAAGAAGGGGCGGAGCCACGGCGGGAAGAAGGTGAGTGTGTTCCCATTGCTCAAGTGTGTCTGCTGGATAGGAGGGGGATGGGGAAGCTGCATATAGAGGGATTCATCTTTCCCTATTCTTTCTGCAGCTGCTGAATAACTGATTCTCCTCCTCTCCCTCCTGCAGGAAGAATAGGGAAAGATCAATTCATCTATATGCAGCTGCCCCATCCCCCTCCTATACAACTTCTTTTGCTGGCCCCCCGGTGCTCGTAATCCCCCCTCTGCTCTTAGCCCCCCCCCAAAGGCACTAGACCCCCCCTGTTCTTTAGCACCCCCCCATGCTCTTCAGCCCCCCACAGTGCTTTTCATCTCCCTCCCCCCAAGTGCTCCCTGTCCCCCCCAGTGCTCTCCACCCCCTGGTTTTCCTTGCCCGCCCCCCAAGTGCTCCCTGTCCCCCCCCCCCAGTGCTCTCCACCCCCTGGTTTTCTCTGCTCGCCCCCCCCCCCCTGCGCCTTCCAACCCCCCCTACAATGCTTTCCAAATCCCCTCTTTATTCTCTCCAGCCCCCCCCCCCCACCGTGCCCTTCAGCTCCTCCAGTGCTCTCTGCTTGCCCTGTGCTCTCCGGCCCCCCTAGTGCTCTTCTATCTTCTATCATGTCCATAGTCTCTGACCATCTCCTGTATCATGTTTGCAGTCTCTGACCATCTCCTGTACCATGTCTACAGTCTCTGACCATCTCCTGTATCACGTCTGCAGTCTCTGACCATCTCCTGTACCATGTCTACAGTCTCTGACCATCTCCTGTATCACGTCTGCAGTCTCTGACCATCTCCTGTATCATGTCTGCAGTCTCTGACCATCTCCTGTACCATGTCTACAGTCTCTGACCATCTCCTGTATCACGTCTGCAGTCTCTGACCATCTCCTGTATCACGTCTGCAGTCTCTGACCATCTCCTGTATCATGTCTGCAGTCTCTGACCATCTCCTGTATCACGTCTGCAGTCTCTGACCATCTCCTTTATCATGTCTGTAGTCTCTGACCATCTCCTGTATCACGTCTGCAGTCTCTGACCATCTCCTGTATCATGTCTGCAGTCTCTGACCATCTCCTGTATCACGTCTGCAGTCTCTGACCATCTCCTGTATCACATCGGCAGTCTCTGACCATCTACTGCATCACGTTTGCAGTCTCTGACCATCTCCTGTATCACGTCTGCAGTCTCTGACCATCTCCTTTATCATGTCTGTAGTCTCTGACCATCTCCTGTATCACGTCTGCAGTCTCTGACCATCTACTGTATTACGTCTGCAGTCTCTGACCATCTCTTGTATCACGTCTGCAGTCTCTGACCATCTCCTGTATCACGTCTGCAGTCTCTGACCATCTCCTGTATCATGTCTGCAGTCTCTGACCATCTCCTGTATCATGTCTGCAGTCTCTGACCATCTCCTGTATCACGTCTGCAGTCTCTGACCATCTCCTGTATCATGTCTGCAGTCTCTGACCATCTCCTGTACCACGTCTACAGTCTCTGACCATCTCCTGTATCACGTCTGCAGTCTCTGACCATCTCCTTTATCACGTCTGCAGTCTCTGACCATCTCCTTTATCACGTCTGCAGTCTCTGACCATCTCCTTTATCACGTCTGCAGTCTCTGACCATCTCCTTTATCACGTCTGCAGTCTCTGACCATCTCCTGTATCACGTCTGCAGTCTCTGACCATCTCCTTTATCACGTCTGTAGTCTCTGACCATCTCCTTTATCACGTCTGTAGTCTCTGACCATCTCCTGTATCACGTCTGCAGTCTCTGACCATCTCCTGTATCACGTCTGCAGTCTCTGACCATCTCCTGTATCACGTCTGCAGTAGACACATCTAACAGTGCCTATCAGTGCTTCCTATCAGTGCCACCAATCAGTGCCCACCAATGCCGCCTATCAGTAGCCATCAGTGATGCCTATTAGTGCCCAGCAGTGCTGCCAATCAGTGCTGCCTATCAGTGCCACCTATCAGTACCCATCAGTGCTGCCAATAAGTGCCACCTCTCAGTGCTGCCAATCAGTGCCCATCAGTGCAGCCTCATCAGTGCCAGTCAGTGCTGAGAACAAGTGCCTATTAGTGCTGCCTATCAGTCCATATCAGTGCCTCACATGTAATTTCACCTGTAATACACATCAAAAGGAAAATAAGGCATACATCTTTTTCAAAACTTAGCAGTGATGGTGGATGGTGGAACCCCTCTACAGATATTTGCCATACAATTTAACTTAAGTGCAAAAACCTTTTAGTGTCCCAATACTTTTGACAAGTGTTTGTGTGTGTGTGTGTGTGTGTGTGTATGTGTGTGTATATATATATATATATATATATATATATATATATATATACACGCATGTGTGTTTGAGCTTTGGGGTGCACACCCTAATGCAATAGGCTGCGCACGCCTATGCTTCTAGTTATGGTTACCTTATTTGTGTCTTGGTGAAGAATTCACCAAGTACACCTTCCTTTGCACAAGCATCCCATCAGTAAGTTTTTCCTTTGGGATATGCACATAGGCTTTGCTTCCAAAAATGTTTAGATGGTTCCATTCCACAGTTCATACAAAATTTTCCCAGTTGATTTTCCTGGTTGTCGATTTTGGAGATAGCATGTGGTCATATTTGCTTTCCCCCAGTATGTGGTTGGCATATCTGCAACAAACAGCATGGCTTTTCCACTCTCACAGAGTACAGTTTATTCTTTCTGGGTTGTATGGTACAGTAGTTTGAAATATTATGCAATGCTTTCTGAGAATCGCCTATGTGTTATCACCTGTATATTCAGTTCAATTGTGTGCAGTGTACTTGGCATTTTTCCAAATTTGTTGCTTACTTGAGCAAAATACTGTTCAAGTTTCTAAGGTACTTCGCTTTTGTTGTATAACAGATATAGTTTAGTATACCGGGAATAATCATCTATAAAAGTGACAATATACCTCTTCTTTCCTGGAGCCTATTTTTCCATTGGCCCGCAAAGATCTAGATGAATTAAGTCCAGTGGTTTCTTAGCTCTGCTGTTTCTCTGCTTTGGAAAGGCTTTTCTTGATTTTTTTTTTCCTTTTATACAGCTAGTGTATTTAATTGTTTGATCACATGGACTAAGTTTTATTCCACTTGCATAGTCATTCTCAATTTCTTTATTATGTCAGGACTTCTGTCCCCAAGTTCTCTGTGCTATGTGTGAATGCAGTTTGAATATTTTCCTCCTTGGCAGTATTAACCACTTCATTGCAGTTCAGCTGACACAGTTTGTATGTAATTTTAGCCTTTGCAAATAAGATATCCCATTTTGTAATGGCACAACTTTCATCTTGGAAGATCACTACATTGCCTTGTTTTGTGAGCTTCTTCACTGGCAAAAGATTTGTTTCAAGAGCAGGGACATAAAAGACATTTGTTACAGGTATCTTTCTGGTGACACTCTGGGAAATAGGACAGTAAGGAATACCATCTCCTATTCCTTCTGATTCTATTATTTGCTCATTAGCTGTGGTGATTGTTTTCTGATTTATTCTGGTCAAAATCTGTCATTTCTCATGTGACTCATAGCTCCTGAATCAACACACCATGCCTGCAAAGATGAGGTGCGACTTTTGGATTAAAAAACATATTCGTTATCTGTAGCAAAATTAGTTTCTTCCTTCACACTTCTGGTCTTTTGTATTTTAGTTTGTTTTTGCATTCTAGCTTTCCAGATTTTGCAATCTGCTCTTAAATTACCTTGTTTCCTTTCCAGAAAACATTCACGTGTTTCTTGTTGCACGTTACTGTTTTTATTCCTATTCTTCGTCTTTAAAGAAAACTCTGACAGAAGTACCTTCACTATTAATGCTTTCTGTTTTATGCCTATAGTGGGTATAGAAAAAAATCACCCCCCCCCCTTTAAAATAATCACATTTTGTTGTTTTGCAGCCTGAAATGAAGACAAACACAGTTTTTGTTTTATCCAAAATAAAAATACAAAAACAGAATCACTGAGTTGGAAAAAGCACCCCCCCCGTGTCAGTATTTTGTTGAACCACCTTTTGCTTTAATTACAGCCTTTAGTCTATTGGGATCAGGGACGTACCAAGGGGGTTGGCGAGACTGGCGCCCACCATGGGAGTAGGCTGAGGGGGAGCGCAAAAATCATTTGGCATTGTTAGTGATTTTTGCGCCCTCCACTCAGCCTGCGCCCCCTGGCGCCCCCAGACAGCATGCGGCTCCATCCAGGACTGGACCACAGTGAGAGTGGACAGGCCAGGAGGCGGAGACATCAGGGAAAGAGAGCAGTGAGGGCGGGGAAAGCACCGATAGCCTCGGTGGCCGGCGAAAGAAGACCTTCCAAGATGCAGGCACAGCACCCCTGGAACCTGCCAGACCCTGGAGCCTCAGAACTTCTGCAACCTCTTCTCCACTCCAGTCCCAGGCCAGGAGGACAGGCTGACCGAGGGACCAGAGAACAAGGGCGGGAGGTGCAGGCAGCTAGAGACCGCTCCACCACACAGAGATCTGCTGAAAGGAGCAGAGCACCTCCATGAGAAAACGGCTCCTCCCTGCTCCTGGCCATCCTGCTGAAAGGTACTGTACTGACCATCACACACACCTTCCAGCAGACAGGGACTGGAACATGGGGGCACAAGAGGGACTGCAGACAGGGCTAGGGATCTCTCTGTCACCCCTCTCTCTCTTTGTCACCCCCTTCTCTCTCTCTCTCTGTCACCCCCTCTCTCTGTCACCCTCTCTCTCTCTGTTACCCCCCCTCTCTCTCTGTCACCCCCTCTCTCTGTCATCCCCCTTCTCTCTCTCTCTTTCTGTCTCCCCCTCTGTCTGTCACCCCCCCCTCTCTCTGTCACCCCCACTCTCTCTCTCTCTGTCACCCCCCTCTCTCTCTCTGTCACAACCCCCCCTCTCTCTCTCTGTCACCCCCTCTCTCTCTCTTTCACAACCATCCCTCTCTCTGTCAACCCCTCTCTCTCTCTCTCTCTCTCTCTCTCTCTCTCTCTGTCACCCCTCTCTCTCTGTCACCCCCCCTCTCTCTATCTCTCTCACCCACCTCTCTCTCTGTCACCCCCTCTCTCTCTCTGTCACCCCCTCTCTCTCTCTCTGTCACCCCCTCTCTCTCTCTCTGTCACCCCCTCTCTCTCTCTCTGTCACCCCCTCTCTCTCTCTCTGTCACCCCCTCTCTCTCTCTGTCACCCCCTCTCTCCCTCTCTGTCACCCCTCTCTCTGTCACCCCCCTCTCTCTCTCTGTCACCCCATCTCTCTCTGTCACAACCCTCCTCTCTCTGTCACCCCTCTCTCTCTCTGTCACAACCCCTTCTCTCTCACACGCTCTCACTCTCTGTCACCCTCTCTCTTTCTCTCTCTGTCACCCCTCTCTCCCTCTGTCAAACACCCCCCCTCTCACTCTGTCACCCCCCTCTCTCTTTGTCACCCATCTCTCTCTGTCACCCCCTCTCTATCACCCCCCCTCTCTCTGTCACTTTCACCCTCTCTCTCTCTGTCACCCTCTCTCTCTCTCTGTCACCCTCTCTCTCTCTCTGTCACCCTCTCTCTCTCTCTCTGTCACTCCCTCTCTCTGTCACTCCCTCTCTCTGTCACTCCCTCTCTCTGTCACTTCCTCTCTCACTCTGTCACTCCCCTCTCTCTTTGTCACCCCTCTCTCTCTATCAACCGCCCCCTCTCTCTCTGTCAAACCCCCCCTCTCTCTCTGCCAACCCCCCTCTCTCTCTTTCTCTCTCTGTAATCCCCTCTCTCTTGTTGTTCACGCCAGACACAATGTTTACCCACTAGAGAGCTCTACACTGAGCCAACAAGGAACACCTCAGAAACTTTAAATTCCCTTTTATACATTTTTTATGGGACAGGGAAACTAAATATAATGCTACATATGTTTCTTTAGTTTCCCTTTACATGGTGGAGAACTTAGATAGGAACATCACCTTCAAAAATATATAAAAGGATTAAAATTGATCTAAATAAGAACAAAAATTAAATATTTTACTTTTTCATGGGGGGGGGGCACCGATACAGCTCCTCGCCTGGAGACCCTAGTTACGCCTCTGGTTGGGCTATATCTCTACTAACTTTGTGTAGAACGTTTAAAGGATACCGCCACTCGCTTTTTCTTTCTTTTAAGGGCTTTCCTCGCCCATGTTTATTAAAGGAAAGTTCATCAAGCAGAAAAATAACATAGGTTTCCCACGCAGGGGTTTCAGCATTTCAATCCCCAGCACAAATAAATGATCATTCAGCCTTCCTGGGTTGAACTTATAGCCCTCCTGGCTTGTACTTGCAGCGCTGCTGCTCTGGCCTCAAACTCCAGGCCCTTGTCTGTCTCCCACAGACTTCACTCACCCAACAGGGTACATATGGATAGCAGCCTCGTGCCGCAAAGACTCCTACATGGAGCCCTCCTGCAGACCTGTAAGCTCTGGCTGCCAACTGCGGCCTCTCTCTCTCAGGGATGGTGGGAGCCCTCCTGACTCCCACACAGACCTCGTGTCTGTCGGTTGGAGTCCTCCTGACTCTCTTGGGCCAGACCTCGTGTCTGCCCGGGTGCAGTTGTCTCCAACTGGGAGCCCTGAGACAATGTTTTGTTAATCTGAATTGTATGTGATGGATCAGAACACAATAGTTGGTGAAGTGAAATGAGAAAAATATATACAAAGTACATAAAACTATTTTTTAGAAATAGAAAACAGAAAATTGGCATGTGCGTATGTATTCACCCCCTTTGTTATGAAGCCGATAAAAAGCTCTGGTGCAACCAATTACCTTCAGAAGTCACATAATTAGTGAAATGATGTCCACCTGTGCGCAATCTAAGTGTCACATGATCTGTCATTACATATACGCACCTTTTTTGAAAGGCCCCAGAGGCTGCAACACTTAAGCAAGAGGCACCACTAACCAAACACTGCCATTAAGACCAAGGAACTCTCCAAACAAGTAAGGGACAATGTTGTTGAGAAGTACGAGTCAGGGTTAGGTTATAAAAAAAAATATCCAAATCGTTGATGATCCCCAGGAGCACCATCATATCTATCATAACCAAATGAAAAGAACATGGCACAACAGCAAACCTGCCAAGAGACGGCCACCCACCAAAACTCACGGACCGGGCAAGGAGGGCATTAACCAGAGAGGCAGTACAGAGACCTAAAGTAACCCTGGAGGAGCTGCAGAGTTCCACAGCAGAGACTGGAGTATCTGTACATAGGACGAAAATAAGCCGTATGCTCCATAGAGTTGAGCTTTATGGCAGAGTGGCCAGAAGAAAGCCATTACTTTCAGCAAAAAACAAAATGGCGCGCTTTGAGTTTGCGAAAAGGTATGTGGGAGACTCCCAAAATGTATGGAGGAAGGTGCTCTGGTCTGATGAGACTAAAATTAAACTTTTCGGCCATCAAAGAAAACGCTATGTCTGTCCCAAACCCAACACATCACATCACCCAAAGAACACCATCCCCACAGTGAAACATGGTGGTGGCAGCATCATGATGTGGAGATGTTTCTCAGCAGCCAGGACTGGGAAACTGGTCAGAGTTTAGGGAAAGAGGGATGGTGCTAAATACAGGGATATTCTTCAGGAAAAGCTGTACCACTCTGTGCGTGATTTGAGGCTAGGATTGAGGTCACCTTCCAACAAGGACAATGACCCCAAACACACTGCTAAAGCAACAGTTGAGTGGTTTAAGGGGAAACATGTAAATGTGTTAAAATGCCCTAGTCAAAGCCCAGACCTCAATCCAATAGAAAATCTGTGGTCAGACTTAAAGATTGCTGTTCACAAGTGCAAACCATCCAACTTGAAGGAGCTGGAGCAGTTTTGCAAGAAGGAATGGGCAAAAATCCCAGTGGTAAGATGTGGCAAGCCCATAGAGACTTATCCAAAGCGACTTGGAGCTGTGATTGCTGCAAAAGGTGGCTCTACAAAGTATTGACCTTAGGGGGGTGACTAGTTATGCACATTGAAAAAACAAATTTAAACCCGCGCTGCACAATAGTAATAAATTATTCAGTGAAAAAAACTGTGAAAGTGTGCAGCTGCTTTGAAGACGCTGTATGTGACGGCGAAACGCGTTGACGCACTTCCGGTTGCGGACGTAACGTCATTTCCGGTCGGGAACTTCCTGTATGTGGAACGCACGCTAATAGCGGCGCCACTTGCTTTGTTTGCTATATGCCATTTTTTCGTTTTTATCTTGTAAGTATTAAATCGCTTTTGGGGAAATAAAATACACCTTACGTACTTCACGATGTATGGCCCTCTATTTTTTAATGGTGATATCGGGGACGATTTCAACACGGAGGTCACATCGGAGGAATCCCACATCAGATCCTGGGCAAATGTGCAATAAAACCAAGGGCTTTTATACAACCTTATTCACTTAGCACTTTGGCACCTTTTCGGATCATCAATAAGGACTGTATTTCACCATTTATGCACTTTAATCTTTCACCTGGAAATTATATTTATTAATGCAAATTATATTTATTTATGCACTTTAAATCTTTCACTTGGAAATTATATTTATTTATTTTGAGTTTAATCATGCACTATATTTTATCATTATAGAATATTTATGCACTTTAATGTGATTGATATATTTTATTAATATATATTGAATTTATATGATTGGTTTCATCTTAATTAATTTTTGTCACAAATTTGTTGCTAGCGCTGCATAAATTTGCTTTTATTCATTTAGTTATGCACATTGACTTTTTCTGTTATTTTGTCCTATTTGTTGTTTCATCTTCAAAGTTGTGGGCATGTTCTCGAAATTAAATAATGCAAATCCTCAAACAATCCATGTTAATTCCAGGTAGTGAGGCAACAAAACACAAAAAATGCAAAGGGGGTGAATACTTTTGCAAGGCCCTGTGTGTGTGTGTATATATATATATATATATATATATACACAGTGCCTTGCAAAAGTATTCGGCCCCCTTGAACTTTTCAACCTTTTGCCACATTTCAGGCTTCAAACATAAAGATATAAAACTGTAATTTTTTTTTGTGAAGAATCAACAAGTGGGACACAATCATGAGGTGGAATGAAATTTATTGGATATTTCAAATTTTTTAACAAATAAAAAACTGAAAAATTGGGCATGCAAAATTATTCAGCCCCCTTAAGTTAATACTTTGTAGCGCCACCTTTTGCTGCGATTACAGCTGTAAGTCGCTTGGGGTATGTCTCTATCAGTTTTGCACATCGAGAGACTGAAATTTTTGCCCATTCCTCCTTGCAAAACAACTCGAGCTCAGTGAGGTTGGATGGAGAGCGTTTGTGAACAGCAGTTTTCAGTTCTTTCCACAGATTCTCGATTGGATTCAGGTGTGGACTTTGACTTGGTCATTCTAACACCTGGATATGTTTATTTGTGAACCATTCCATTGTAGATTTTGCTTTATGTTTTGGATCATTGTCTTGTTGGAAGACAAATCTCCGTCCCAGTCTCAGGTCTTTTGTAGACACCATCAGGTTTTCTTCCAGAATGGTCCTGTATTTGGCTCCATCCATCTTCCCATCAATTTTAACCATCTTCCCTGTCCCTGCTGAAGAAAAGCAGGCCCAAACCATGATGCTGCCACCACCATGTTTGACAGTGGGGATGGTGTGTTCAGGGTGATGAGCTGTGTTGCTTTTACGCCAAACATAACGTTTTGCATTGTTGCCAAAAAGTTTGATTTTGGTTTCATCTGACCAGAGCACCTTCTTCCACATGTTTGGTGTGTCTCCCAGGTGGCTTGTGGCAAACTTCAAACGGCACTTTTTATGGATATCTTTAAGAAATGGCTTTCTTCTTGCCACCCTTCCATAAAGGCCAGATTTATGGACAGTCTCCCACCTCAGCTTTAGATCTCTGCAGTTCATCCAGAGTGATCATGGGCCTCTTGGCTGCATCTCTGATCTGTCTTCTCCTTGTATGAGCTGAAAGTTTAGAGGGACGGCCAGGTCTTCGTAGATTTGCAGTGGTCTGATACTCCTTCCATTTCAATATTATTGCTTGCACAGTGCTCCTTTGGATGTTTAAAGCTTGGGAAATCTTTTTGTATCCAAATCCGGCTTTAAACTTCCCCACAACAGTATCTCGGACCTGCCTGGTGTGTTCCTTGTTCTTCATGATGCTCTCTGCGCTTTAAACGGACCTCTGAGACTATCACAGTGCAGGTGCATTTATACGTAGACTTGGTTACACACAGGTGGATTCTATTTATCATCATTAGTCATTTAGGTCAACATTGGATCATTCAGAGATCCTCTCTGAACTTCTGGAGAGAGTTTGCTGCACTGAAAGTAAAGGGGCTGAATAATTTTGCACGCCCAATTTTTCAGTTTTTTATTTGTTAACAAAGTTTGAAATATTCAATAAATTTCGTTCCACTTCATGATTGTGTCCCACTTGTTGTTGATTCTTCACAAAAAATTACAGTTTTATATCTTTATGTTTGAAGCCTGAAATGTGGCAAAAGGTCGCAAAGTTCAAGGGGCCGAATACTTTCGCAAGGCACTGTGTGTGTGTGTGTGTATATATATATATATATATATATATATATATATATATATATATATATATATATATAATATAATATACTGGTGGAGGAGGAGCACAGACTCCTAGCTGAAGATATGGGAGGCGGGACAGAACTAGAGTGTTCTGAGCTGTTTTTGTTAGGACACTGCCTTGGTGGGCAGTACAGACCAGAAGGACTACCAAGTCCACCTACTATAGTGAGCAAAGAGGAAATACATCACTGCTTACTTGAGGAAGTACTGCAAGAGGGCTGTGACAAGACCAGTGGCTGGGGTTTTATAAGGCATAGCAGCCAGTGGTATTAATGTTAAGCAGTGGTGGCTGGTGCTTGGTGATTCGGGAGGGGGGGACAGCAAACCAATGCACGCACTGCCCCCCCCGTCGGTCGATTAGTCAGTCAGTTGGCAGGTGACACCTTCCCCCCCCCCCCCCAACGGTCTGCCTCCTTACCTCCTACTTCCTCCTGTCTGAGCCAGGGAGTGCTAGATGGCTGAGCCGCTGTCCTTCTCCTCCAGCCGTGTCTATTCTGCCTTTTCCTGGCCACTGGCCAGTAAGATCGCTTCTCCTTTTGGCCAATCAGGAAAGGGGTCTCACAACCCTCTTCCTGATTGGGTGGGAGGAGAGTCAGTGTGACAATAGCGAATATTCATTTGCTATTGTCACACAACTGGGTGGGCTCAGGGCGCAGTGCTCTGCACCCTGAGCCCACCCTTTTTTGAAGTCTATTAGAGCCTCTGGCTCTAATCACGTGCTTCCAAAAAAAAAAGTCTGACGCCCGCATGTAGATTAGGGGGCCGGACACATGGATAGGGGGGGCGGCGCCCCAATGGACGGGCCGCCCCTGGTGTTAAATCTGGACTTTGACTAGGGCAAGCAAGGACATTCACCTTTATCTCCTTAAACCAAGGTATGGTCATTTTTTTCTGTGCGCTTTGGGTCATTGACATGTTGGAAGCTAAACCTTCTTCCCAATGGCAACTTTCTGGTAGAGGGCAGCAGATTTTCATCAAGAATTTGATGGTATTTTGCCCCATCCATTTTTCCTTATATCCTGACAAGTGCTCCAGTCTCTGCTGCAAAGAAACACCCCCATAACAAGATATTACCACCTTCATGCTTTACTGTAGGAAGGGTGTTTTTTGGGGTGGTGAGCTCTATTTGATTTTCACCAGACATATCGTTTGGTATTGAGGCCAACAATCCAATTTTAGTCCCATCCGACCATAACACCTTTATTCATGGGGCCTCAGAATCTTCAAGGTGCATTTTGGCAAAGCTCAGTCATGACTGCATGTGGCCTTTCTTGAGGAGTGGCTTTTTTTCTTGCAACCCTCCCATACAAGCCTCATGTGTGGAGAATTTGTGATATTGTTGGCAGATGCACACAGTGACCACTCTTTGTCAGAAATTCCTGCAACTGCTTCAGAGTTGCTGCAGGCCTCTTGTTAGCCTCTCTGACTAGTTTCCTCCTGGGCCTTTCATCCAGTTTGAAGGGACATCCTGATCCAGGGAGGGTCTGTGTTGCAGAAAACACCTTCCACTTCCTAATAATAGACTTCACTGCAGGGCCGGACTGGGAATAAAAACCAGCCCTGGAAATAATTTCATACCAGCCCCATAGCATTATTATACCGGCCCAACAGCATGACGCCATTTTTTTTGTTCTTTAAAGGGAAAACCATGCATTTGAAAGCAAATTTGAAGAGTGTATTATAGATAAGACAGATATGAAAGCACATTGGAGTTAATTATATATATATATATATATATATATATAATTCCAAAAGAAAATTCCGGTTAAAAGTGGTGAAGGTGGAGCAATCCAGGGGGACCCCAGGAACTCTGGGAATGGGTGTGTGTGTGTGTGTGTGTGTGTGTGTGGGGGGGGTAATGATATAAGGGGAGCCTTTATATTAATGCCCTCTTACATCACTGACCCCCCCCCCCAAACTGGCCTGGTGGCGCTGTCCCTGACTTCCTCTCAGGTGCACCGTGCAGGGCTCAGTTAGTTGGCTCCAGCTTGGTGGCTATGGTTTTATCCTATAGTCTCCTCTCAACATTCCACACACATCTGACTTCTCCTATGACCCCCATCCCAGCGCCACTCCAACTCTTGACTCCTCTCCAGACTCCCCCTCAGAGACTGCAGACATGATACAAGAGATGGTCACAGACTGCAGACATGATACAAGAGATGGTCAGAGGCTGCAGACATGATACAAGAGATGATCAGAGGCTGCAGACATGATACAAGAGATGGCCAGAGACTGCAGACATGATACAAGAGATGGCCAGAGACTGCAGGCGTGATACAAGAGATGGCCAGAGACTGCAGGCATGATACAAGAGGTGGGCAGAGACTGCAGACATGATACAAGAGGTGGGCAGAGACTGCAGACGTGATACAAGAGGTGGGCAGAGACTGCAGACATGATACAAGAGGTGGGCAGAGACTGCAGACATGATACAAGAGATGGCCAGAGACTGCAGACATGATACAAGAGATCAGTGCAGCCTCACCAGTGCCCACCAAATGAAGCCTAATCAGTGCCCACCAAAGAAAGCCTCATCCGTGCCTGGATCACATACATCAGCAATCTCCTGCGTTGTCAGGGAGCTTGGATTTGAATTGCCCGGGATGCCACTGTAAGAAAGCCCCGCCTCCTAGACCGGCTCCTATGATCACGTCACACTGATTACATTTCACAGCATTGGATCAGTGTGCCGTCTATCTCAGGAGCCGGTCTAGGAGGCAGGACTTTCTTACATTTCAGACTCAAGCCTTGTGTGTCGTACACAAGGAGGGGAGGAGGGAGAAGAGGACTTTGACGCCCCTTCCCTCTGTCTCAGCTCACGGTGTACCCGGCCACCCGCCCAGGATCGGTCCTTGGCACCGCCGCAGCTGCCTACAGCCCAGGGCAGGCAGCCTACCCGGAAATTTCCTGGTATCCCTGTAGGCCAGTCTGGCCCGGAGCTCGGCTACAGCACAAATTGGCATATGCTATGTTATATAACTATTTTATATGATTGAAGCATCATCTAGTGGGCAAAAAAAGGTATTTGATTTTAAGTACTCAATCAGAGATAAAAAAAAAAAAAAGAATATTGCCCAATAGATGCTTTAGTCATACGAGATAGTTCTAGAACATAGAATACAGCAAGTTTCCTTGTAACTGAGCCGATCTGTTACATTGATCTTCCCCCCAACATCCTTTCCATGACTTCCTCTTCTAGTTCCCCCATTTCTTGTATAGTTATCGCAGAGGTAGGAAGTGAAGGAAAATTTCCCCAGTGGGGTTACAGACTGGAGAAAAGGCCTGGCAAAACTTGACTTTTTTTTTTAACTAAAGACTAATAAAAATTATTTGGCTGGAGTTGGGGTTTAATCTTCTATAAGCCTCCAATGTTTGGTAATATATAAATACGATAAAAAAATATATGCTAAATAAGCTTTGGAAGAGGTTGCCATCATCCTTGCAGTAATAGACAAAAGATTGGAAATTCCCCTTTGTTTAGGACTTTTACACGGCAACCAAACATATGCCACCATAGATTTATTTGTCAAAAATACAAATTTTTATAGTTCATAGTAAAAAATACCTCACCTCACATGAGGCTCAAACATTCTTGACACCATATGGGACAACACACCATGAGACCTTTGTGTTATGCAGCGTTATATAGTGTTGGGGATCACCACCCTTTAAGCAGTTGTTCTCCAATGCAAATTGTCCTCAATTAGGTTTTTATTACCGGTATGTTTGAGCCAAATGCTGCTGCTGGAGCCTGGAGCGGTGTCTGTGACTGTGGGAGGGACCAGCACCGTCTTGCTTGCAGTCAGAAGATCCCGCCGCTCCCGCCGGATGTGACGTCATGCCACTCATAGCGGCTGACGTTGGATTGTAAAGAGTGTATCTGTCCGTCGCGCAGCGGGGGGGCGGGACTGCAGTGGCCAATGCTTAAAGCGGCCGCTATGAGCGGCATGACGTTGGATTGGAAAGAGTGTATCTGTCTGTCGCGCAGCGGGGGGGGGCAGGACTGCAGTGGCCAATGCTTAAAGCGGCCGCGGCCGCGGCCCCAATGCTTAAAGCGGCCGCGGCCAAAATTCTTAAAGCAGCAGCATATTAAAGTGGCCCCAGGGCCGGCGGCCCACCGGGAAACTTCCCGGTATCCCGATAGGCCAGTCCGGCCCTGCTTCACTGTGCTTTTTTTTTTATCCATCCCCTGACTTGTCTGTTCACATCAGTATCCCTGAAATCTTTTGACAGTGCTTTGCCACCCATAGTTTATTATTTGTTTCAGTTGCACTACCATGGACTGAAATGTTCCAAGAAATCTCTTTCCATGCTGAGCTAATGAAAATTACCACAACTGATCACAGTTGAAAGGTAAATGGCTTTGTGTGCCATTAAGAAGGTGATTAGCTACACATTTTTAGAGGGGGGGGGGGATCCTTTTTCAAACTTAGTGATTCTGTTTTTGAATTTTTTTTTTTTTCTGACATGTAAGTGTCATATCTTTCACATGGATGTTATACGTTTAACTGAATAAATACAACTGGATAAACAAGGCTGCAAAGCAACAAAATGTGATTATTTTTAAGGGGGGGGGGTCATTTTTTCTATACCCACTGTATAATTATCCAGAAGCTTTGCCTTAACATATTCCATTGTCAGTTCATCGTGTGGACATGCATCAAGTGCTGTGACAAGCGTTTCATAACTTTCTGGTAAGCCACTGAGTAATAGTGCTGTGACATGAAAATCTTTTATTCCTTCTCTTATCCCTCTCAGGCGTTTGACTTCTGTGATCCTGCATATCATGGCCTTTCATCAGCTTGGTTTTGTATAGCTTTCTAATCAAATACAGTTTATTGCTGAGATTATCACTTTCATGTAATTTTTGTAACCCCTCCCAAATTTCTTTAGCAGTTTCACACTTACATATACAGGTATGTATGATTTGATAATCTTCTGTGCAAGCAGAGAATTTGCTCTGAGCTTTTTGATCTTTCTCCATCCACTCATCTGAAGAGTGTTCTGGCCTGACTTAATTTATACATTTCCATGTACCTTCTCTTATTAGCAGCATTTCCATATTGACTTTCCAAGACTGGTAATTATGGTTTGTCAGATTTGCAAATGAAAGCTTTGTTTGCAGCTGTGTTACTGGCTATTTGCTTTTATTTTTCTTTTGCAATCTTCTTTCTGTTGCTGTATATTGCATTTATTTGCTGTAGCTGGCTATGAGTGGGCTATGACTGGTTTCTCAGATTTTCTCTGTGTAGGTGTCTGGGCTATGCCTGGGCCCATAACCTGTTAGAAATTCTGAATATAGAACTACAGAACAGACAGTGACAGTCCACATGTGCTTTGCTGCTTAACTCCAAACAGGAAACTTTTTTTAGGGAAAAGACATAGAACATACCATAGATGCAGCTACAAACTTATAAACACTGCCATCTACTAGCTGAATATATCTACAATCAATGCTGATGTACAGTAGTTGTTGCACGAAATACAATTCTGAATTAAAACGGTTACAGTACTGAACATTATAATCCTGTGACTGTTGCTTACTACTTTTGCTAGGGAAGCTGGTATTAGACCAATTAGTCCTGGGCACTATCTTGTGAAAGAATATTTACCACTGAACACAGAGTTGTCTTTAGATCCGCTTGGCTATCTTGAACACAGAGAGGCTTTACATTGCAGAGGGGCATTGCAGAGGTATGGATAGTTACCCATTTGTTAGGGATAGTTTGGCCTTGCCCCTCAGTCAGAGGGGAAAGAGCTGGTGTTGTAATTGCTGAATATTCTTGCATAAAACGCATAAAAGAGAAGCCGTGTTGCTTGTTCCGTTCTAACTTCTGCCACATGAAAAGCCTCTGCAATAGAGATAATGTTAGATATTGTCAGGACTCTGGTGCAGCAAGCGTTCATTTCCTTGCAGCAAGTTCCTATTTCTATGCACATGTAAAGATGCCCCACAAGATGTATAAAGACAAATCCTGGCACTTGGTGTATGTAGACCTGAGGTCTATCTAGTCTCATTGCTGGATTGTCTTCAGCTCCTGATCCCTGTGTCCTGTATTCCTGAACCTGCTGATCTTGTTACTGACTCAGCTATATCTGACATTTCTTATTGGAGTTCCTATGCCTGCTATGCCTGTTGCTCAACTGTGTTACTGACCCGGCCTGGACTTCTGAGCACGACTTTACCCTCTGACTTTGAAGTACCTCACTGCCAGCACATTGCCAACTCTTGTCTGTCTCCGACCTGGAATCTAATCATGGTCCTGTACCTATCTGCCTGCCTGCTGCCAAACCCAGCTGGTGACCTGAATCCATACTTCTACCCAGTGGATCTCTTTGCTTCCAAGCTTCTTAAGTTCACTGCTTCAACTTCCTGGCACCTGCGCCTTTCCACTGCCCTAGCAGTCTCTGTTCCCACTACCAGGGGTTCTGGGACAGGAATTGTGCAAGAGGCCACCTACATCATCTCAGGCTCCAAATTCATGTACGTGATATATAAAGAGGGATTCGTTTAGCAGCGGGATGTATGTGAGACCCCGTCTAAGTTTACAACACCTTAGACAGGCACAGTGAAAAACTGTGTGCTTGGTAAAACACACATGCAATTTATAAACAAATACCTTCCCTGACTGAGCAGAATCCTCCATAATTTGTGTCTCACATGTTCCCCCTCCCAAGCACTGCATCACAGTGTGAGTTTCTACCAAGAGAGACAGTTCTGTCAATTCAGAAAGCAGTAAGCAGGACAATATGTGGCCAGGTGCTGATTGACAAGCTACAGACTTTTGAATCAGCAGTGACAATGCTCATAGTCACGTTTCCTGCAATATATTTTTATCTCACTGTAGTGTAGGCACAGAATAGATAAAGTGGCAACTTTGCTGTGAATTTAGGATCAGTGCAGCATTGTTGCCAACCTATCACAGAAAGCTCTATTAGGTTGACTTCACTGGCAGACTCAACAGGTATTTTTGGAGATCTTGCAGGGGGACTAAAGAAAAACTTTAAGTGCTAATACACTTACAGTATAATTTAGTGGTGCGGAACATGCCATATTTTTTAAATGGGACAACACAGTTCTACTTTAAGTGGTATCATCCTAAAAGCATGTCATTGTATCAGTTGTGGATTTTTTACAAATGTTCCCATCCATGTGTAAATAATTTCTCTCACCAACAGGTAGTTTTAAAATGGCTGCCGCATATTTAATGAACCATGTGCTTTTAGGGGGGAGGTGCAGCCATGTGTGGATGACCTCACTCAAAGTGACCTAGGATGTGGTCAAAAGATATGACCACATCCTGTGGGATGTTTTTCAGTGTACAGGATTATAAAAGGGTCAATTTGCATGAGAAAAGCTCTGTTTCTACCTCACCTTTTGGCCCTTAAACATCCAGGCTGCAGCCTGGCTTGTTTGTTCGTTTGTAGTTGCAGAAAACATGCGGCGAGGACCTCTTTGTCTTGTTGCTGCAGACATCCATTGGAATCCCACCAGAGCTAAGTATTCAATATTCTTGGGACAAGTGTTGTATGTTTAAGAAGCGTATTTCTGCTGTTTACAGACCATAGGCTGTTCATGTGTTAGGCATTGTTATATCTGCCAGTCTTGTGATATGTTCCGAATATTGTAATAGTTTGTATGTACAGCATGCTTTTTGTTTAGTAAAAGTACATTTATACCCTGCAGAGGTCTGAGCTTCCTTGGTTGTACCGCAAAGTAACCCTTGCTAGAAACGCAGGCAAAACATTTGGGGGCTCGTGCCAGGATTGCGCTATGAATTCAACTGAAGCAGACCTGTTTTCTGTGGTGTATTGTGTAGTTTGTGCTGGGTAAAAATGCTGTGTAAGCTGTTTAGGAAAAGCAAGGCTGCAGAGAGGTCTGGTGTCCAGAAGGAAGTGTGCAGTTTACCTATCTGGGCCAGAAACAATGAGTGGGAGCCTCTTGCTAAAGTATTTGCAAAGTATGCTTCTCCCTTGAATAAAACTTGGGGTGATAAAGTCTCAGATCATTTTGTAGATTTTAGCCTTAAGGGGTTTGGTTTAAGTAAAGCAGAGAAGATGACAGTGTCCACATTGGGTTGGCACTTTCTACATGCTCTCTATATAGAATCACAGAGAAGGGAGAAGGCAGAGGATGAACTTAAGGTATTAAAAGGCCAACTAGCAGTTGCTTCAGAGTGTGTGCGTTCAACTGCTAGTCGGGCTGATGATTTGCAAGAGCGGTGTGCAGCTCTCATTTCCAAATCAATTAATGCCTTAAGGGAAAGGAAGGGCCGAAAACCTGTTAGTAAAGCCAGGGTACGTGCCATTGTCACATCCCAAAACTGGGATTGTGAGGATGTCTCCTCCAATGAGGATGAGGAGATAGAGTTTGATGTTTCAGATGATGACTATGTGTCTTATTCTGATGATAGTGATGATCTGAATGAGTTTCATGCAAGTCCAATAATGCGGAATAGTGCTTGTGATGAACTGAATGAAGTGGAAAAGGGGCCTATTCAAATTGAGCCCAAGGAGCTGCTTGCAGTGGTGACCGAAGAAACTGCAAGCGAGGTAAAGTATTTAGGTAAAGTTAAACCGGCAGTGGCTTTGAAGTGTGTTCAAACTTCTGTAGGCAGAGCTGAAGATTTGAATGAGCGGTGTGCAGCCCTCATAAGCATTTCTAATGATGTAACAAAGGACAAAGGCCCTAAGCCTGCAAGGAAGACAAGGCCTATGGTCTCCAGAAGAAACATGTGGACTGATTTACTTAAGGCAGGGGTCCCTAAAGGGGAAATAGATGGGATCCCCACACCAGCTTTGTTTGAGAAGTGGGAACAAGTGAATGGGAATGGTTTATTCAGCCACATTAAGTGTTTCTGCTGTCATAGAATGGGGCATTTTGCTAGATACTGCCATGCTGTGACGATTGGACAACAGCAGGCCAGTATTCGCAGGACAGCACGGAGAGACATGCAAGTTTATTCCTTTCGTTGGAAGTCAAAGCCTTTCAGTGAAAATGTAACCAGGCAACAGTGGGCACCCTATAACAGTTTTGCAGTTAAATGTGAGCAGTGAGCTATGTTTTTTGGCACAGGTGGAAGGAACATATAATCCGCTTTGTCTCTAATTTTTAAGGTACCGAGCACCGAGAGGTGGACCGGGCAGAGCAAATTACAAAACCGGATGGGATGGGACAGACCAGAAGATGAGAGCCTGAGGAAGATGCAGATGATTTCCTGATGGTGGCTTAATTGGAGTGGACTTACATCTGAGCATTTACCAGAAGGAGGACAAAGAACTTTCATCATTTAGGATTTTCTTTCCACAGACTGCCAAGGACATTGCTAACCCTGTTTTAAGTAATGTTGTAGCTGCCAGGGACTTGGTCTGACCGCTCAGATGATACGGGGGTCGAAAGGGAATTTTTTCCTCCCATTGAACGGGGGGGGGGGGGTTATTTTTGCCCTTTCCTGGCAAAGGCTTTAAGAGATGTTGAAGTTTGTATTGCATATACATTGTACATGCTTAAGATAATTAGCTTGTGCATGTTGTAGATATTTTTTTTTTTTTTTTTTGTAAAGAAGTAGAAATGTTTGTAATGTTGGTAATTATTGCCAATGTATGGGATCAAGAGGTGGATTGTATCAGTTGTGGATTTTTTACAAATGTTCCCATCCATGTGTAAATAATTTCTCTCACCAACAGGTAGTTTTAAAATGGCTGCCGCATATTTAATGAACCATGTGCTTTTAGGGGGGAGGTGCAGCCATGTTTGGATGACCTCACTCAAAGTGACCTAGGATGTGGTCAAAAGATATGACCACATCCTGTGGGAGGTTTTTCTGTGTACAGGATTATAAAAGGGTCAATTTGCATGAGAAAAGCTCTGTTTCTACCTCACCTTTTGGCATTTAAACATCCAGGCTGCAGCCTGGCTTGTTTGTTTATTTGTAGTTGGAGAAAACATGCGGCGAGGACCTCTTTGTCTTGTTGCTGCAGACGTCCATTGGAATCCCACCAGAGCTAAGTATTCAATATTCTTGGGACAAGTGTTGTATGTTTAAGAAGCGTATTTCTGCTGTTTACAGACCATAGGCTGTTCATGTGTTAGGCATTGTTATATCTGCCAGTCTTGTGATATGTTCCTAATATTGTAATAGTTTGTATATACAGCATGCTTTTTGTTTAGTAAAAGTACATTTATACCCTGCAGAGGTCTGAGCTTCCTTGGTTGTACCGCAAAGTAACCCTTGCTAGAAACGCAGGCAAAACAGTCATGACTAAAGTTAGTTGATTAAGTTACCTGTTTTCCCTTTGGATGTTTGGACCACTGCTTAGTATTCAGTTTGACCACTTGTCTACTAGCCCATTTTAAAAACAGCAGCTGGTAGAGCAGTATTTTAAACACATTTATGCTTAAATTTGTTTAGCAGATGATGGGCTTTCCTGGTAGAAGTGATTCAGGTGGATGTAAAGCTGCCCAATCACTTCCACATCCCACCAAAGGTACCTCCTGCCCGACTGCCCCTACCATGTATCCAAGGCTCCACTGTGCTACCTACGAACCTGGGACTTGCATGGAGGGTGTTGACAGGTGGAACAGAGGGAGACCAGTGAATGTCAGTTTGCTGATCTCTTCTCCTGGGAATGAACACAGAAGAGACAGGTATTACATCTTTTCAGGATTCAGCTGTCACTTTCCCTGTCTGTTGTTGCAAGGGATAAAGCTACTGGTCTGTGCTCCTTTAGCTTTAGTGGAGGTCAGAGGAGACTCCTGATGCCCCAGTAAAGAAAACTTGTCATTACAGTATGCTATAAAAAAATAATAATGTAAACATATAAAAAAAATAAAATAAAAAAATAATAAATAAATATTTGCATTTGATATACGTGCGCTAATATTAGGTGATATTGCAACTGCCACCACTTTATTCTCCAGTGTCTTTGCTTTCAGAAAACATACTGTATATTGTTTTTTTTTTTTGGGGGGGGAGGGGGGGTTAACTAATCTTTAGGCCTATAATATGCCTTTTAACATATGTGTGAGAAAAGAAAAAATGGTTCTGGTAAAAAAGTGGCTAACTTTTATCTTTTTCGCCTTATAACTTTTTGATTCTTGCTCTGCAAAAAAGAACTGGAACCAGAGGCTGTATTGATTTTACAACCAGACACAGAGGTAACACACTGAAGCAAAGTGTAAATTAAAGACATTTGAATAGAAATATATAAAACTGCCAGTACTAATAGCGTGAAGACATAAATGAGGCGAGGCTCTGTATGGTCTACTGGAATGAAAATCTAAATAAGAAGAAAGAGACCGGACGCGTCTAGTCCGATCCAGACACCTCAGACCCTCCTGGTTCCAAGACGTATCTATGACCTTGTTTTTATCATATACTTTATGTGCGATTATGTACGATTTATCTTTATAATACGTGTAATAAAATTTATATATTTTCATACTCAAGTCCTGATTCTTGCCGTTGAAAGTCCCAATCCTCAGGGGTTATTTTTGTTCCGAAAATCTAAATAAGGTTCTTTGGAATGTTTTTTGATGCAGCAACATATGATATATCTATAGTTCAAGCCCCCACAAGAGTGTTAACAAAAACAGTTCATTTCAGGTGCATCATGAAAGTGAGATGCCAGGCCCTTGTATACAGCTGGAAGAGTAGCAAGCATGCTGTTACATGCCAGAAAATCATTGCACTTCAGTTTATTGTTCAACCAATATTGAGCACCACAGGCATACCTGAGAATTTTTAGTATTCAGTGAGTCTGTGCTTAGATGGTGAGTGTACGACTAAGATGATATACACTCTCCGGCCACTTTATTAGGTACACCTTGCTAATATCGGGTTGAATCCCCTTTTGCCCCCAGAACGTCCTTAGTTCTTTGCTGCATAGATTCAACCAAGTGTTGGTAACATTCCTCAGAGATTTTCATCCATATTGACATGATAGTATTACGCAATTGTTGCAGATTTGTTGGCTGCACAGCCATAATGCGAATCTTCCGTTCCACCACATCCCAAAGGTGGTCTATTGGATTGAGATTTGGTGACTGTGGAGGCCATTGGAGTACAGTGACCTCATGTCATGTTCAAGAAACCAGTTTGAGATGATCTGAGCTTTGTGACATGGTGCATTATCATTGCCATCAGAAAATGGGTACACTTATAGGCATGCATAGAGGGTGTCACCCCATGTGGGGCAGATTACCCCTGCTGCCTGGGCTCCCTATGTACACCCCCCCTTACCGCAGCACTTCCAGCTTCCCTCCTCTCCTCTCCTGCTGGCTGCTGGATGCTGCAACAGGATGTTTCAGGATAGAGAGCAAGGGAAGGGGAATGTGTCATTTACTGGCCCCTTACTTTTCTAAATGAACACAGAGAGTGATCCGTACCGATCACTCTCTGAGTTTATTCATAACTGAATCATAGTAAACTGTGCTTACTTTGACACCATCCAATTCCCTACTGACACCACTCTCTGCCCTATGCCCTACTGACACTGTCTACTGCCCCACTGACAAAGTCCACTGCCCTACTAACAGACACCATTTACTGTCCTACTAACTCCATCCACTGTACTACTGACACTGTCCGTTTTTTAATACATTTTAAAATATTTACATTTATTTATAACAGTGTGTGTTTTGTTTGTGTATTTGTGTGTAAATATACATAAGGCTGTGTACTCCTATGGGTACACTGTAGTCATAAAGGAATGGATATGGTAAGCAACAACATTGAGGTAGGCCGTGGTGTTTAAACGATGCCTAATTGGTACTAAGGGGCCAAAAGTGTGCCAAGAAAATATCCCCCACTCCATTACACCATTGATACAAGGCAGGATGGATCCATGCTTAATGTTGTTTACACCAAATTCTGACCCTACCATCTGTATGTCTAAAATCGAGACTTATCAGACAAGGAAACGTTTTTCCAATCTTTTATTGTCCAATTTTGGTGAGCCTGCATGAATTGTAGCCTCAGTTTCCTGTTTTTAGCTGTCAGGAGTGCCACCCAGTGTGGTCTTCTGCTGCTGTAGCCCTTTTCCTTCCAGGTTTAATGTGTTGTGTGTTTAGAGATCGTATTCTGTATACCTTAGTTGTAACAAGTGGTTATTTGAGTTACTGCCTTTCTATCGTCTTAAACCAATCTGCTCATTCTCCTCTGACCTTTTCGTCCACAGAACTGCCGCTCACTGGATACTTTATCTTTTTCGAACCATTCTCTGTAAACCCTAGAGATGGTTGCGTGTTAAAATCCCAGTAGATCAGAAGTTTTTGAAATACTCAGACCCAGAGGTGGGGGACTCGAGTCACATGACTTGACTTAAGTCAGACTTAAGTCACCAGTTTGAGGACTTGAGACTTGCTTGACTAAAATTAATAAAAGACTCGACTTGACTTTGACTTGGTATTCATGACTTGAGACTTGACTTTGACTTGTGACATATGACTCGAAATTACTTTACTTTTTTAAGTTATAAAATATTTGCATTTTCTCAAGATGTGTTAAAGCAAAATTATTGTGCCTGATATGTTTCTGACACTACAGTCACTTAAAACACCTCAGTGTGTTCTGATTTTTAGGACACTGGCTGTTTAACAATGGAAATACTTAAAGTGGAGTTCCAGCCTCAAACGAAAATTTGACATCCGCTTGCTCTAAGTAACCTGAAAAAGAAATGGATAATCGCAATTTTTTTTTTTTTTGCTTTACTCACCTTGTTCTTGAAGAAAATATACTTACCTTCCTTCCACTTCCTCCCTTTGCGGCTGCAGCCCGCGCTGTCTCTTCCTGCTTGCATTTTCAAGGTAAGTATTTCTGCTAAAAGGTAAGTGAACCTGGGGACAGTTCAGAGGCTATCATTGCTGAAATGCACTAGCCCTGACTGTCCCGGGGTATTTTTATCTAAAAAAATTTTTTGGAGGCCGGAATTCCGCTTTAACATGTTTTTAGTGACTGTGGTGTTGAAAAATGACCGGACGAAGGATTTTGAGCTGTTTGGGCATTCAAAGTGTTTCTTTAATATGGCAAGAAAAAAGCACTAAGCAGTTTTGTTAATGTTGAAAATAAAACAAAACCTTTTCTGACCACTGACTTTTAACTAATTTAAAGGTGAAAATTGGGGTAGATCAGTATTTTGACTTGATTTGTGACTTGACCAAAATAAATGACTTGACTTGGCTTGATTGACTTCTAGCAGGGACTCGACTTGACTTGCTTGCTTTTCGCCACAGTAACTTGGGACTTGCTTGAGACTTGAAGGTTAAGACTTGAGACTTGCTTGTGACTTGCACATGTGTGACTTACTCCCATGTCTGCTCAGACCAGCCCTCTGGCACCAACAACAATGCCACATCCAAAGTCACTCAAATCTCCTTTCTTCCCCATTTTAATGCTCAGTTGGAACTTCAGCATGTTTTCTTCACAACGTCTAGATGCCTAAATTCATTGAGTTGCTGCCATGTGATTGGCTGATTAGCAATTTGTGTTACCAATCAATTGAACAGGTGTACCTAATAAAGTGGCCGGTGAGTGTATGTTGGCTAGGAAAAACTGATAGATGGATTTTTTTGCTGCCAATACACTAATACAACATTAACAAGATACTTAACTTTATTACAAGTTTGTTATGGTTAAAAACTCTTAAAATCATTCAAAATTGATTAAATGTGAAAAGCCTCCCTTTATTATTGCCCTCAGGGAAAAATATGCAGTATTTGTTGGGACTCGGGAGTGTCCCCTTTGAAGAAATACACCTCAACACATTTTGCGCATAAACCACTTCCTACAGAGGTGTAGGGGAGCGCTTAAAACAGACAGAAGTTAACTTCCGGTTACGGCGCCTCATGTGAGAGGAGCGAGGCACAGTGGCTCCGGATCACAGGCATACAAAACTTGCTCAAAAACCCACTGACACTCACCTAACCCCCCCGCACGGCACAGCTGTCACCCCGGAACGGCGGATGGACACATTCCCCCTTCACAGTGGGTCCGGCGCTTCCACAAGCCCCTGCTCTGATCCACCCCTCCCTGTCACCCCAGCAGTAGGGATGATGGAACTTTTCAAAAGTTCGGTTCGACCAGAACACCAGAACTTCCAGAAAGTTCGGCCCAGATTTCAGAGCCCCATTGAAATCAATGGGACCCGAACTTCGGTAATCAAAAAACCCCATTTTGAAGCCCTAAAACCCAATAAATGCCCCTAAAAAGTGCCTAGGGTTCTGGGTCATGCCCCAGAGACTATTAATCACACAAAAAAAAGTTCTTTAAAATTGTCATTTTTGACAGAGAGCCAATTATTGAAAAAATTATTGAAAAAAAAAAAAAGAGATTTCTTTGGATTTAGTGTCTGGGGGGTCTAAAGAATGTACCTGTGAAGTTTCAGCTCTGTAGCATGTCCAGAACCAGAAAAAAAAGATTGTTTCTATTAGGTCACTTATAGAACAGGAATATGGCTCCGCTATTTTCACACCTTGCCGGTTTTGTAGCAAGCGTTTTTTTTGGGCATTTTTTGGGGGTTGTTGGAGGCAGGCATAACTTCAGAACTTCTGTGTAGGGGTATACATTTATAGGTGTGAAAGTAGCAGAACATTATGCTTGCGCTAATGAAATAATTAACACCCATATGGCTTCTCTCCTTTCACACCTATATATGTGTATGTGTATATATACATATAAGTGTGTGTGTATATATAACCCTATACAGAAGTTCAGATGTTTTGCCTGCCTCCAAAGACCCCCAAAAAATGCCCAAAAAAACTCCTGCGCCAAAAACAAAACGCCCAGGTGTGTTATTGCAGGTGTTTTTTTTGGGCATTTTTTTGGGGTCTTTGGAGTCAGGCATGACATCTGAACTTGTGTATAGGGGTATATATACACACACATGTATGTATATATACACCTACACATATATAGGTGTGAAAATAGCAGAACACTATGCTTGCGCTAATGAAATAATTAACAGGCATATGGCTCCGCTCCTATCACACGTATATATGTGTATGTGTATATATACATACATGTGTGTGTATATATACCCCTATACAGAAGTTCAGATGTTTTGCCTGCCTCCAAAGACCCCAAAAAAATGCCCAAATGTATAGGGGTATATATACACACACACTTATATGTATTATACACATATACACATATAGGTATGATAGGAGCGGAGCCATATGCCTGTTAATTATTTCATTAGCGCAAGCATAGTGTTCTGCTATTTTCACACCTATATATGTGTAGGTGTATATATACATACATGTGTGTGTATATATACCCTATACACAAGTTCAGATGTCATGCCTGACTCCAAACATGTCCTCAAAAAAGCCCTATAAACGCCTGCAGCAAAAAGCAGGCTGACCGGCGAGAAGCCATATCGCTGTTCTATAAGTCACCTAAGAGAAACGATCTCTATAGCTGTCATCCTGAAATGGAAGGGTTTGGTCACCCTGCCATAGCAGTCAGTGTCAGTTCACCCTACACTACACTACGGTCACCCTGGCACTTAACACTTTCCCTACAGAAACTAGATTTTTGAAGCTAACTATAGTGGAAAATAGCACCCTAACTACACTAGATATCCCTTTCCTCACACTAATAATTGCTAAATGACACTTTTGAAGCAGAAGTAACAGAACTGCTTCCACTCTCTTCCACGTCCCTGTATTAAAATGCTAGGAATTTGGCGGGGCTATCTTATATACTGGGGGGCGTATTCACTAATGATTGGCCTCTGGACCCCCTAGGTACTCCAATCACATTCCTAGAATTCTCCTGCCTCCTCAATTGGCTTTTACTAATGGTTCTGGTCCAATCATGGGCTTTTAAAGCCCATTTCCTGTCCCATTGCATTTTGGTCGGTTCTGGTTGCCGAATTCCGAACGTTTTCAGCAAAAAGTTCTAAATTCGGCCGAACCTCGAATAGTCAATGTTCGGGTCGAGCCGATGGTCAACCCAAACCGTTCGATCATCCCTACCCAGCAGCTAATATGGCGGACAGTGAGCACATGCAGGCAGGATGGACGAAGCCGACACATACTGCGCCTCTAGCCACAAACTTAACCCTTCAGGAGGAGCAATATGCTAAAAAAAGCTCAGGCTGTAGCAGCTCTATTGTCTCAAACCATCACGGCAGCTGTAGGCAGAGCTGTAGCAACAGGCATCATCCAGTTAAAAAGAAATTGGGAGATCATGCTAAACGGCTTACTGAGCTAGAACACCGCATGTCAGACATGGAGGATGAAATTCACCAGTCGCATGCAAGCGACCAACAGTATGCTCACACACAACTGTGAAAAGCTGGATGACCTGAAAAATCGAGCTCGGTGAAACAACTTAAGGATCTTAGGTCTGTCTCCCTGAATCTTTTACTCCAAACAGGCTACAGGAAATCCGCTCTACTTGCATCCCGGTCGCACTGGGCATCACATCAGTGTGCCTAGTAGAGAGAGTTCATCGCCTGGGAACTTCATCGAATGACCGGCGAACCCCTCACCCTGTGATAATGCGATACCTTAACTACTCGGACAGAGTGGCCCTCCTGAGAACCTTCAGGAACTCTAAAGCCCTGCAATTGGACGGTCAAAAACTCCTTATGTTTGCGGATTACTCCCAGGAAGTGTCCAGGAGAAGAAAAGCCTTCTAACCAATCTGTTCAGCCCTCTTCCAAAAAGGGTTGAAATTGACTCTAGCTTACCCTGCTACACTTGGCTTCAACGATCCATTTGGGGAATCAAAATCATTCTCTTATCCAGAAGAAGCATTGCATTACCTCCAAACCTTTCTACACATAACCTTGGAACCTTCAACACCTATGACCTCTCCTCGCCCTTCTGGCCCCAGAGATCAACGCAGCCCAAGGAAAGACCCCTCAAAGGGGGTCACAATTGCACTAAGCCCCGCTGAGATCCATGCAGTTACTGAGTTACTGAATGCCGAGATACCTTTTCAGCCTTATGTGAGATGCTAACGACTCTCTACCCACTACAAGCTGAAAACCGCTAGACATCTGGTTGTGTTAGTATTGTTAGGTTCTGATCTTGCATTCTCCCTTCTGTTTTGTTCCATTAACAGCCTTATCAGAGAACAAGCTTACACCCTCCTGAATTTCCCTTCGACAACAACTTGCCTCAGGACCCAATCTCCTGATCCACCCTCGGGGTGACACCCAAAATATCCGAGGTCCACGGGGGAATAACCCACCTGTCTCCGGTAATGCTGTCCGTCCCATGGTGGTACACATGTGGAAAAAAGAGAAGTCAACACTTCACATGGTATGTTTCTGGTATAGTTTGTTATTCCCTCTTACTGTATGTCTCACCAGTTATCCCTCCAATCCTCACCTCTCGAATGGCAAGCACCATGACCCGCAACACCAACCAACCCCTAGGCGAAATGTGGACACCTTCACCTTACCCCCTCTTTGTCCCTGGAAATACCTTATTAGCTCAGCACTCAACAACACCTCCTTATATACCCAGTCCAGTATGAGAATTACATCCTGACATGTTAAAGGGCTCCACTCCCCCCATAAACGCATGGCCATCCTGCGACACCTAAAACATCTTAAAACAGACATTGTTGTACTGCAGGAAACACACTTAACAGAAGCAGATTTTTCCCGTCTGCGAAAACTGTGGGTAGGCTAAGTCCATGGCTCAGCAGCGGTTAGGGGCAAGGTGGGAGTAGTTACCCTCATCCACAAAAATCTACCCTGTGAAGTCTTATTGACCAGTCATGACACCGAGGGCTGTATCCTTACCATCACACTCACGGTACATTCTCGACATTGGGCCCTCACAAACGTTTATGCCCCAAACTCCTCATCCAAGCTATTCTTCCAACAGTTGATGTCACATCTAGCTCCCTTTGTACACCTCCCCCTCCTCACTTGAGGCGATTTTAATTCAGTAATGCATCTGCAGGAGGATAAATTCTGCAGGAGATGCCCGCAGACCGTCTCTCATGCTCGGACCGACACCCCACTAACGCAGACAACCTACCTCTGGAGGTTGACCCACCCGGAGGGCAAAGATTATACCCACACCATACTTTGACGAGAATTGACTATCTCTTCTGTAATCATACACTGCTACAATATGTTTCAAATCCTCATATACATGAAATAGCGATTTCAGACCACGCCCCAATCACAGTAGACTTATTGGGTTTTTTACCACAAAACTCAGTGAAAACTTGGTGGTTCCCATAATTTTTTATCGAATAATTGACAGTTACATGACATTATACAAAACAAATGGTCAGACTATGTAGCTACTAATTCAAATCACTGCAATAACCCTAAACTTTTTTGGGAAGCAGGCAAGGCAGTGCTCCGTGGCAGAATCCTTGCCTTTAGGGTGGGATACAAAAAGAACGTTAGTAAACAATACACTGAAGCAAGCACCGCTCTGCGTACAGCACAAGGCCAGTTGGCTCTACACAATACCTCAGAACCTGGAGAAAAGCTAAAGTTCTTTTGGATCACTGGGCTTAAGCTCAGGAACAGTTGCACAAATCCTTTCTAGACCTTCAATACCATAAATATGGTAACAAAGCAAGGAAGTTGCTAGCCAGCTTAAGCAAAGGACACCCCCCCACTCATATCATATATTTGAAAAACACACACGACAAGCCCACCTCGTCTCCCAAGGACATAAACCTTATACTTGAAAACTGTTATGCAAATCTTTATGGCCCTGACCCCATAGACAAAGACAAGGCACAAGATTTCCTAGATTGAGTCCCTCTCCCAAAACTGAACCAATCACCTTTAGATCAACTTAATGCACCGATCACCCTTTCAGAGGTTACTACCGCAATCTTCTCCCTGGCTAATGGCAAAGCCCTGGGCCCTGAAGGCTTTACATCAGAATTTTACAAAATTACCTCTACCACAATTTCAGCAATGCTACTCTCTGTCTTCCAATCATTTGTAGATGGGGGTCAATATCTCCCTTCAGGCTTCCAAGCACATATTAACTTAATGCCAAAAAAGGGCAAAGACCCTACAGAGCCGGGATCCTACTGTCCAATCTCTCTGCTTAATCCCAATTCCAAATTACTATACAAAAACTTTGCACAGAGATTGGCGTTGATAATGCCAACTCTGACACATCAGACACAAGCAGGCTTCATAAAAGGACGCACAGCCACCGCCAAGATACAAAAAGTTCTTACAGTCCTAGAATATGCTAGAGCCAACCCTTCTAGTGACCTAGCGATTATCACACTCGATGCAGAAAAAGCATTTGACAATGTGAACTTTCAATGGCTACAGATGGTCCTTCAGACCTTTGGCTTCACTGGACTCTTCCTTCATCTGACTAAAGCCATGTACTCCTGAATGGGATAGCTGCTGGTCACATTTCTAACAATATAAAATTGTACAACGGTACCAGACAGGGTTTTCCCCTATCACCTCCGTTATTTAACTTAGAACCTCTTTCTAGACATTTCTTGACACACCCACATCTTCACGGAGTCACAATAGGTAACCAAGAAATTCGCATAGCACTTTTTGCTGACAATATCCACATATTCACCTCCAACCCACAAAACAACATAACACATATTCAAGGCCTGCTCGGGTCTGCGGATAAACTTCTCAAAGAGTGAGATCCTGCCTCTATATCATACTTGATTACCACCATTGTCAACCACTTCAATATTCCCTATAGCCAAAAACAATATCACCTATCTGGGGATCAGATTCAGATACAGAGCCCCAATCTGGCCCAGACCCCACTCTCTCCTGATAGGCTAGCTGACTTTGATTGACAGCAGCGGCAGCCAATGGAATCTTTTCCACCATGGGACCATTTGATCCTCTGGTGTAATCACCGGTATAACACTATAAACCAAATATCCTTTGCTGATTGTAATTCTTTGACAATAAGGTAATAAATTGTTACCTGTATAATTGCATTATATTATATATACTGAATGTACTCTGAGCAATATCCTGCCTTTTAGACATTCGAGGATCAATTTGCTGAGTTACTCTTCTCCCCATATATATCTTGCCCTTATCTCCGCGCCCTCTATGTCCGCCCGGGAGGCATTGGCTACACCCCTAGACAGGTGTGTTTTTCCTGCTCGACACATAGACAACAATGCAATAATATCGATCTAACCATTATGTCACTAATTGATGTTTTGCTTATATTTAAGAAATCTCTGATACAAAAAGTTTTGGTCCTGAAGAAGCACGCTGCGAAACGTGTCGACCTACAGATCAGATAGGATTCTGCAATATATGATGTACTTTGATGTTGTGATTTTGCTAACAATAACCTACACATTTCTCCCATTGATCCTTTGAGATTGTCTGGGTTAGAAATAGTCTTAGGTTATTGATTTAAATTTTAGACTATATTATTTTCTGTTTGGTGTCATGTATGTTTTAAATGAGGATAGTCTGTTTTTTGTCCTCGTTTTTTAATTGTGTTGAATAAACATTATATATTTTACTCAAATTGTGAGTCGCAGTGATTCATCTCATGGTGTGCCTTAGAAAGTCCAGTCTTGTGTTTTTGTGCAGAACAAGCTGAGAATTGGTTCTCTAGCTCATAGTTCTTCACAACCTTTTTTCCTCAAAATTTTCATAATTTTAGGCCAATTTGTATTCTGCTACATATTTATGATAAAATAAAGCCCAATAAGCGTATTTTTAATGGCTTGCGCAAAAGTTATTCCATCTACAAACTAGGGGAAAGATTTATGTAATTTTTATTTTTTTATTTTTTTTTATTAGTAATGGCAGCGATTTGCGATTTTTAGCGAGACTGCGGCATTGCAGCGGACAGATCAGACCCCTAAATGACATTTTTGAGGGGACCAGTGACATTACTACAGTAATCAGTGCTAAAAATATGCAATGCTACTGTAATAATGACACTAGCAGGGAAGGGGTTAACCCAGGGGTGATCAAAGGGTTAAGTGTGCCTAGATGGTGTTTTCTAACTGTGGGGGGAAGGGATTGTAATATCAACACAGAGACCTGTGTTCCTAAATAGCAGGAACACAGGGGCTCTGTGATGATACCAGAGAGAACAACAGTCTGCTGTGTTTACAACAGCAGATCGCCGTTCTCTCCTTATGGATGGCGATCACGGCTGCACTGTGGCAATCGCGGCCACTGGCCCCGCGCCTCAGCTTCCCTGCTGTCGAGTGGGTGTAGGTGTGCGGCTCCGGCAGCGTGCACGCCCACAGGAGCGCTCCTGTGAACCGCTGTATAGGTACAGCGCTTCACGGGAACCTGCCGCCGTATAACTGTTATACATCGGCTGGTCGGCAATTGGTTACGTTAAAAAACCTTCTGTGTGCAGCAGCCCCCCCAACACTTACCTGAGGTCCCTCTCTGTCCAGCAATGTCCATGCATGTCTCAGCCATCCGAGATTCTCCCTCTTGATTGGCTGAGACACAGCAACGGCGCCATTGGCTGCCGCTGCTGTCAATCAAAGTCAGCTAGCCTATCAGGAGAGAGAGGGGTCTGGGCCAGATTGGGGCTCTGTATCTGAATGGACACAGGAAGCTGTGACTCGGCTTGGGTGCCCCCATAGCAAATTGCTTGCTGTGGGGGCACTCAATAGCAGGGAGGCGCCAGGAGCACAGAAGAGGGACCCGAGAAGAGAAGGACTCGGGCTGCTCTGTGCAAATCCACTGCACAAAGCAGGCAAGTATAACATGTTGTTATTTTTGTAGGAGAAAAAAAACGAGACTTTACAATGATTATAAGCACTCCCCTACACCTCCTGCGGAAGCAGTTTACCGGCAAAATGCATTGAAACACCCCCAGTAAATATTGAGACATCTAAACCAACAAGTTTTGATGGAATTATATAAATATTGGGTATTTGTATCTGCAGGCAATAAATAAAGGGAGGCTTTTCTATTTAGTGCCCGTTCACATACGAGCGACGCTACTTCCAGGGGCGACCTCCGAGGTCGCGGTGCGAGCAGCGCGCCGCGACCTCGGAGCGGCCGCCACGGACTTCATAACATTGAAGTCTATGGCGGTCGCCTCTGGGTCGCCCCAAAGAAGCTTGTGTCGCTCCTATTAGAACGGGTCCGCAGCTTCCCTATGGAAGGCGACCTACGGCGACCTGTGAGGCGACCAGGTCGCCTCACAGGTCGCCCCAGTGTGAACGGGGGCTTAATGTATTTTGTATGTTTTTAAATATTTTTAACAAAGTTATATATTTTTTTAAAAGATGTTGCAATAGTGTCTTGGTACAAAAAAAAAAAAAAAAAAAATCAATCTTTCTGCTTTTTCCTATGTCTCATATACCATTAGGATGCGGTGCCATAAGCAACCCCCATACTTATATGGTGTCATATACTTTATTTTGTCTAATTTCTGTTACAAATGTTGGAAATCAGTAACTCACATTTCTAAATGAATGGGTTAATAGCGGTTTTGCTAGGGTTTCCTCCATTTACATGCTATTGAAGCTACCTAGATAACTATTCTTAGCAGACAGGAAGGTGGAGGGAGGCACTTGGGAGGCATTAGTAATGTGGCAGGAAATGGAATCCACTATCTTTGAACACAGACTGGGCATCAATTATTGTCACTATTGTCAATGCCTGCACATTACCTCAACTGACCATTTGTTGCTGGTGTACAAGGTATGACAATTTAATTCCTGGAATGCCTGTGGCATAGCACTATGATTGTGAGTCGCGCAGTCATTCGCACTCGTCCATGTTCTGACATGTTCTAACTTGCAGTTGCCTAGATAACAGACCAGTCTTTATGGATAAGTAGAAGAAATAACGTGTGTGCGTTACATTGTTGTTGGAAAATGAGTGACAGGAATTTGGAGAAGAAGATTATCATCAAATATTGCGTGAAAATTGGAAAAAATGCAAGTGAAGCGTTGGCTCTATTACAGCAGGTTTATGATGAACATTTCCTGAAGATATCAAGTAGTTTTGAATGGCATAGGCGGATTAAGGAGGGACGGAAAGATGTCCATGATGATGCAAGATAAGGCCAAGCAAAAATGCAAAGGACGGCTGAAAATTTGGATAGAGTGTGAACTCTGATACACTACTGCAGGTTTGTTTTTTGTTTTTTTTCACAAAGGGACAGTATACTACCAGTTCATAGAACATTGTACAACCATCAACAAACATTATTACTTGGAAATTCTGGAAGGATCATGGGAATCTGTTTGGATGAAAAGACTGAAACAAGTGGATTCTCCCCCATGACAATGCTCCGGCAGAAACCATTTTTTGTACAGTCCATCCCAGGAATTGTCACACCTCTTATTGATTGGCAGAAAAGAGTAGTGCTACTGCTGTTGGCGTGTAGATTTGGTAATTTATTTGATTAGACTGAATCATCTGTAAAAAGCCAGATTGCTCCCATTTATCTCCATCAGGGACCTCCAGTATAATGACTTCACACACATGGGCCTAAGTGTAAGATATGAGCTGAGCTCAATTCCCCTACCCACAGAATCATTCCCAACTCCTATACCCAAACCCCAACTTCCCCACCCACACCGCCACGAACATGTCTAACCTATTACCCCAACCTTCATAAGTTATCCACACCTAATAACTCCCTATTGACCAGGATCAGAATTTATTCACATATGTGCTGCAAGATATGTCAAAGAACCAGGGCCATCTTTAATATGGATTGGGCCCTGAGCAAAACATTTCTTGCCCCCCCCCCTTTATTCTTGGGACACACAAAAAAATAGCAGGTAGACTCAAAATAAGTTTACTGCAGCAGATCATGCAGTGACTACAGTTGGTTGCCAGAAGTTATAGTCTATCCTTATTGCTTACAGACTGGTTGCTAAAGGTTACAATACATCATTTCTGCTTGCCAATTGGTTGCTAAAAGTTACTGTACATTATTACGGCTCACTGATTGGTTGCTAGAAATTACAGCAGATCACTACTGTTCACTGATTATTGATTGCTACAGGTTATTGCACATCATTATCACTTACTTAGTAGTGGAGCAATCCCAAATAATTGAGCAAGTAAAGCGGCACATTAATACACATACTACAGGAGAGGGTCAGAGATTGCAAACGTACTACAGGAGAGCGTCAGAGACTGCAAACATACTACAGAAGATGGTCAGAGACTGCAAACATACTACAGAAGATGGTAAGAGACTGCAGACATACTACAGGAGACAGTCAGAGACTGCAGATATGCTACAAGCGACAGCCAGAGACGACAGAT
Organism: Pelophylax lessonae; assembly: GCF_965119305.1. Classification (NCBI taxonomy): domain Eukaryota; kingdom Metazoa; phylum Chordata; class Amphibia; order Anura; family Ranidae; genus Pelophylax; species Pelophylax lessonae. Next base: position 271,995,546 of record NC_138768.1, read on the forward strand.
ATAGTACAAGAGACAGTCAGAGATTGCGGACATACTGCAGGAGATGGTCAGAGACTGCGGACATACTACAGGAGACGGTCAGGGACTTCGGACATACTACAGGAGAGGGTCAGAGACTGCGGACATACTACAGGAGAGGGTCAGAGACTGCAGACATACTACAGGAGACGGCCAGAGACTGCAGAGATACTACAGTCGATGATCAGAGACTGCAGACTTACTACAGGAGACCATCAGAGACTGCGGACATACTTCAGGAGACCATCAGAGACTGCGGATATACTACAGGAGATGGTCAGAGACTGTGGACATGCTACAGGAGATGGTCAGAGACCTGAGACATAGTACAGGAGAGGGCCAGAAACGGCAGACATACTACAAGAAATGGTCAGAGACTGTAGGCATAGAACAGGAGAGGGTCAGAGACTGCGGACATACTCCAGGAGATGGTAAGAGATTGCGGACATAGTACAGGATATGGTCTGAGACTGCGGACATAGCACAGGAGATGGTAAGAGACTGCGGACATTGTACAGGGGATGGTCAGCGACTGCGGACATAGTAAAGGAGATGGTCAGAGACTGTGGACATAGTACAGGAGAGGGTCAGAGACTGCAGACATAGTACAGGAGAGGGTCAGAGATGGTGGAGATAGTACAGAAGAGGGTCAGAAACTGTGGACACAGTACAGGAGATGATCAGAGACTGCAGACATAGTACAGGAGATGGTCAGAGACTGCGGACATAGTATAGAGAATGGTCAGAGGCTGCGGACATACTACAAGGGATGGTCAGAGACTGCGGACATAGTACAGGAGAGGGTCAGAGGCTGTGGCATGGTACAGAAGAGGGTCACAGACTGCAGACATAGTACAGGAGAGAGTCAGAGGCTGCGGACATGGTACAGGAGAGGGTCAGAGGCAGCTGACATACTACAGGGGATGGTCAGAGGCTGCAGACATGGTGCAGGAGAGGGTCAGAGACTGCAGACATGGTACAGGAGATGGTCAGAGACTGCAGACATGGTACAGGAGAGGGTCAGAGACTGCGGACATAGTACAGGAGAGGGTCAAAGGCTGCAGACATGGTACAGGAGAGGGTCAGAGGCTGCAGACATGGTACCTGAGAGGGTCAGAGACTGTGGACATGGTACAGGGGATGGTCAGAGACTGCCAAAATACTACAGGGGATAGTCAGAGGCTGCGGACATACTATAGGGGATGGTCTGAGACTGCGGACATGGTGCAGGGGATGGTCAGAGGCTGCGGACATACTACAGGGGATGGTTAGAGGCTACGGACATACTATAGGGGATGGTCTGAGACTGCGGACATGGTGCAGGGGATAGTCAGAGGCTTCGGACATACTACAGGGGATGGTTAGAGGCTGCGGACATGGTACAGGAGAGGGTCAGAGAACTTTCAACAATGCACACCTTTACAGTTGAATAACACAGCTCGGGGTTTTAGAAAAGCAAGCATTCTATGGGTGTAAGGACATACCTGGCCAGCTGGACTCATTACACTTTCAGAGGTCAGTGGACGGGGCTCCCACTCTGATTTCACTTTAGCTGCTCACTCCCGAGCATACAGGCTGCATGGGGCGGGGTCAGAGCATCAGTGGAGCTCCTGGCCAGGCCCCCTCTAAACTGGCTGGGGAATACAGAGATCTAGGGGCGGGGCTCTCACTCCGATAACTGCTCTCACTACAGCCGCTCTGTTCCGAGCAGACAGGATGCAGAGAGCGGGGCTGGGAGCTTCACTGATGCTCTGACCCCGCCCCATGCATCCTGTATGCTCGCAACAGAGCGGCTGTAGTGAGAGAAGTGATCGGAGTGGGAGCCCTGCCTCCTCTAAATTTGTTAGGGAATACTGAGGTCTGGGGGCAGGGCTCCCACTCCGATCACTGCTCTAACTACAGCCGCTCTATTCCGAGCATACAGGATGCATGGGGTGGGGTCAGAGCATCAGTGGAGCTACCAGCCCCGCTCCCTCTCTGCTGGCTTGCTCGAGAATACAGCCTCCCATGTCCCCTGTGTGCTCTGTAATGCTGTCATCGAGGCCCCAATTCGTGGGCAGCGCAGGTTCAAGCAGCAGCTGCCTTGGGCCCCTCAATAAAGATTGAGCCCAGGGCAGTTGCCCCATTTGCCTCACGTTAAAGATGGCCCTGCAAAGAACTAAGAGAAGGAAAATAGATAAAAATCCACAGTAGAGCAGATGATGCCCATAGGTGAACACAGAAGCCAGAAGTACATGTGAATGGAATCACAGATCTAGCAGAAACATTGCAGCAAGGAGGTAAGAATTTTACAAACAAAAAACTGCAGGCTAGAACGTGACATACAACACCCTTTGCAAATATTTTGTGCTAGCTGCATCAAATGTGTTTATGTAACAAAAGGCTTGATAAATCAATATTTGTTAGAACTTAAGGCGTTTGTGCCCAGCCTGTGGCCCTTGTACTTGATGTGTCCCTTTTCAGACCACAGTGGTGGAAGCATTGATTTTCAAAGGAGCTGTAATGGCAGTTCTATACCAGTCTCATGTCACATGTACCCAGTCTCTAATTTTCTCCTGCTTTTGGTTTCTAGTCTACATTAATAACATAGCTTCCAACTGTCCCTGATTTCAAGGGACTGTCCCTCTTTCCTTCTCATTTGTCCCACCAAAATGCAGGTATTTAGTCTTAGATTGTAGCTGCCTGTAGATTTAGAGATTTTAGTTTTAGGCTGAAATTCTACTTTACCTCTTGCCGACCGCCCACCATAGTATTACTGCGGCAGGGCGGCTCGGCTGCGCGAAATCACGTAGTACTACGTGATTTCGTGCACAAGGTTTCGGCGGGCTGCGGGAGGAGCGGGGGTGATCGCCGCCTTCCTCCCATGATCGTCAGATAAACTGACAGAAGACCCACCTGCTTCTGTAAACAAAGCAGGCGAGTCTTCTGTGAGACAGGTAGGGAGAGATCAGTAGTTTCAGCCAGTTTTGATCTCTCTGTGCCTGTCACAGAACCATTCCCATACACAGTAAGCACATTTAAGTACACATTACACCTTTGATCACCCCCAGTATTAACTTATTCCCTGCCAGTGTTATTTATACAGTAACAGTGCATAATATTTAGCACTGATTACTGTATTAATGTCACTGGTCCCCAAAAAGTGTAAAAAATGTCAGTTAGGGGCCCGATCTGTCCGCCGCAATGTTGCAGTCCCGCTACAAAACGCTGATCGCCGCCATTAGTAATAAAAACAAAAAAAATAAATAAAAATTCAAAAAATCTATCCCGTAGTTTGTAAATGCTATAACTTTTGCGCAAACCAATTAAAATGCGCTTTTTGGGATTTTTTTTTTTAACAAAAATATGTAGCGGAATACAAATTGGCCTAAACTGATAAAAAAATTAGATTTTTTAAATTTTTTTATTGGAAATGTTTTATAGCAGAAAGTAAAAAATATGGCGTTTTTTTCAAAATTGTCGCTCTTTTTTTTGTTTATAGTGCAAAATCTAAAAACCGCAAAGGTGTTAAAATACCACCAAAAGAAAGCTCTATTTATGGGAAAAAAAGGACATCAATTCTGTATGGGTACAGCGTCGCACGACCACGCAATTTATTGTTAAAAAAACGCAGTGCCGAATCCCAAAAAATGACCTGCTCATTAGGGGGTAAAACCTTCCGGAGCTGAAGTTGTTAAAGAGTGCTTACATATTCTCTCCAGCAATATTATTTATGGCATTTTATAATTTTTTTTTCTGGTCCATAGTGTTTGTATACATTTTTGGTGGCCTGTGGCATATCATAGTAATGAGCCAAAAGAAATGTGTAGGAGGCTGTAGGCCATTGGGCAAGCTCTGTCACTATAATCAAGGCCTGACATCCAGGTATATTAGGGACAAGGAGGGCTGTTGCAAGCATGTGCAGGCACCTCTGAATGCCATTGCTCTATGACATATTTTTTACCTTGCAACTGTGTAAATGTAAAACATTGTAATCTCTACTCAACATTAGTTTTGGCACCAATATAAGTTGGAAATCTTCCTTGACAAACATGTCTGTGTCAATAATTATGTTACTTATATTAATATTGACTTATACTACAGGTCATAATAGTGCTGCAGGGGCTGACAGCGGGAACCACAGAGCACAGGCATCCAAATGTTAAAATTAAAGTGATACTAATGTCTAATTTTTTTGGCTAAAAATAACAAACCTGTTATACTTACCTGCTCTGTGCAATGGTTTTGCACAGAGCAGTCCGGATCCTCCACTTCTCTTCTCCAGTGCCTTGCTGGAGCTCCTGGCCCCTCCCTCCTGCAGAGTGCCCCCAAAGCATGCAGCTTGCTATGGGGGCACTTGAGCCGCTGCTCTGTGTGTCCATTCAAACACGGAGCCGTGGTTCGCCCTGCCCCCTCTCTTCTCATTGGCTAACTGACTTTGATTGACAGGGCCAATGGTGGCTGTTGCTGTGTCTCAGCCAATCAGGAGGGAGAGTCCTGGACAGCCGAGGCACTCGTGCACATCGCTGGATTGAGATGGGGCTTAAGTAAGTATTAGGGGGGCTGCTGGACACAGAAGTTTTTTTATCTTAATCCATAGAATGTATTAAGATAAAAAATCTTCTGCCTTTAGAACCACTTTAATACTCACAGTATGCAAATTTTGTGAAATATTTATGTAGCAAGGTTTCCAGGCCTGTGGCCTGATGTGGGTCTGCCATTAGTACCGGAAACCTCTCCAGCCCATGTGAGCTGAGTCCCCAGGTGTGACAACTGAAACAGTGACAACTCCGGCATCTTTGTTTGTGGTTTTTATTATAAATTAAGGTGATGGGAGAAGGGAATGAGTGGGATACTCCTCTTGGCTTGAACTAAATTACAATTGGGACTTTGATCCTGGAAAAATGCCTGTTGGCGCTGAAGTATGGTAAGCAACGGGTTAAGTTGCTGTCTGCAAAATGTTACAATTATGTATATGTCTGGGAGCTGGGTGTGGCTGAAGTTAGTTGCATGCTGATGTGCAGTGAATAAAGAAGCAACCTGTACAGCTTGTCTGTGTTAATACACTACATTTTGGTGACGAGGATGGCTAGCTTTCTGGATTTACCGGCTATCGGACCGTTTGATGTGTCTGGAGACCACACTAGTCTCTCACAGCGCTGGGACAAGTGGAAGAAGGGATTTCAGCTCTATGTTATAGCCACAGGAGTGACTGCACCTGCTCAGAAGAGAGCCATGCTGCTGCATCTAGCTGGACCTCAAGTTCAGGACATTTTTGAAACCCTGGGAGCAACAGGGGAAGATTCAGACTATGAGACAGCCATGAATAGACTGAGTGAGTACTTTGAGCCAAAGAAAAATATTCCCTATGAAAGATATAAGTTTAGACAGGCTGTGCAAGAACTGGGAGAAACCACAGACAGTTATGTGACTAGGCTGAAATATCTGGCAAAGTCTTGTGATTTTGGGACTGTAACTGAGGAGATAATCAGAGATCAGGTCATAGAGAAATGCACATCTGTGCACCTCAGGAGGAGATTATTGAGAGAACCTAGTCTCACACTTACTAGTCTGCAGGAGATTGCAAGAGCCATTGAACTGTCTGAGCTCCAGGCTCTGCATATTGAAACCAAGAACACTGCATCTGTCAATACAGTCTCCAAACCTACCTATAATAATAGGAATATCTGGAGTAGAAAAGAGAGTTTTCCAAAGAGGACTTTACATATCACCTGCAATAAATGTGGCAGGGCGGGACACACAAGTCAGGACTGCACTGTGGTACAGAATAAAATGTGCTATGCTTGTGGAAAGACAGGTCATTTTGCAGCTGTGTGTAGAAGTACAACCAGAGATAACAAAACCAAAGGACAATCTGCACAAGTAAATGTTATAGCTGAGGATAAAGAGAGTGCTCCTGACTGTGAATTTATATTCTCCCTGTGTTCTCTGCAAGCCGGGACATTAACCATTAAGATTGGAAATACAGATGTGTCAGTGCTGATTGACTCTGGAGCTACATGCAATGTTATGGACTTAGCTTCTTGGCACAGTCTTAATGGCAGAGAAAATCACCTTAAATTGTGTAACACCACTAAACAGATTTATACTTATGGCTCCAGTACACCACTGCAACTTAAAGGCAAATTTTATACCTCTGTTCAAACACATGAGACTGGTCCTCCATTGCAGACCGAATTCTATGTTGTAGATGGCACAGGGTCGCCCCTGCTTGGTCGTCAAACCGCAATGGCACTAGGGGTGTTACAGATTGGCCGTGATGTAGGCAGCGCAAGAGTGAATATGGTGTCTCCTGCTATTTCTGCATTGAAAGAGGAATTTAAAGATTGCTTCTCTGGGTTTGGAAAATTAAAGGATTTTCAGTTGGAGCTTCACATTGATCCACATGTAAAGCCTATTGCACAGCCAGTACGCAGACTTCCTTATAGCCTGAGATCACCTGTTGAGCACAAACTGGCAGAGCTGCTAGACCTTGACATTATTGAACCTGTGGAAGGGCCCACTCCGTGGGTATCGCCGTTAGTTGTTGTACCAAAGGGCACAGATATTCGGATTTGTGTGGACATGAGATGTGCTAACCAAGCTGTGCAGAGAGAGAGACATCCAATTCCCACTATTGAAGATGTTCTACATGCAATGAATGGGGCAAGTGTCTTCAGTAAACTGGATTTGAAATGGGGTTATCATCAGATTGAATTGACCCCAGCATCTAGAGTCATCACTACATTTGCAAGCCATAAAGGTCTTTTTAGATACAAGAGGTTGATGTTTGGCGTATCGTCCGCACCGGAGGCCTATCAACATGTGATTCAGCAAGTGCTACATGGTTGTGAAGGCACGCATAACATTTCTGATGATATAATTGTGTGGGGAACAAACACACAGGAGCACGATGAACGTCTCCTTGCAGTGCTAAATCGCTTGAAGGTGAAAGGGTTGACATTAAATGAGAAGAAATGCACATTTCAAATGAATAAAATGACTTTTATGGGCCATGTGCTGTCTGACAGGGGCATTGGTCCGGAGGACTGTAAAATTAAAGCTGTGTCTGATGCCAGAAATCCTGAAAACCCTGAAGAAGTACGCAGTTTTCTTGGGCTAGTGAATTACTGTGCCAAGTTTATTCCAGATATGGCGACTGTCAGTGAACCTTTGAGAGTGTTGACTCGCAAAGCAGTCCCTTGGAAGTGGGGCTTTTTGGAACAAGGTGCATTTGATGAACTTAAGAGACGGCTGACTTGCGCCACAACTTTGGCTTATTTCAATCCTACTGCACACACCCAAGTTATTGTCGATGCTAGCCCTGTGGGGTTAGGCGCCATCTTGGTTCAGAGACAATGCACAGGCGATTACAGGCCTATTCAGTATGCAAGCAGATCCCTCACTGATGTAGAGAGACGTTATTCTCAGACCGAGAAAGAAGCTTTGGCTGTTGTTTGGGGATGTGAAAGGTTTCACACCTATCTCTACGGCCTTGATTTTGAAATCATCACAGACCACAAGCCTCTGGAAGTGATATATTCGCCACACTCAAAACCATCCGCCAGGATTGAGAGATGGGTTCTCAGATTGTTACCATATCGCTTTACAGTGCGGTACAGACCTGGACCGACTAATGCGGCAGATGCACTTTCCAGATTGCCTCAGTCTTCTGCACCTGTTCATAACCTGGCAGAAGAGTACATTCGTTTTGTGGCTACTAACGCCATGCCTCAGGCATTGACACCGCGGGAGGTTGAAGAATTGTCATCTGTGGATCTGGAAATTGCTCAGTTGAGGAAATGTGTAAGACAAGGGGTTTGGGTGGATTGTGACCCAAGCTATCACAGAATCAAACAAGAGCTGAGTATTGCAGGACAACTAGTTCTACGTGGCAATCGTATTGTGATGCCTAAAGACTTACGGAAACGTACATTACATTTAGCCCATGAGGGCCATCAAGGCATTGTACGCACCAAACAAAGATTACGTGAGAAAGTCTGGTGGCCAGGAATTGACAAGGATGTGGAACGTTTGGTTTCTTCATGTCGAGCATGTCAGTTGGTGGGCAGCAAACCTAAACCAGAACCAGTAACTCACACTGTTCTACCTGAGGGACCATGGGAAGATTTAGCCATTGATCTGTGCGACATTCCATCTGGACACCATATTTTAGTTGTTGTGGACTATTATTCAAGGTGGCAAGAGGTGGTAGTTCTCACTAAAGCTACATCATCAACTGTAATTGAGGGGTTGGAGAGCATTTTTGCATCTCATGGGTTGCCTAAACGGATTGTGAGTGATAATGGTGCCCAATTTACTTCTCAGGAATTTCAGGATTATCTGAAATCAAATGCTATTGAACATCATCGTACAACTCCATACTGGCCACAGGCTAACGGGGAAGTGGAACGCCAGAATCGAACCTTGCTGAAAGCTTTGCGGATTGCTCATTTAGAGAGAAGAGACTGGAAAAAGGAACTGTGGTGTTTTCTTTTGGCTTATCGCACAACTCCGCATACTGTCACTGGCGTTAGTCCTGCGGAACTTCTTTGTGGTCGCAAATTCAGGACAAAATTGCCAGACATTGGGGGTCCTCCTACAAGTCAGAAACCTTTTCGGCATATTGATGAGGAAAGGAAGATCCGGGCTGAACAGTATGCAAACCACCGCCGCCATTGTCAACCTAGTGGCCTTCAACAGGGTGATAAGGTGTTGCTTCAAAGTGATCGGTTTAACAAACTGGCTCCGTCCTTTGAACCTGAGCCTTATGTTGTAAAGGAGAAAAGAGGTACTCAAGTGGTTTTAGAGGATTTAGATGGTCACACAAAAGTGCGTAATTCCTCATTTGTGAAGAAATTTATTGAGTCAGAAGGTCAAGTATCGGAAGATGTCGAACAGGCAAAGAGTAGTGATGATACTGCCAGTGATCCAGACTTCAATCCACAACCATCCACATCGGAATGGCCAAGAGAAAAACGAGCAACAAATCCACCGGCCTACCTTAAGGACTATGTGTATAGTCAGGAGTTTATAGTTTAAATTTTTAGTTGTTCATCCATGCATTTTGTTAATCTTATTAATACGTTGTGCATGTTATGTTTTATTCAAAGAGAGGAGGGAATGTAGTATGGTAAGCAACGGGTTAAGTTGCTGTCTGCAAAATGTTACAATTATGTATATGTCTGGGAGCTGGGTGTGGCTGAAGTTAGTTGCATGCTGATGTGCAGTGAATAAAGAAGCAACCTGTACAGCTTGTCTGTGTTAATACACTACAGGCGCTTTCTTAACGCTAGCCAGCGCCAGCCAATGCTGACTGACTCTGAGAACAGACACAGAGGAAGTGTTGAATCCCCGACCTATAGTCCGTAAATCCAAGACTGAGAACTGTAGGACTCCTGACACTGCTTCACGGTGTAAGTCTTTGAATACTTTTCCCCCGCCTGGCACAGCTTGAGGTAGTATTTTGTAGAACTCCAAATGGCTAACACTGTAACTGGCACACGCAATACAATTCAGGGCCCAGACTGCAGGTGCCCCCTTTACTCCTTGAAATCTTCAGGGTCCACTGACTATGTACCCCCTTTACACTTCAGGGTCCTCAACCTAGGTACCCTCTTTACAGCTAGCTGACCTTGGATCCCCGAATCTCTTCCGGAGTGGTCCCCTCTAACTTCAGGCAGACCCCCAGGGGCAATCCTCAGTACTCACGACCTGTGTAGGCTTTCCTGGGATTGGACCCCTTTCTCTCCACAGGCTCTCGGCACACCGGATCCCCCTTAGCTCAACTCAGCACTCTCTGGACTCTCAGGCGACATCCCGAGACATCCACCTTCCTCAGACAGGAGGAGAGACAGCCATTTCTCCCTCCTGGGACTCTGTTCCCGCCAAAGACCCCGTGCCACGCACTTCCCCCCAAACTTATACCCACTCCCAAAATCCCTTGCAGTGTAATCTGCCTTCTGGGGTAGTTACAAGCTGGGATGTGTCCCCTGATTGGGCTTCCCACATTGCCCTATGAGAAGCCTCTCACAGGAGCCAGTGGGGATACTTCTCCTCTCAGCAGGCACATCTGGAAGCCCTGACACCCTGACTAAATAAATCACAGCCCTGCTGTTAGGCAGACAAGGCCCACTATAGTTTTACCTAGCACCTATTTGTAGGGTGCTACATTTATTATGGGATATGTATAAGTCATTGTGCACTGAGGGAAATATATGGCGTTGGTCGGTACTTCAGTTTTTATCCAGAGATCACTGTATTGTACCAGTCCTCTATTTTGATGATAACCTAGTGATCCAGGAAAGCATCACTTGGGATGCTAGATTGGGCATTGCATGAACTTTGCTACATGTTGCAGAGAAAAGGTAGTAGAAAGAAAAGGTTGTACTATAAAATTTCCCACAGCCACCAATCACAATCAAACCTACCTGGGAAGTATGAATGTCTTTGGTGACATAGGAATCAGAAATAGAGGAAGTTACACAGCACAGGTTCAAGAATTAAATTCCTACTGCCCTAGGGCCCTTTTACACAGTCCGTCCGTTAGACGGACTCCGTTTATCTAAGCGGGGGATCGATCCACCAATCCCCCGCTGAGCAGCAGGATGACAGCTGTTCTCTGTGCTGTGCATCTCTATGGGGGAATTGGATGGGAACGGACTGTCAGTCCGTTCTCATCCGATCCCATCCGCTGGACGGATGGAAAATAGTGTTTTCATCTGTCCAGATGTGACGGATCGGATGTCAGCGGACATGTCTCCGCTGACATCCGATGCCCCATAGAGATGCATGGGGTGACCGTTCAGATCCGCCAAAAAAATGACAGGCGGATCTGAACGGTCCGCCTGTGTGAAAGAGGCCTTAAGGCTGGGTACACATGGGCCAAATGTCGAACCGGCTGACATACGGTCAGTGTGTACAGCTGTCTTTCCAACAGAACCCAGTCTAACTACTGGCTTTTCTCTAAGGGATATGCTGGAAAACCAGGATCGGTGGCTGCTACATCTGTAACATATTATATGTTACACCCTGAATATGGGTGTAACATAATGTGAACTTATTCTTAGGGTAAACAGAATGAGATTTCTGCTTTTGCGCAATGCCAGTGTTTACCTCATAACATTATTATCTCACTGACTGATTTCACCTGCTGCTTGGAAATGTTCTTTAACCACTTCAGCTCTCTTGCATGTATACTCCTAATGAACCAGAGCAATTTTCACATTTTCACTTTGGGCCTGTTTATGTGGCAATAACTTGACTGGTTCACTGTTCACTTCACCTAAGATTAGCGTAAATAATTACACTAACAACCAAATTCGTTTGACTGGGTTGATACTTTAAGACCGGAAGGATTTGCCCCCTTAATGACCAGGCCCTATTTTGCGATTCGGCACTGCGTTACTTGAACGGACAATTGCGCGGTCGTGCGACACTGTACCCAAATAAAAAATGACGTCCTTTTTTTCCCCACAAATAGAAGTTTCATTTGGTGGTATTTGATCACCTATTTTTATTTTTTGCGTTATAAACAAAAAAAGAGCGTCAATTTAAAAAAAAAAAAAAAAAGGAACCAATATTTTTCACATTATGCTATATAACATTCTCAAAAAAAAAAAAAATGTAAAAATCAAAATTTTTTAACATTTCAGGCCAATTTATTTTCTGCTACATATTTTTGGTAAAAAAAAATCACAATAAGCGTATTTTGATTGGTTTGTGCAAAAGTTATTGCGTCTACTAACTACTATTGTTTTTTTTTTTTTTACTAGTAATGGCAACGATCTGCGATTTTTTGTGGGACTGCGACATTGTGGCGGACAGATCGGACCCCTAACTGACATTTTTGACACTTTTGGGGGGACCAGTGACATTACTACAGTAATCAGTGCTAAAAATATGCACTGTTACTGTAATAATGACACTGGCAGGGAAGGGGTTAACAGTATAGGTGATCAAGGGCTTAAATGTGACCCTAGGGGAGGGATTATAACTGTGGGGGGCATGGCTTCTGAGATGACCATAGAGACATGTGATCCTATATAGAAGGATCACATGAGCTCTGTGATCATTTCAGGGAGAAGGACGGTCGGCAGTGTTTACAACAGCCGACTGTTCTTCTCTCTTAGCAGGGAGCGATTGCGAGTGTGTGCAATCAGAGCCGTCTGACACATGCATCGGCTTCCCCGCTGACAAACGGGCGCTTGCTTCCTAGCTGCCGACAGGCAACCAACGTACCGATACATGGTTTTGCCTGTAGGAGCCACTCTGCTGCCATATATATCTATATATATAGTATGTGGTCGGCAAGTGGTTAATTACTGTAAATTCAACAATCAAACCAGTAAACATATATAGCGAACACCAGATCCTTTTAGCAGTGCCGAGTGGCATATCTGAACTTTCCTTACTTATTAGGAGCCAATTCAGCCCCCTAACCGTCCAGGTTAGGAGATTACTAAGGGCTTCCTGCTCCCCATTCTACTGACTCCATCAGCCACCTGCCACCTCAGCCCGCAAAAGGGATAACCACCTGCGGTGACAATAAAATTAGTTAGCAACAAACATAAATTACTTAAACTAATAGTAAATATTGCAGCCAGGATTTACCTACAACACCATCCAAAATAACACAGCGGACACAGCAAAAAGCCCAAGTCATATTTTTTTTTTTACATTATTTATTTCATATATTCATTTATTTTATTTTTTTAAAGAAATCATAACAACAAAGTACAGCAACAAAATGCGGGAAGGCGGGGACTTGCTCCCTCCTGAAAATTGTACAGACTGAGGAACCACTAAGTCCGTGACACAGAAGTCTCCTCCTTTTTACTTTTCCCCACCAATAACCTGCCACCAAATTAACACTATCTTACCCGCCAACACCTTTGTCACTCCTTAACCCTCTTAATGCCAATGTACAAACCCGAAGGAACTGCCCCCCATTTATGATGCCTGCTGTGTTTATAACACAGGACATTGCTTTTTCATTACTTAAAGTGGTATTAAAGCTTGTTTTCTTTTTTTTTTTATATTAAACATGTTCTACACACCTGCTCTGTACAGTGGTTTTGCATAGAGCAGCTCAGATCCTCCTCTTTTCGAGTCCTCCACTGACGCTCCTCCGCCTCAAGAAGTGCCCCCAGAGAAAGCCGCTTGCCCTGGGGGCACCACTGCATGCTCACTCCCAAGCTGCTGCTCTATACATCCATGAGTCCTCACAGTGCGTTAGAAAAAACGAGCTGCAAAGCCACTTCCGACTCCAGGAAAAAGTGGCTTAAAAACACGCTTTTAGTAGCTTTTTGCCTTGGCGTTAATTTAGCCGTGTTAGCGTTTAGCAGCATTTCTCTGCCTCTTCTATTTTCCACTCTTACTACAGAGCACAAGTCGCATGAAATCTCAAACTCGATGGTTCCCCATGAGAGCTGTCTTAACTGATCTGACTTTCAGCCCATTGATTTGAATGGAAGTGGCATCCAAGTTGGATCATCATGATTCAACTTGTGGCATGCGACTTGTGCTCTGAGGATCTTTAAGGTCACCAAAATTTTAAAGTTCCCTCTTCCCCAGATCCATACCAGGCCTTTTGAGTCTAGTGTGGATTTTGAGGGATTTTGAGGGAAAACCCCACCAAAAAAAAAAAAACCCGGTATGGGGTCCCCCCAAAATCTATACCAGACCCTTATTCGAGCATGCAGCCCAGCACGTCAGGAAAGGGAGGGGGATGAGTCAGTGCTCCCCCACTTGGACCATATCAGGCTACATGCCCTCAACATGGGGGAGTTGGTGCTTTTGGGCAGGGGACTTTGCACCCCCCACCCCAAAGAACCTTGTCCCCATGTTGATGGGGACACGGGCCTCTTCCCAACAACCCTGGGCAGTGGTTATGGGGCTTATTGGAAACTGGAAGCCTATGTGAATGAGTATGGGGAACATTGTACCCCTACCCATTCACCCCAAAAAAAGGGCAGTGTAGTGTAAATAAAAATAAGAGACTGTTTTGACAAATCCTTTATTAAAAATCTTCAACAAGTCTTCTACCTCCGGTCTTCTCCCTCCGGTGGTGCGTTCTTCCTCGGGTCTTCTTCCTCCGGTCTTCTCCCTCCAGTCTTCTCCCTCGCTGCCGGAGAAGATACACAGGACACAGAAGTCCGTATTGTGCAGTGGTGAGAAGTGCGTATCACAGAGGGCGCAGAAAAAAAAACAGCAAAAGGGACAGTACTTACATTCAATGCAAAGTATCCCTTGTGCTCAGAAATATGCAACATATAGCCCTGTGTGCACAGTGCAGGGGTCATGGGATCACACGCAGCATTTATTCTTAAACAATCCTCAGACATGCAAATAAACACACAACTAGACTTCTTAATGGCAAAATTTTGGCCACGGCCTTTATTAACTGGTTTGAATATACACTTTATTAAAACTTCAACTTCATACTCATAACGATATGACTTATAACTTTTGACTTCCATACAAATTTTCAACTCAGCTATTAGAGCTCGAGCTGAATAACCATAACACAATATTATTACACTGTTCCCCTTTTCTTACGAAAAGGTGACCCACCACATTAATAAGGCCGCGACAAGGGGAGGGGGGGTTGGGTGAGCTCTGCAGCTTGTGTCATCCCGCGAAGTCTGGCGCCAATTCCAGTCAGCACCTATTATTTATAGACCCCAAAGGGGCTTCCAGAAGCTTCTAGCAGCCTCCGAAGCCCCCTACCTATCAGGTATAAGCCCCCCATGAGACCACGCCCTCACCTGCTAGGGGGAGCCTTGAAACCCTCAGGCTGCGGTGATCCCATGAGGAAAAGGGGGGGCCTTGAAACCTATTTCCCCTTTTTCCCAACATGGGATCACACGCAGCATTTATTCTTAAACAATCCTCAGACATGCAAATAAACACACAACTAGACTTCTTAATGGCAAAATTTTGGCCACGGCCTTTATTAACTGGTTTGAATATACACTTTATTAAAACTTCAACTTCATACTCATAACGATATGACTTATAACTTTTGACTTCCATACAAATTTTCAACTCAGCTATTAGAGCTCGAGCTGAATAACCATAACACAATATTATTACACTGTCCCCAAACAGACAGAGGATGTGTACCTTGCACGACCTCTGTCTACCCCCATACCGCGGCCTTCTCAATGCATGTCTGAAGATTGCTGTTGAATATATCAAGTCCGATATCGGACAAATGAACTCCATCAGCTCTATATAACCCTTTAATGCTACCTTCCAATTCTAAATGGCGAAATGAAAAACCATAACCCAAAGACATGAACTTTTCCATTATCCTGTTAATTCTTTTACGAATCTTTTCCCCATAACGACAAAGACTTAAACATGACCATTGTAACCTGGGTATAATCTCGGAGAAAATTATCACTGACCCAGGGTATAGAGCTTTAATCGTTCGGACATAGTGCTTCATTTGAAACACCAAATCCAACGTTCTCTTATGACCTATATCATTCCCACCCAGGTGCACCAATAGTACATCCGGGTGAGAATACATATCCGCCATAGTTCCCAACTCAGCCAGGAGATCCGCCCACACCATTCCCCTAATACCATGCCAACAAACAGAATATAATTCTTTATCCAGACCAAGGGATTCCGTATAGCTTCTAGCAGCAGCTCTTCTGTGTGCCCAAAATATATATGAATGGCCGACTATCCACACTATCCGATGGATACCTAGGTAAGTCAAAAAATATTGTTAGGTCTCACGTATAATTTAAAAACGTTTGATTTCCATCTACCAATTTGCTTAATTTTATCAGAATTTAAACCTAACCTTGCAGTCTCAGTGGCTGCTCCTATACGGAATGAATGCGAGGATATGATAAATCATTCAACTTACAATATCTTACCACTTTCTTCAAAACTGCTTGGAATTGGAATCTTGTCAAAGGCGAACCATCCTGGTGAATAAATAGGAAACCCTCCTTTCTTGGTCTAAACCCTAAATAAGTATTTAACAAATTCACTGGGCACACTAACCTTTTTTCACACAGAGCCAACGTGATCCAACAGCCTTTTCCCATTTGGTCAGTTTTTGACCGCTGCAAGAATAATTTAATATTCTTTGAAGTAGCCAAAATATCGTCCCATTTCAAACCGTCCCCACTCTTACCATTTTTAGGAACTAATTCCGATATTCTCAGAGCAGCAAAGAAACAAATTGAGAAAGCTGCCCTGAACATAGCCTCAAACTGTGAATAGCAAACCTTATCTAAACTTTCACATAACTCACACAAAATCTGAAGCGTAATAGGACGTCTTTTGTCCTGAACCAAATTAGCCCTTTTATAACCTTTCATAGCTTGTCTTATGGAGAAGAATTTTAATAAAGATGGGAACGAATGCAACTGCAGAAAAAAGGATACCCCTGATAACACCTTACTAATATGTGACCAAGAGTATCCCCTTTCCATCAAATTATTCAAAAACAATAAAGCTAGACTTTCAGATACTTAAAAAATTCCCATATTGTGAGAATTCAAAAAAGGCCAACCATAATAACCACACCGCCCTGTAACCCGACCAAGTTGAAGGAGCCAAGGATTTTATAATGTTATCCACGATCACACTATTTCCCATAGTTGCGGGGGGCAAGAAGATCCTTTCGCGTCTGCTTCTGGAAAAGACTGGAAGAAACGGTTCATTTGAAATCTAGATAAAGCATCAGCTACTACATTACTTTTTCCTCTTACATACTGAGCTTTCACCCATATATTAAGGCACAAGCATTTATACACTAAATACCTCAGCAAATGAATCACAGGCTTAGATCTAGATCAGGGGTGGGGAACCTATGTCCCGGGGGCCGTATGCGGCCCTCAAAGTCATTTGGTCTGGCCCCCCCGTGCAGCTGAGTCTGTGTCTCTCAGCTGATCTGTCAGAATGGAGCCAATGCTTCCTGTATATTTCCGGCTCCGTTGTGACTGTTTGCGTGAGTCACAGGCGGAGTGATATCAAATGCACTCCGCCTGTGACCAATACAGGAAACATCGCCTCTTCCTCCAGCGCGGCACCGCTTGCTAGCCAGCATTTCCCGCCAGCAGCACACACAGCAGTACCAGCCAGAGCCAGCAGTACCAGCCAGAGACAGCAGTACTCACAGCAGTACCAGCCAGAGCCAGCAGTACCAGCCAGAGCCAGCAGTACTCACAGCAGTACCAGCCAGAGCCAGCAGTACCAGCCAGAGCCAGCAGTACTCACAGCAGTATAAGCCAGAGCCAGCAGTACCAGCCAGAACCAGCAGTACCCACAGCAGTACCAGCCAGAGTCATCAGTACCCACAGCAGAACCAGTAGTACCAGCCAGAGCCAGTAGTACTCACAGCAGTACCAGCCAGAGTTAGCAGTACCCACAATAGTAACAGCCAGCAGTACCTACAGCACAGTACCAGCCAGAGGCAGCAGGACCCACCAGCAGTACCAGCCAGCTATGCCCACCAGCATTACCTGCCAGCAGTTCTTTTCAAAACTTACCACCATAAAGTCGACTGCGCTCCAGACTGACCGACGCAAACCTGGAAAACCAGTTGCGAGTAGCAACATCATCAATACCAGCTAACATCACACACCTCACCAAAGAAAACCAGTTCCAGCCATTACACTAGGGGGTGAGTTAATTAAATGTTTGACCAAATATAACAGGAACATTTTTAAGTTGATAATTTTGTACGGCCCCCCGAATGATTTTATAAATATCCAAATGGCCCTTGGCAGAAAAAAGGTTCCCCACCCCTGATCTAGATGATAGGCAGTTTAGAGCATACAACACTCCTTTGTTGTCCGTAGAGCATAGTATCCTCTTATTCTTAAAATAAGTTCCCCATATTTCTATAGCTACAATTATTGGAAATAATTCAAGTAACACTATATTCTTTACTAAACCATTCTTAATCCAAGCTACTGGCCATCTGGCAGCACACCAATGGGTTCTCCATATTGTCCCAAAACCAACAGATCCAGCAGCGTCAGAATATAATTTAAAGTCTTGGTCGACAATAAATTCTTCCTGCCAGGCTGCTCTACTGTTAAATTCTACCAGAAATTTATACCATACTAACAGGTCTTCCTTTATTTCTGCTGTAACTCTGATGTGTGCATAAGGGTTTGCTAAGCCTGCGATTGCTAGGTACATCCTGCGGGAGAAAATACGCCCCATCGGAAGCACCCTCGTCGCAAATGCCAACAAACCCAATAACTGTTGCATCATTTTTACAGAAACCTTCTTAAGACGCATTACCTTCAGAATTGTACTACAGATATTTTCAATTTTTTCTAGAGGTAATCTATATTCCATACTTACAGAATCTATCGTTATTCCCAAAAAATCAATACATGTAGTAGGGAATACAGTTTTATCATGTGCCAATGGGATGCCAAATTTCTCGCACACTTCAAAAAATTTTAATAATAACCTGGCACAATCCTGAGAGTTAGGTTTTCCTATGAAAAAGAAATCGTCTAGATAGTGTACTAAGTTACTAGACCTTGCTTCTTTTGCTACCACCCACTCCACAAATGACGAAAAATTCTCAAAATATGCGCAAGAAATTGATCATCCCATTGGTAAACATTTGTCAAAAAAATACATACCTTTGAATTGGAAACCCAATGAATTGAAGCTTTCGGGGTTTATGGGTAACAGTCTAAATGCTGATTTTATATCGGCCTTTGCCATCAACGCTGCCTGACCTACATTCTGTAGTTTGACAATAGCTTCTTCAAAAGAAGCATATGTAACCGAGCACAAATCATCCCTGAATTGATCGTTCAGAGAAAATTTGCGTGGGTAAGATAGATGATGGATTAGTCTATATTTTCCTTGTTCCTTCTTAGGGACGATCCCCAGCGGAGACAAACGAAAATTTGAAAATGGAGGAAAAATAAATGGACCCGCTATTCTATCTTCCTGTAATTCTTTTATTAATTTACACCTAACAATATCAGATAGCTCCTTCACCGATTTTAAATTTTTTACCCTACTACAACCAAATCCATCAAAAATTGGTAGACTAAAACCAAATGCAAAACCTTGTCTAATTAGCTGTGCTGTCAACTGGTCTGGATATTGGCACAGCCATGGCTCCATGCTTTCCACTTTCACCGGCGTTCTGGCTTTTTTGAAAATGATCCTTACTTGATTGCTGAGCCAATTTTTTAAAGCATTTGCTTATAGGGTGAGGACCAGTGCAAAAAGCACATTCATGACGAAATTTGCATGAATTCGGCCATTTGCATTGTGTGTCATTAAATGCGAAACACACACCTTTTTTATATCCACTAGCCTGGCTACTCACTGCTACACTGTTCGATCGAAGTAGAGCAGGTCTCTGTGGGACAAATAGGTTCAACCAGAGACCCACATCCTTATTACCCCAACCCATATTAGAGTGAACCTCCATTTTTTGCCTATATGCCTCATCATAGAAAAACCATCCAAGCCCACCAAAGTTTCGGTAAGCTTCCAATATTATGTCTATGTGTTGGAATAGACCCGAACTAAGTTCAGGAAACTTCTCACATAAAATACTGGAAAACGTAACAAAGGCTTGTAGCCAATTGTTAAATGATCTTGGAATTGGTTTCTTTTTATCCTCTTCGCTTTTCTCCTTTTCAGATTTAAAATAATATTCTTTTTGATTAGGGAGTAATGAAAACAATTCAATATACTCTCTCATGCTGCAGATGAGGAGTCTCTAACAGCCATATCGTTTTTTATAGCTGAACTTGTTGCTACTTCAATTGGCAGCTTTTCTATCCTTGTATTCGTTGCCCCACTTTCACCTAACCATACTGACGCAAAATCATAACTCCTCCTAGTTGTGGGGGCTGTAGATAAGTTATTTACAAGCTGCAACAAAGTTGCTGACAGGGAAGACAAAATATTTAGCTGCCCGCACTCACCAGTACTTAACCTGTCTTGCTCTTCCAAAACCTCTGTGTCATTAATTGAAGCTGCTCTTTTCCTGCCAGGACCTGTGTTAGCACCTACAGCGTCCTGCCATTCGTAACTCTGTTCTTCACTTCTTCTTTGAAGCTCAGGTGAATTGACCCTTGTCCCCGCCTCCCAGCGGGACATGCATGGCTTCTGCTCTGCCCTGCTTCTTCTCTCACTGCCTCTCTTCTTCTTGTCTTCTGCCGCCGCTCCTTTTTCTTCAGCCCTACTGGTCATTGATTTTGGGCTATACGGCTTCCTCATCCCTCTTCCTTTACGCTCCATCTTCCTGCCTCTTCCAGCACCGCCTTTATCTCTGCCTTGCTGTACCTTCCTCCATGTCATGTCCTCTTCCCTCACAGACCCCGCTCCGCTGTCTGCATTTTCAATGCTGTCTTCAGCAGCTTGAGGTGCCATACTGCTTCCACCGGCTTCTTCACATAACACTTCTTGCTGCGCAGGTAAGCTCAGGCACTGTCGAATCCAAGCTTCTCCACCTTCTGCCTCAGCCCTCTCAATAAGTTGTCTGAGGAGAGTCTTCATTTCTTGAGGTGAATTGCCGTCCGCTATACAGTATAGTTCTCTTGCCTGAGCTCTGCAGCTTGTGTCATCCCGCGAAGTCTGGCGCCAATTCCAGTCAGCACCTATTATTTATAGACCCCAAAGGGGCTTCCAGAAGCTTCTAGCAGCCTTCGAAGCCCCCTACCTATCAGGTATAAGCTCCCCATGAGACCACGCCCTCACCTGCTAGGGGGAGCCTTGAAACCCTCAGGCTGCGGTGATCCCATGAGGAAAAGGGGGGGGGGGCCTTGAAACCTATTTCCCCCTTTTCCCAACAGGAATATGCAACATATAGCCCAGCACACAGGGTGCAGCATTTAAAGTGCAGCCCAGCATACAGAATGCAGGGCTCAGAGTTTGTAACGCAACTCAGGAGGACATCCTGGCATTAAATCCTCTTTGGCTGTAATAGAACGACTTATACCAGACTTGTCATTAGGCAGCTGGGACCTTTATGCTATCACCAGATATGGTCATAACTAACTATAACCTACCTAACTAACTATAACCAAACTTACTTTACTTTGTCCATATGGGACATTTCTTATTAAGCTCTCCAAGCCCTTCCATTAATCTACATCCAAAGATGTGGCAATTCTTTACAAACTGAAACCCTCTAAAGGTACCTTTGTATAACATTCTACAACAGAAGGGTGAATTCAATAAAACTAGAATAATGCTTAAACAGGAAGCAGACTTCCAAACCCCCTTTTTGAATTCCCAATTGCTTCAAGCGACACGGTACAATATTTCCATCACGCATTGTGTGAATTCCCACTGGAAATCGGCCTTAACAATTTTAACTAGATAGTACCTTACCCCATATAAACTAGCTAAGATGTTTGATACAAACTTTCCTTTAGGTTGGAGAGGGTGTGGTTCCATGGGCACACTTATACACACATTGTGGTTTTGTAATAATATTTGCAGCTTCTGGCGGAAAGTTTTCCAAATCATATCTGATGTTTCAGGTATTCTGAACCCTTTGAATCCTGCATTGGCTTAGGCATTGATTCCTTTCCATCTCACACTGCAAAATTAGGGCCAATATATTGTTAACAGTGAAAATAACAATCATGAGACATTGGAAACAGAACCTGTCCCCCAATCCATCCGAAGCAGTAAACTTTACTCACCAACACTATTTGTATGAAAAATCATTCGATTTATAATCCGATTCCTTCCATACCTTTGAATATCTTGGAAACCTCGGGTCAAATGGTACTCTGTTTAGAGTGTATAGGGTGATCAACAACATGCTCACTTATCCTTTATTCCAGATATAACTACTGATATTTTGTGCTTTGAACTGCTGTTCTGAAAACTTGGTTTTAGTTTCTTCCTTTTTGTTTGGCAATCACTTTTTCTCCAATGTTTTTTGACTTACTACCTTTGTATCCATATTGTGACTCATAAGCATTGGCGGCTGGGTCCACTACATTTAATGCAACATAGCCTTTATATGTCTTATCTACAAATTTATTAAAAATGATTGTTATAAAAAATATATGCTGGCAGCTCTGCATACCATATTTGCCAACACTTATATACAGTGTATGGCATAAACAGTAGGTCCCAGGAAACAGACATTCCCCTGGTAGACTAACCTTTCACTTCCAAAGGAGGCTGAAGACAACCAGATTCCTAATAAAGCAGCACAAATAACTTAACGGATAAGTGATCCTAAATGAAGCTACACAATTTTGGAGGAATTAAACAGATTTTTAGTGTTTGAAAGCCGTTTGTCCTGTCAAGGCAGGTGAAGATTAGCTGAACCATATCCAATTCCTTCTACTGTTTATGTGAAGGAGGAGACAGAAATAACGTTGGCATAATAAACTCCCTGCCAAAATGGAAAGTATATTGTAAAGCACTGAGTAAACTGTTGACACTATATAAATCCTGTATAACAATATTAATAACAGGACCTTAGGCAAAATGTCAAGGACCATAGCACAGTAATATTACTAGTAGGAACAAGGTGGCAGCTAAGAAATTTGCCAAGCTGAAGTAATTGCTGTGAGAAATGCTGACTTTAGTGTTAGACAGCGAACAGAGCGGGTTAAGAAAGACAAAAATAAACTAGTCATGAAGGCCTGTAGAACTACACTCGAAAAATGGACTGCTAATCACCAGTCTAAAGGTCCGTACACACTATAAGAAAATCTGAAGGGAAATTTCGTCCGACGACCGATCTGCCGATTTTCGGATTGTTAGTATGGTGCTTTCGACAGCCGACTCCGACTTTTCGGCTGACAAAATCCTGATGTGCAGGCTATATAATTTTTGTCGTCCGTCAAAACAACTTCCGATTTTCGTCTCATTAGTACAGATTTCCACGGAAAAAAATCTTAAGAGCAAGACTAGGCATGCTCAGAGACGAAAGAACACATACAAAACAATCCAGCACGTGACATCACTTCTGAAGTAGAATTCTGTCGTACGGGAAAATTCGTATGAAAATAACCTCTTCACTTTCCACATCAGACTAGCATGCCACAAAAAACGGACGACAGATTGTTCGATAATCTGATGCTGTTTACGGGGCTTTAGGGTGGCCATACATGTTCAATGTTCTTGTACAATTTTCCTTTAAATTTAACTTACACTATGTAGTGCAAGGGCCTGCAATTGGATACAATTGAAAGTTGTTTAGTTTGTTTGACCTCATGTTATATGGTTTTTGGTAAATCGAAAGGAAAATTTGACAAGAAGATTTAACATGGCCAGCCCTAGTATGATCGAAGCTTCAACTACTTAAGTACCAGCTTTTATTACCCCTTCATTACCAGGCCATTTTTTTCAGTTTTCAGTGATGTGATAGTTTGGCTGAAAATTACTCCGTCATGCAGTACTGTACCCAAAGAAATTTTATATTCATTTTTTTAAACAGATAAAGCTCACTTTTGGTGATATTTAACCTCTTGCCGACCAGCCGTCACACTTTTACAGCTGCAAGTCGGCTCTATTACGTGAAACGACGTACCTGTATGTCGTTTCATGTAATAGCCAGTCGGGGAGCACGCTAAATGGCCACAGTGGGAGCCAATCAGCGGATCCAGCGGACGGGATGTCCGCCGGCCACCCGCGATCCCTCCCCATAGAGACAAAACGTGGGACCTACTCATGACACAGTGGCTCTGAGGAAGAGGCTGAGCCTCGAAACGCATCAGCCGTCATCTTATTGAATTATGGACTAACATATGGACTATTCCTGACACTGGAGCAACTGAGCTTGATATGATCATTTTTCACCTGTGTTTGTGAGTAGCCATTTTATATGTTGCGTGAATAAAGCCTGTTATTGAGGATAATGCGCTAGGTCGGTGCGCCCTTTCTTTGTTTCTGTTTGTCTTTAGAGAAGAACAGTCAGCTGTTGTAAACACAGCTGACGGTTCTTCACCCTGAAATTATCATAGAGCCCATGTGATCCTTCTATATAGGATCACATGTCTCTATGGTCATTTCAGAAGCCACGCCCCCCAGTTAGAATCACTCCCCTAAGCTCACATTTAACCCCTTGATCACCCACAGGGTTAACCCCTTCCCTGCCAATGGCATTATTACAGTAACAGTGCAGATTTTTAGCACTGATTACTGTAGTAATGTCATTGGTACCCCCAAAAGTGTCAAAAATGTCAGTTAGGGGTCCCTTCGGTCCGCTGCAATGCCGCAGTCCCGCAAAAAATCGCAGATCACCACCATTACTAGTAAAAAATTAAAAAAATAAAAATAAAAATGACATAAATCTTTCCCGCAGTTAGTAGACGCAATAACTTTTGCGCAAACCAATCAAAATACGCTTATTGCAATTTTTTTTTTACCAAAAATATGTAGCAGAAAACAAATTGACCTAAAATGTTAAAACAATTTGATTTTTAATTTTTTTTTTTTTGAGAATGTCATATAGCAGAATGTGGGCGCTGATGAGGGAGGAGCCTGTCGATGGCGCCAAGCCGGTGTGCAGGTTGATGCTGGCGTGTGAGAGCTGTCGGATGAGATGGATTTGAAGATCCCCGGCTCCCCCGACCTCCTCGTGCCCGGGAGACACTAAAAGCACCCCCCCCCCCGAGATTGCTTACCCCCCGGTACTTGAAGCCGACCACGGTGAGTGGAAGAAAACCGCCAGCAAGCTGAGACAGCCCGCCTTGAGCCCGCCGAAGACCCGTTGGAGACTCGGGTGGCGCCGGGTGAGAGCCGGCAAGAGCCTCCACTGGCGGGGTCAGAGCCGCCGGAAGGAGAAAGTGGAAGCTCGGCGGATGCTCGGCGGACGCTCGGCGAAGGCACACAGCGTGTGGGGATGCCTCTGAAGAGGGAGTGTGAGCCGAGCCCAGCGGGAATGTGTAACGGTCACAAGGCATAGAGTTGCAGTGCTAAGCCAGGCAGCCGGGGACAGACCACGCAGACCCCGAACGAGGTGGACCAGACACCCAGAACCTCCAGAGAGTACCAGCACGGCGGACGAAGATGTGGTGAGAGGGCGAAAGCCCCCCTCTATTTGTTTATGTGTAGATTCCTACCTAATGCTAGCCAACACCCAGGACACACACTAAGTCACAGAGCTGGTGGAAGTGGACATTTAAAATGTTAAATATACTAGCTACAGATAAATAGGGTGATAATAGCTGCATGAGAAGGATCGGTCTGAAAAAAAAAAAAAAAAAGAGGATTCTATTCAGCCCCCCCCTAGAAAAAAATCTAAATACCCCATACGGACATTTGCATCAGCACTGTACAGGGAAAAAAGAGGAAAAAAAAAAAAGAGGGAAAAGACAACAAAGGGAGAAGATTAATCAGGGAAAAAAACCATCACTGAAAGTTTAAAAAAGACCGGACTTCCTATGGTCATCCCTTTTTCCCTATCTCTTGTCATTTATCATTTTTCAATTTTTGTTTCTTTTTTATATATATATATATTTTTTTTTTTTCTTTTGCTCTATCGTTCTTGGTTTCATTTTTTTTCCCCTAAGTTTTGGAGTAACAACTGCAAGATGTTCTGTAACAGACCTAACTGAAACTGAATCAGTTTAAAGCTCCGGAGCTATTTAACTTAGCCTGCATATACTTTAAATTTTTTTGCAAAATATAAAAGATCAAGACGCCCACAAAAATTGAACTTGAGGCCTTATAGAGATCCCTACTAGGGCTACCCAACAGTTTTACGTATGTATACCGCTGCTCTATATCTCCATAGAGCAAACCTCTTAAACAGCATACAACATCTCTGAATTCTCTCAGATAACCGGAGAAAGTACACAGAGTGAAATACCAATTACTATAGAATTGGAAATAGGTCTGTATAAGGGAGATAGAGTGGGGCTGGACAAATAGGTAAAAACAGACAGGTTCAGGTCTTAACAAGAGAAGAAAAACAATAAAAAGAGACTCCCACATCAGTCTATCAAGAGAGATTGAGACCAAACATGAAGAACAAGACCACAAAAGAAATACCAGGGAAACCTGCAAAGTGCACGGCTAGCCCAGGGACTATCAAAAAATACATGACACCAGAGGGAAAAAGGCTAAGTATACCATCAGAAAGACAACAGGTAGTCAGACCAAAACAGAACACAGAAGCAAACAAAAAAACAAAAGGTCAAGGGAATACGGGCGCAAGTGGAGAGGAAAGTTTGGAAGTATCAAGAGATAGCACTCAAACACCAGAAGATGATGAAACGAGCAAAGTAGAGGATTTAGGCGTGAAAGAAGCCCCTCCCTCAAAATCAGAGATGCGTGAAATGTTTGCCAGTCTTGAAAAGTCTATTAAAGCTGAAATGGCCACTCTTTATGGAGACTTAGGTCATATCCTGGTCAGAGTTGAGGAAACAGAAGACAAGATAGTCCACCATGGAAGGAAATTGAAAAATTTAAAGGAACAAATGAAGAAAATGCAGATAGATCAGAGAAATATGTTATATAAAATGGAGGATCAGGAAAATAGACATAGAAGGAAAAATTTACGAATAAGAGGAATACCGGAGAAGGGACAAGCGGAAAATCTAGAAGAAATATTGGAGAATATCTTTAACCCCCTGCTGGGAAAAGAGATCACAGAAAAAATAGAATTCGAGAGAATACACAGATTAAGGAGACCAATTAACCGCTTCCATACAGAGCAGTTAGACACCCTTCCTGCCCAGACCAATTTTCAGCTTTCAGCACTCTCACACTTTGAATGACAATTGCTCAGTCATGCTACACTGTAACCAAACAAAATTTTTATCATTTTTTTCACACAAATAGAGCTTTCTTTTGGTGGTATTTGATCACAACTGGGGTTTTTTTTGTGATATATGCAAAAAAAGAGCAAAAATTTTGAAAAAAAAACACTTTTTTTTAGTTTCAATTATGAAATTTTGCAAAAAATAAATTTTTCTTCATACATTTGGGCCAAAATGTATACTGCTACATGTCTCTGGTAAAATTAACCCAAACTAGTGTATATTATTTAGTCTGTGTGAAAGTTATTGAGTCTAGAAGCTATGGTACCAATTACTGAAAATTGATCACACCAGATGTACTGACTGCCTATCTCCTTTCTTGAGGCCCTGAAATGTCAGGACAGTACAAATACCGACCAAATGACCCCTTTTTGTAAAGTAGACAGTCCAAGGTATTTAGTAAGAGGCATGGTGAGTTTTTTGAAGTTGTAATTTTTTCCCACAATTCTTGGGAAAATGAAGAAAAAAATTTTTTTTTCTTTTTTTCCCCACAAAGTTGTCAATTTATAAGCTATTTCTAACACATAGCATGTACACAGCAAAAATTACACCCAAAAATACATTCTGCTACTCCTTCTGAGTATGGCGATACCACATGTGTGAGACTTTTACACAGCCTGGCCACAAAAAGAGACTCCACGTCCAAGAAGCACATTCAGGCGTTCTAGGAGCATAAATACACATAAAACTTTCTTACTACCTATCACACTTTTCAAGGCCCTAGAGCACCAATACAATGGAAAAGTCCACAAAATGACCCCATTTTGGAAAGCAAACACTCCAACGTATATTCTATGAGGCATTATGGGTCGTTTGAACATATCATTTTTTTCCACAGGTTTTTGGAAAATGTGGGAAAAAAATGAAAACTTTTTTTTTTTTACACAAAGTTGACAATTTATAGGATATTCCTAACACATAGCATGTACACAGCAAAAATGACACCCCAAAATACATTCTGCCACTCCTCCTGAGTATGGCAATACCACATGTGTGAGACTTTTTCACAGCCTAGCCATATAGAGGGGCCTAACATCCAAGGAGCATCATCATGCATCCTAGCCACTTGCCTAGGCCTATTTTTGACATTTGGTGTTTACAAGCTAAAATCAGTTGTTTTGCTAGAAAACTGCTTAGAACCCCCAAACATTATATATTTTTTTTAGCAGAGACCCTAGAGAATAAAATGGAGATTATTGCAATATTTTTTATCACACCGTATTTGCGTAGCGGTCTTCCAAACGCAATTTTTTTGGAAAAAATTCACTTTTTTTAATTAAAAAATAAGAAACCAGTAAAGTTAGCCCAATTTTTTTCCATAATGTGAAAGATAATGTTACGCCGAGTAAATAGATACCCAACATGTCATGTTTCAAAATTGCGCACGCTCACGGAATGGTGACAAACTTTGGTACTTAAAAATCTCCATAGGCGACAATTTAAAAATTTCTACAGGTTGCCATCTTTGAGTTACAGAGGAGGTCTAGGACTCAAATTATTCCCCTTGCTCTAACGATCGCGGCGATACCTCACATGTGTGGTTTGAACACCGTTTACATATGTGGACGGGGTTTCTGTATGCATTCGCTTCTGCGCGCGAGCTAACGGGGACAGGGCGCTTTAATTTTTTTTTTTTTACTATTTATTTTATTTATTATTTTTTATTTTTACACCGTTTAAAAAAAAAAAAAATTATCATTTTTATTTCTATTAAAAGAAATGTAAATATTCCTCGTAATAGAAATAGGCACGACAGGACCTCTTTTTTGTGAGATCTGGGGTCAAAAAGTCCTCAGAGCTCACAAGTACACTAAAAGATAGAAAAAAAAAATAAAATAATAATTATAATATAAAATGGAAAAAAAAAAAAAAGGACCTTTAAACCGGTTGCTAGGCAACAACATTTTCCGTAGCTCCTGTCCTCCAAGACCATAGAGTCAAGTGAGGGCAAGCTTGCCCTCACTCGACATCCTGTCTGTGAGGATTCGGGACCGGATCGTTTTCCCCGCTGCCGGCGGGTCCGGTAAGCGGGGAAAAGGACCGGAACGCGTCGGGAGGGGGGGGGGGGCGCCTCTTCCGCCATCCCGGAAGGGTGATCCCTCGGCGAATCCGCCGCTGGGACCACCCTTATCGGAAAGCCAACCGTCCACCGTTTAAAAAAATACCAGGGTTATGGCAGCTATCTGCTGCCATAACACCGGTATTTAGGTTTAAACAGAGGACGTATATAAACCTTTTTGGACTTGGACATGGTGGCTGTATGAAGGGTGACAGGTACTCGGGTACTTTGTTGGGCAGGTGACAGGTACTCTGGTACTGATGAGCAGGTGGCAGGTACTCGGGTACTCCGATAGGCAGGTGACAGGTACTCGGGTACTCTGATGGGCAGGTGACAGGCAGGTGATAGGTACTGATGAGTAGTACTCACTGACTGATAGGTGATAGGTGATACTGTACTGATGGGTACTGATGATCAGTACTGATACGTGATAGGTACTGATGAGTACTGATGAGTAGTGATGGGTACTGATGAGCAGGCGGCAAGTACTTGGGTACTTCAGGCGTCAGGTACTCTGATGAGCAGGTGGAAGGTACTCGGGTACTCTGATGGGTAGGTGACAGGTACTCAGGTACTCTGATGACGGGTACTCCGTTGACAGGTACTCAAAGTACCCGAGTACCTGTCATCAGAGTACCCGAGTACCTGTCATCAGAGTACCCGAGTACCCGTCATCAGAGTACCTGAGTACCTGTCATCAGAGTACCCGAGTACCTGTCATCAGAGTACCCGAGTACCTGTCAGAGTACCCGAGTACCCGTCATCAGAGTCCCCGAGTACCCGTCATCAGAGTACTCGAGTACCTGTCATCAGAGTACCCGAGTACCCGTCATCAGAGTACCCGAGTACCCGTCATCAGAGTACCCGAGTACCCGTCATCAGAGTACCCGAGTACCCGTCATCAGAGTACCCGAGTACCTGTCATCAGAGTACCCGAGTACCTGTCATCAGAGTACCCGAGTACCCGTCAGAGTACCCGAGTACCTGTCACCAGCCCATCAGAGTACCCAAGTACCTGTCATCTGAGTACCTGATGGGTTGGTGACAGGTACTCGGGTACTTTGATGGGCTAGTGACAGGTGCTCTTTATTGGGGGGGGGGCAATCAGTGTGTTTAGGGTGCACTGTAGTTGGTAACTAGCTGTTACCACAATCTCCTCCTCACACAGGATCAGTGTGTGAGGAGGAGAACACGGTGACAGCTAGTTACCGTGTTCTCTGTTGACATTTGTGACCGGCTGTGATTGGACACAGCCGGTCACGTGGTAAAGAGCCAATTTCATTGGCTCTTTACCTAGATTGGGGATCGACTCTGTCCAAGGGACGAGCCTCGTCCCCGATCGCTGCTCTGCGCGCCCCCGGGGGCGCGCATTGCAGAGAGAACGAGCGGCTCGTGCTGGAGCCGCTCATGTGATCGGCTGTGATTGACACAGCCGATCACGTGGTAAACAGCCAATTTCTATTGGCTGTTTACCTTGATCAGGGATGGGCTATGTCCGAGGGACGAGCCTCATCCCTGATCGCGCCGCTGCGCGCCGCCGGGGGCGCGCAGTAGCAGCTAGAACAGGCCGACGTCATATGACGGCGGCCCGGATCTAGACAACCACTTTGCCGACGTCATTTTACATGACTCGGTATGGAAGTGGTTAATATACCAAAAGACAAAACAAGGAACGTAATTGCAAGACTTCACAAATATGAGACAAGAGCCCAGATCTGGGAGAAAATGAGAGAAAGACCCATCCTAAAATATGAGGGAGAAGAGATTCAGATCTTCCCCGATCTGGCGCAAGAGACGATCAATAGGAAACGCATCCTAAGGCCAGTAGTAGAAGAGCTAAAGAAATTAAACATCCCATATTTCTGGAGTCACCCAGCAGGCCTAGGAGTGCGACGAGATGGGAAAACTTCATTACTCAGGTTTCCAGAAGACATCAAAGTATTTTGTGAAGCATTAAAAATACATCTGATAGACGTTCCGGGGTGGGAAGATCAGGAATCCTCAGAAGAAGACTCAGATGAAGAAGATCCAACCCAGTGGAAAGAGAAGAAAAAACGGAAAAAAAGGAAAAAGAACTAAGAAATGAAATGGATGCTGGGGGGGGGGGGACCCGGGTGGGGGTAGATTGGGAGAAATATGGGAGAAAGAGAGATAGACTAAATGAGAAAGGTATCGGACAGCTCTACAGCAGTCAACAAGCCTCTACCATTCTGACCTAGAAATAGGAAAGATGGACGGAAAAGGCGAATATGGCCGGAGCTCCACCTCGGCAACAAGTCGATGGATGAGGGAGAAGGAGACATCGACTATCCTGGTTAAGGGAAGGAGGGATGCCAGGCCTCCACAAGGGCAGGGAGGGGGGGTGGGTCAAGGCCAGGGAGGGAAGGAGGGAGGGGAGGGGGAAGGGACAAAGGGTGGGAGGGAGGGGGGAAAAAAAGAGGGAGGGGGAGAAGGGAAAAAACCCCATAGGGAAAACTATCCAACTCCTATAGGACAGGGAAAAAAAAAGAGCAGAAAAAAAAAAAAAAAGAGAAAAAGAAAAGGAATCCCAAAAAAATATCCATCCTATATAAGCAAAGGTTTAAATCCAAAAGTTACCGAACCCTATAAACTTAGAGACAATATTATAACTCAGATAAATGATAAGAAAACCCACATAAATCAGAAATGGTGGTAATCAACATATTACCTTATAATGTACGAGGTTTAAACTCACTCGATCAAATGAGAAGAAAAACCATATAAAATAGAAATGGTGGTAATTAATATATTATCCTATAACGTACGAGGCTTAAACTCAATAGATAAAAGGAAAAAAATCTTAAAATAAATCATTTACTTGAAAGCTGATATAATATTCCTACAAGAGACCCACATTTCCCACGCATCCAACATTAGGCTATATTCACCGAACCATCCCATCTGGTACTACGCGGACTCCTCGGATAGCAAGTCCAGGGGAGTGGCCATTGGCGTCGCCAGAGACCTGGGATTTGCCCTCGAGGAGAGAATAGTAGATCCAGAGGGAAGATACCTCTTTTTAAGAGGGAAAATAGGAGAGGAGGAAATCACACTAGCAAATATATACAGCCCCAATATAAGACAAATAGAGTTTTTGGGGAAAGTAATGAATAAATTACTAACGTTCAAAAAAGGGGGAGTGGTCGTAGCGGGTGACCTAAATCTCTGCCTCGATCCCGAAATAGATTCTACTTCAAAATCTGTAAGGGTTAATAAAAACCAAAAAAGAAGAATTGAAGAAAAACTCTTAATAAATCAATTGGCAGATCCCTGGAGAACCCTCCATCCAAATAGCAGAGACTACACCTGCTACTCAACTGTCCATGGAACTTATTCGAGATTAGATCATATATTAATAGAACATAGATGGCTTGAAAAAATAGTAGAGGCAGAGATTGGGACTAGGACCTGGTCCGACCACACCCCCATTACTGTAAAATTAAAAATGACCAGGGAAAGGCCTAGGATGGATGCGTGGAAAATTAATGAAGAGATCCTAAGAGACAAAAAATGGGGAAAAGAAATAGAAAAAGAACTGGAACTCTACTTTCAAGTAAACAATCAAAATGACACACCAAAAAATATGATTTGGGAGGCTCATAAAGCCTATATAAGGGGCATTTTAATTTCAAAAGGAGCACAAAGGAAAAAAGAAAACACAATAAACAAGGATAGACTCTTGGCAGAAGTACATCAATTAGAGCATAAACATAAAAAAACACAAGATACAAACATATACAATATCCTAGAAAGAAAAAGAGAAGAATTAAGAGATCTCTTAGATCAGGAAATTAGACAAGAAATGAAAAGATGTACAAAAGAAAAATATACGGAAAGTAATAAGGTGGGAAAAAATCTTGCAAGGATCCTAAAAAAAAGGAAAGCGAGGAACTTTATAGATAAAATAAAAAATAAAAATGGGGACATAATCCAAACAACAACAGGAATTGCTAAAGAATTTCAAAAGTACTATCAAAACCTTTACTCAGTAAAAATAGGGGGATCACAGAGCATAGAGCCGGACAGGAGCGAGAAAATTAAAGAATATCTTAGAAACGCCAAATTGACAAGGATAGAGGAAGACAAACTATCAGATCTAGAAAGACCAATATCAGAACAGGAAATCGAGAATGCGATAAAAGGAACTTGCTCGGGAAAAAGCTCGGGGCCTGACGGGTTCACTATTAACTACTATAAAAGATATAAGGAGATATTAATACCTAAATTAAAAGACTACATGAATGGAATTGGTACTCAATATAAGATGAGTAGTGAAGCTCTATCAGCCTCGATAACTGTCATTCATAAAGAGAAGAAGGACCGGTTACTATGCTCTAGTTATAGACCCATTTCGCTTCTCAACGCGGATACCAAGCTTTTAACAAAAATTATAGCTACTAGGTTTAAGAGTTTGATGAGGTAATGGATACATAGAGACCAAGTAGGGTTTATCCCGGGCCGACAGGGACGAGATAATGGAATCAAAACTATACTCCTAATCAACCAAATGTTAAAAAATAGTCCTTCAAGTATAATATTGTCATTAGACGCACAAAAAGCTTTTGACAGGGTTGATTGGGAATTTATGTTTAAAACCCTAGAAGAGCTTGGGATAGGCCCTACAATGATGTCTAGGATCAAATCACTCTATAATCAACCATCCGCAAGAGTAAAGATCAATGGGGGAATGTCAGAACCCTTCGAGATGTTTAATGGAACCAGACAAGGGTGTCCATTATCCCCAATGTTATTCGTTCTATCTCTGGAACCATTATTAGCTATGATAAGGAGAAGTCCTGACATTAGGGGTATAAAGATAGGAGAAGAGGAGTACAAGATCTCTGCTTTTGCAGATGATATTCTGTTATATATAACCAACCCCACGATTACACTACCAAACATAATAAAAACAATGAAATATTATGGTGAACTCTCAAACCTAAAAATCAACCAAAAAAAGTCAGAGATACTGAGTATAAATGTTAACAAGAAGGAAGAAGAGAGGTTAAAAAACGAATTTCACTTTAAATGGAGAAAAGATGAAATAAAATACCTTGGGATCAAATTAACATCAACCCCAGAGAAATTATATAAAGTTAACTTCCTCCAAATATTAAATGAAACAAGAGTAGACCTAAATAGAATATCCCTCAGGATCCCCTCGCTGATAGGGAGAATAAATGCAATAAAGATGATAATCCTACCCAAAATACTATACATATTCCAAATGATCCCCATCCCAATCCCACAAGTATTTTTTAGAACGCTCAAAACTCTGATAACCCAGTTTATATGGAAGCACAAAAAACCAAGGATTAGTTACACAATATTAAGGAAAGAAAAGGGTCACGGAGGATTGGCACTACCAGACTTTAAAATGTATTACACAGCATACTTACACGGGTGATAGACTGGAGTAAACAAAATAGTAATAAAGACTGGGTTAAAATAGAAAACACACTTAGTAAAGCACATTTAGCAAAAATTATTTGGATACCCCCAAAGTTTAGAGAACTAAACAGTAATACAGACACAATAACACGACATGCCTTAAAAATTTGGGACACGACACATACAAAAGAAAATTGGAATCATAATTCACCGTTAATACCACTTGTAAATACAAACTTTTTTGCACCGGGAGAAGGAAAAGAATTTGGAAACTGGATAGAAGATAGCAGAGCCCGATTAGGGGATGTAATAGACCAAGGAAGACTTATAACCCTTGAAGAATTAAAACAAAAAAAAAGGGGAGTGGAAAATAAATGAATGGAGATATACGCAGCTGAGACATTTTGTTGCCACACTACCTCAACCATTAAGAGACTTGAAAGATTTGAGACCCTTTGAACAGCTGTGTCTCTCAGATAGAGTGGCGAATAATGTCTCAGGTGTCTATAAAATCTTGCTAAAAATAACAAAGGAGGTAGGCCCCGCATTAAAAGAGAAATGGGAAAGAGATCTTGGCCCTTGCAGCGAGGACATTAACTGGGAAAAAAGCCTACAGCTCGTACATAGATCTGCGAGTGATTCTAATACCGAAGAAATTAATTATAAGTTACTTGCTAGGGGGTACATCACTCCCGATAAATTAGGTAGATTCCAAAGGGAAAGATCTAAAGATTGTTGGAGAGGGTGCCAGATGATTGGGACAATATCACACATTTGGTGGAATTGCCCAAAAATTAAAATATTCTGGAAAGAAGTCTTATCCTTGATAAAAAAAATAACAAAAAAACATATTCCGGAAGATCCTTGGAAATGTTTGTTCCATGGAACTAATATGTCAGTAAAACACTATAGGAAAACTTTAGTGCCCCATCTATTAAATGCAGCTAAAAGCCTAATACCTTTAAAATGGCAAAAAGAAGAGCCCCCATCAAGTAAAGAATGGGTGATCAGAGTTGAAAAAACAAGAAAACTAGAGTCTCTAAGGAATTGGGAGGAGGAGGAACAAAGGATCGAATTAGAAATTTGGGATGAATGGCAGAGCTTTAAAGAGACAGAAGAATATAAAGAAATATTAGGAGAAGGATTGATAGAGGTTTAAGGGGTTATAGGGGAAAATAAACAAGGGGGAAAATGGGTAAAGGGATACGGGTAAAATGTTTAAATGTGTATTGTACGGACATTCCTCCAGTGATTGGAGGGATGTAATGTTTTGTTTTGCCCTTTTAATTGGAATATGTGAAAAATTTAATAAAGAAATATAAAAAAAAAAAAAAAAGAATGTGAAAAATATAGTTTTTTTTTTCAAAATTGACGCTACTTTTTTGTTTATAGCGCAAAAAATAAAAATTTCACAGGTGATCAAATACCACTAAGGGAAAGCTCTATTTTTGGGAAAAAAAGGACATCAATTTTGTTTGGGTACAGCGTCGCACGACCGCACAATTGTCTGTTAAATTAACGTAGTGCCGTATCGCAAAATAGGGTCTGGTCAGGAAGGGGGAAAATCCTTCTGGTCTTAAAGTGGTTAAAAACTGGGTTTTTATTTGTTAACAATAAAAGGAAAAAATATCAAAATTTAAAAGAAAAACTGTTTCCCTTCCTCTTGCCAGAATAGTATGAAAACCGCTGACATTTTTTTATAGCAGACAAAGTGATCTCATTTTTTTGCTACAATGTTTTTGAAAGTAAAACAAATTGCTGCTGCTATTGAGAAGATTATACAGAGAGCTCAAGAATACTGCACTAGATACATTAAATGTACAGGTCATATATAGAGGAAGGAATAAGTGAAGGGGTTAATGTACTAATGTGCTGGTGGTCACATACAGTGACAGGATGGAGATGAATGGCTTATTGTTTCTCTCTTCTGAAATTCCAACGATCATTCTTGGAGACTTCAACATCCCTGTTAATCTTAACACTCCTACTGCTTCTAAACTTTTGAGCTTAACCTCCTCTTTTGATCTAAAACAATGGATACATACTTCTACTCACTACAATGGCAACAGCCTTGACCTCATATTCTCCTACCTATGCACTCCTCGCAATCTCTCCAACATTCCATTCCCTCTCTCGGATCACCACCTCATTAGTTTCAGTCTCTCCTTGTCCTCCTCCTTACCTTCCAACTACCGAACAATTACCCGTAGAAACCTTCGCAATCTTAACCCTTCACTTCTTTCTTCTGCTACAGATTGTCTCTTCAACACAATCTCTTCACTTTCCTGCCCCAACATGGCCTCTTCTGTCTACAATAGTTCACTGTCATCTACCCTGGATGCCTTGGCCCCCCTCACTACACACAGAATCAGGCCCGACCACTACAACCCTGGCAAACAGATAATACCAGAAGCCTCAAAAAATGTAGTCACGCTCTTGAGCGTCTGTGGCATAAGACTAAGTCACAGCAAGACTTCAGCCAATATAAATCTGCCCTCCACCCACTAACTTACTCACTGCCCAAGAGATTGCCAATCACTTGAAAAACAAGATTGATACAATTTGGGAAGAGATCTTTACACTACAGATATCTCCCCCACCTTACACACCTTGTCCTCCTGCACAATCAATACTTCCCTTGTTTAACCCAACTACCGTAGAGGAAGTCACTAAAATTTTTTCTAATGCCCACCTAACTTCCTGCCCCCTGGACCCTGTTCCTTCTCAAATACTACGGTCACCCTCTGGCTCTATCCTACACTCTTTAACTCATATCTTCAACCTCTCCCTCTCCACTGGCATCTTCCCCAACTCTCTAAAACATGCGCTAGTCACTCCCATACCAAAGAAAGCCTCACTAGACCACACCAATCTTAACAACTTGAGACCCATCTCCTTACTCCCTTTTGCTTCAAAACTCCTTGAACGTTTAGTCTACAACTGCCCTTCAGTCTGGATTTCGCAGGCAGCACTCAACAGAAACTTCTCTCCTAAAACTTACAAATGACTTACTAACAGCTAAAACCAATGGTCACTACTCAGTACTCTTACTCTTGGACCTCTCTGCTGCCTTTGATACTGTTGACCACCCCCTCCTTCTCAAAAAACTCAGTTGGCTCGGTCTCTGTGACTGTGCTCTCCATTGGTTCGAATCTTACCTATCTCACCGCACCTTCAGTGTCACTTACAATTCCACTTACTCCCCTGCAACTCCTCTTACCGTTGGGGTCCCCCAAGGTTCTGTCCTTGGACCGCTACTATTCTCAATCTATACCTCCTCCCTGGGTCAGCTAATAGCCTCCCATGGCTTCCACTACCATTTCTATGCTGATGACACCCAAATCTACCTCTCTACCCCTCAGCTCACCCCATCAGTCTGCTCCCGCATCACTGATCTACTAACAGACATATCAGCCTGGATGTCACACCACTTCCTCAAACTGAATCTATCTAAAACCGAGCTCATAATATTTCCTCCTCCACGTGTCCCTTCCCCTGAATTCTCTGTCAAGATCAATGGAACAACTATCAGTCCTTCCACACATGCCAGGGTGCTAGGGGTAGCCCTGGACTCTGCACTGTCCTTTCAGGCTCACATCCAATCCCTGTCCAAATCATGCCGACTTAACCTCCGCAACATTGCTAGAATACGGGCCTTTTTAACCAACGACCCCACCAAGCTTTTAATTCACGCCATGGTTATCTCTCGCCTCGACTACTGTAACTCCCTCGTCATTGGATTACCCTTACATAGATTATCTCCCCTTCAATCCATAATGAATGCTGCTGCAAGACTTATCCACCTTACCAACCGTTCAGTGTCCTCCACCCCTCTCTGTCAATCCCTTCACTGGCTTCCACTCACCCAACAAATAAAATTCAAAGTGCTAACAATAGTTTACAATGCCATCCACAACTCTGCCCCCAGCTACATCACTAACCTTATCTCAAAATATCAACCAAGCCGCTCTCTTCGGTCCTCCCAAGAACTCCTGCTCTCTAGCTCCCTTGTCACCTCTTCCCATGCTCGCCTCCAGGATTTCTCCAGAGCTTCTCCCATTCTTTGGAACTCTCTACCCCAATCTGTCCGACTGTCCCCTAATCTATCCATCTTTAGACGATCCCTGAAAACCCTTCTCTTTAAAGAAGCCTATCTGGCTACTAACTAATACACTGTTTCACTTTCTTCATCAGCTCATCCCCCACAGCTATTACCTTTTGTATCAATTGACCCTCCCTTTTAGATTGTAAGCTCTAACGAGCAGGGCCCTCTGATTCCTCTTGTTCCAAATTGTATTGTAACTGTAATGTCTGCCTTAATTTTGTTAAGCGCTGTGCAAACTGTTGGCGCTATATAAATCCTGTATAATAATGTGCAGGATAAGGGTTAAAATTCAGGTCACATAAAGACAGCACAGAGATAGTATTTGTAGAAGCGGGAGGGATTTTTCCATAGAAGGGTCTGCTCTTAACCACCAAGAGGGTGATTTCTTCCTTGATAATACTACTCTCAGCCTGATCAGATTTCTAGATTATTTACACCTTACCTTTCTAACCATGTACAATAGTGGTCCATGCTATACTCTTCCACACAGATGTCAGGCATCCTCTTGAATTATATAACTCAAGCCAGAGGCAAAAGATGATACCCTTTATTGAGTGCTTGCAGATTACACTTGAAGGAAGAAACATCTCTTCACAGGCGATTGAACAAAATGGTTGCAGCAGTTTATACCCAGCTTCAGTGACATAAAAATCTTGTGTCCCACTCTTAGGGGTGTACTTAAAGAAGAAATAAAGTCGGGGATACTCCCTTATTCTCCAACAAATACCTTGCCGGCATCTTCTCCCTGGCTTCTTCTGGGTGCTAGCCTTTGGCACTGTGCCGGAAATTTAAATGGAGATGTGCATGTGCAGCTTCAAGTACAGTACATTCTGCAAAGGATTGCAAACTGGTAGGTAAGTGTATTTTATTGCAGAAGAGACATTTTATGAGCCTTTGGTTCCGCTTTAAGCAATTAGTCTAACTCCAGGTGGTCCCTCTTCAAGAAAGCCCCACTAAGGGAAAACAGGAACATAGCTTTGCTACTTTAAGATGCTGCTTTCTCTCTGTACAACGCCCAACCATTAGCTAAGCTCCACCACCATTTTTACATTATCCTGCCAGGAAGGGCTGAACCATGAAATTAATTCCTGGGAAAGTACCAGGATGTATCTCTCTCTAGAGTGCTACTAATGGTAGTGTAGGTAAAATATAATTTGGCTCAGGGCTAATCCTGAGTCGTAGAATCTGGTCAGGGTTCAATAAAGTTCAAGGCTGGATGACTCTTCCAGGTAGCTCTCTAGTGCCTCCCCCCTGGTTCTAGAATGTTGGAGAATGTTCTAGAAATTAGTGGGCGGAAGCTAGGAGGGGCTGGTCTGCATATTCAGGAGCCCTTAGCCAATCCCAGGAATTGGGTCTGGCAGGGAATTAAGGAGCTTGTAAATATTGGATGAGTTATGCTGGCAGAGGAATTTTGGTGAAAGATGGAAAAGCAGTGCTGAGGGAGACTGTCGGTGGCCCTCGAGGGACCCCTGCCGGGGAGGCGTTTTACCTCGGGTCGGGGCTCAGGTGGTCGGCCTGGAAGGATCCTACCATAGAAGCAGTTGTAAGAAATCTTTCCAGAGGGGCAGTGGGAGCAAAGAGGACAGAGTAGATCAGCACAGTGCAGAAACTAACAAGGGGAGAAACTGCCACATGTAGCAGGTCTCTCTTGAAGATAGTGGTGTGCTTAAATCTTCATCAAACCTTGCTCTGGTAGATCTCCAGTGAGTCAGTCAGGTGGACTGGTCAAGAGGGACATTCGGTAAGACTGGTGAGAAGAAGCAGCCAGGTGGGCTGGGAGCAGTGTCTACAAGTGGAGTAGAGGAGCTCCAGTATGCAATTTTTCACACATATGCTACTTTTCGGGACTGAGGGCTCTTAGCCTGTAAGGGGCTTTTGCTGAGTTAACATAGACTGTTGGCTAAAAGAACAAATCATCTGGAGTTCTGCAGAATAAGTAAAGTGGAGCTGTAGAGAGGATCAAAGTCAAGCTGTGCAGGAGGAGCAAGTGGAGTTGTAAATAGGGAGGAAGTTGTCCCTAGTTCTTTCCTAGCCCCATCCAAGTTATTATCCCTCAATAAAATAATAAAAAAAAAGCTCAAGGACTGTTTTCTGTGTCTGGATGAAAGTAAAAAAATGCTAAGTGATTGGCTGTGCAGCAGTGGGGAACCCTGACATTTGCAACTCCTAAGGGGGGGGGGGGGAGTGCTAAAAGGAGAACCCAAAATTAAACAGGACACTATTAACCACTGCCTGCATGTTCCTTAATGCATCAGGAAGGTAGTGTTCACAGTCTTTCTTTAAAATGGACCACGGGGGAGCTTAGAGCATTGCTAGGATTGCTCTGTACCTGCATTATTATATCTTTTTATATACAGTGTACCTGCATTATTATATCTTTTTATATACAGTGAATATGTATTTCAACTTTTGGCAGTAGTTGAAGAGGGAGCCCAAATGTTGCTCCTGCACATGAGCCCTGGTGATTATGTCTACCACTAATGCAGATATAGGGCACAGTCACTTTAAGAAGCAATATCAGAAACAGACTTGCTGCAGCATTAAGAACTCATTAAGTAAAATGAAAAGCTTCCAGGAAGCACAACAACACTGCTCGTTCTAAACACAGGATGAATATGAAATAAATCTCCCTTCAAATGTGTGACATCTGGCTGAAGTAATGTCTGGAGCTCTGTGATTTGGCATGTTGAATGAGGTTTCTGTTAATTTGTCATTTGTTATTTTAGTGTAAAGTGAAGGGATGATTGCTAGATGCATAGGAAAAGGCTTACCACTTGACCTCCGGAAGATTTATTTACCCCCTTTAATGACAAGACGATTTTATGCTATATGGCACTGCGTTACTTTACCTGACAATTGCACAGTCAGGCAACGCTGTACATAAAGAAAATTTATGTAATTTTTCCCCCACAGATTGAATAGAGCTTTCTTTTGGTGCTAGTTTTTACTACCTGCTATAAAACATATCCAATAAAAAAATGTAAAAAATCATAGTTCTTCATTAATTTAGGCCAATATTTATTCTGCTACATATTTTTGGTAAAACAAAAATCCCAACAAGCATATATTAATTGGTTTGCGCAGAAGTTATAATGTTTACAAACTATGATATATACTGGAATTATTATTTATTTATTTACTTTTTTATACTAGTAATGACGGCAATCAGCGTCTTATAGCGGGCCTGCGATATTGCCGCAGACAATCTGACACTAACTGACACTTTTTGGTGACACTAATACAGTGATCAGTGCTAAAAATATGCACTGTCACTATCCTAATGACACTGGCTGAAAAGGGGTTAAGGGCGATCAAAGGGTTAAATGTGTGTCTAACCAATGTTTTTGTGTGTACAGTGTGCTGTTTTCACTAGGGGATGTGCTGGATTTTATTCCCTGCTTTGCAGGGGAAATGAAATCCAGCACATCCTCGCTGACAGGACAGAGCTCTGTATTGTTTACATATGCAGAGCTCCGTCCAGAGTGTCTCCTTCCAATGTGTCACCTATTGGCCGCCACCAGCTGATCGACTTCTGGTGTGACTACT
This sequence comes from Pelophylax lessonae, assembly GCF_965119305.1. Taxonomy (NCBI): domain Eukaryota; kingdom Metazoa; phylum Chordata; class Amphibia; order Anura; family Ranidae; genus Pelophylax; species Pelophylax lessonae. The sequence goes on from NC_138768.1 coordinate 272,037,424, forward strand.
CACAGCAGAAGTGGCACGCCGGCGGCATGCACGCCCCCCTACCCAGAAGTGCAGAATCATGTATATACAGTATATGTGATTCTGCACAGAGCGGTCGCCCTGTAGCAGTAAAGCTACAATAGGCAGTTGTTAAAGGAGAGCTCCACCCAAAAAAAGGAAGCTAATAGTAAAAGTCAGCAGCTAAAGTATTTGTAGCTGCTGACATTTCATTTTTGGAGGGGGCTCCGGAACTCCACTTTAACTGGTTAAAGTTGGTGCAGGCAGTCCCTCTCATCGTCCAGAGTGCTGGAGATGCGGCCACTCTCCGGGCGATTTTTCCCACATTTTCTGGTCTTGCCCGGTTATCGATTGAATGTGGTCAGGTGTGCTGTCTGTAATCAACAGAGTGTCAGTTACTAGGATACCTTCTTCCATGGAGATCTGCATACTGGGTTTGGTTGAAAACCTGATTCCCACTGTAGAATAAAGAAAAATAGTTGGTCTTTATATTTTCTAAGCTAGAAAAGCTAAAGTACTACAATGGAAGAAGCAGAACCCCCCCCCCCCCCTTCTATTTATTTTTGGAAAAGCTTAGGCTTAATAAGGATACTTACGTGAATAGGGGTTGTCCTACAAAATACGAAAGAGTGTGGTCTTAGTGGTTAGATGATCCCACTACGGCATCATTGTGATTGCTCATTAGATTGCCACAGGTGTGAATTCCTTGAATTTCTCATACCTTAGCTAGGACTGGACCATTCACAGAGAGGTTATTCTCACTCAGCGATGATGTTTTTCTGCATTATACACTTCTGTTTGTTGAACTTACTTCTTTAACCACACCTTGTCAATCCATGTGCTATCTGTGCATACAACAGGTATTTGGGGATGTTCCTGGTCTAGCACCCCTGTGAGGGTAGCACAAGCTTCTCATTTTTGTTTTGTTTGTTTTTGTTTTGTTGTACTTTGCCTTCTTTGGATGTGAATAAAACTTTAAGCCCCGGTTCACACTAGGGCGACCTGTGAGGCGACCTGGTCGCCTCACAGGTCGCCTCCCATAGGGAAGCTACGGACCCGTTCTAATAGGAGCGACACAAGTCGCTCCGACCTAGAAAAAGGGCCCGGAGCTTCTTTGGGGCGACCAGGAGGCGACCGCCATAGACTTCAATGTTATGAAGTCTGTGGCGGCCGCTCCGAGGTTGCGGCGCGCTGCTCGCACCGCGATCTCGGAGGTCGCCCCTGAAAGTAGCGTCGCGCCAGTGTGAACCGGCGCTCATAAACACATTTAAAAAACAAAAAACAAACGTTGGTGCAGGAAGGCAGCTGTGGAAAGCATGAGATTGCAAGAATGCTTTTATTATAATTTGAGGCCCCTTTCACACTGATCAGCAGGGGATCTCTCCACCGATTCCCACTTAGCAGGCGGATGACACGTCTATGTCAGCTCCGCTGATGCAGAGCGCACACTGACAAAGCTCGCTGTCCTCCATCCTCTGTCATCCTATCCAATCCGCCAGATGGGAATCGTGGTTACCCTACAACCTTTTTGAAAAAAAGGATTTAATAAAAAAAATTGGCAGTTTAAATAAAAAATTGGAGACTTGGACAGCAATAAAAATCATGCAGGAATTTTAACTAATTCTTTCCAAAATAAAATACTTAGCTTTACATACACCTTACAGTGGAACTTCACTCAACATTGATTATTTTTAATCCTCATGCTGCTAGCAATAGTAAATAGATATATCATAGCAATAGTAAATAGTATATCATGTTTATTTGTTTAATTTTTCTTTCTTTTACCACTTAAGAACCGGAGGATTTGGCTGCTCAATGACCAGGCCCTATTTTGCGATTCGGCACTGCGTTACTTTAACGGACAATTGTGCGGTCGTGCGACGCTGTACCCAAACAAAATTGATGTCCTTTTTTTCACACAAATAGAGCTTTCTTTTGGTGGTATTTGATCACCTGTGCGATTTTTATTTTTTACGCTATAAACATAGTTACATAGTTGTTGAGGTTGAATAAAGACAATAGTCCATCCAGTTCAACAAAAAAAGAGCGACAATTTTGAAAAAGTTACAATATTTTTCACATTCTTTTATATGAAATTCTCAAAAAAAATGTAAAAATCAAAATTTTTTTAAATTTTAGGCCAATTTGTTTTCTGCTACATATTTTTGGTAAAAAAAAAATCACAATAAGCGTATTTTGATTGGTTTGCGCAAAAGTTATTGCGTTTACTAACTACGGGAAAGATTTATGTCATTTTTATTGTTTTTTTTTACTAGTAATGGCGGTGATCTGTGTTTTTTTTTGCAGGACTGCGACATTGCAGCAGACAGATAGGACCCCTAACTGACATTTTTGACACTTTTGGGGGTACCATTGACATTACTACAGTAATCAGTGCTAAAAATATGCACTGTTACTGTAAAAATGACACTGGCAGGGAAGGGGTTAACATTACTGGTGATCAGTGGGTTAAATGTGTCCCTAGGGGCGTGATTCTAAGTGTCAGGGGCATGGCTTGTGAAGTAATCACAGAGACATGTGATCCTATATAGCAGGATCACATAGTCTCTGTGATTACTTCCGGGAGAATGACAGACGGCTGTGTTTACATCAGCCATCTGTCCTTCTCTCTCTGCTGCGGGAGATCGCGAGTGGGCGGTGGCCATCGCAGCCACCGGTCACACGCACTAGCTCCCCAGCTAACGAGCGCTCGCCCCCTAGAGTCCCCTGAGCGAGCGACGTAACATAACGTCGCTTTGCCCAGGAGCAGCTGCCTGCCGCAGTAAAACTGCAACGAAACAACCCACTGATGCATATCCAAAGCTTACTCCTTATAAAATTGCATGAACAATTACTCTGAATGTTTCCTAAAGTGTATCAAGGGTAAAAATATAAAATCATATACAGTATTAATTTCTACATTGTACTTTAATTATTTTTAGCCTACTCCTGCTAATTTGAACGATCTTGAAGGGTGCAAATGTAGCTTGTGAAGAACCCCACACATTTACTTCCTTGAATTCTGTCACACATATTTACTGTAGCGCACCCCCCGAGGAGCCGCTTATTTGGTAATCTCTCTGGAGATGTACTGTAAATGACGTTTGGCAAAATTTGCCTTGACACGCTGAGAAGTCACAATAGCTGGAGTCTTCAACTTAAATTACGGAGGGGCATATACAGTACAGAAATACAATATCAAACTCTCCTCAAGAAATGACAACCAACCACACCTTGTTGTAATGGTAGCCGCTGGTGAAGCTGAAAACTCACTCTGGGATTGTTGCTGACAGTTCAAGATGGCTACTGTCCTTTTGCTGAGGTAAAATTGACAGCTTTGTTAACTTATCTTAACTGTTAAAGATAGCTGCCACCCTCCCCCTGAGGTAATGATCACCACGGGAGAGACTTACAACTCACTCTGGGATTGTTACTGACTGTTAAAAATGGCTGCTGTACTCTCTCTCTGAGGTAATAGTGATCACAGATGAAATTAATAGCTTCCTTGACTGTTAAAGATGACTGCTGTCATCTCCCGGAGGTCATGGTTGTAATGGTCATGCGTTCCGGGCACTCCATATATATGTGTGCGTAGCAGCCATTTTGTTTGCTTCACAGGTCTCCCTAGCAATTTTGTCATAAGAATGCATAGCCACAGTGACCTTTCCCCCCTCCTTCCTTCTCTGTATACAATACACAAACTGTTAACTGATGCCAGGACCATTGATCAGACACACAGACCTTTCCATTACCCAATCCAAAATTTAAATCCGGAAACCATAATGAAACTGGCACCCTCACAAGCTTGAGCAATCCAGAGAACTAACAGATATGGATCGTATACAGCTTAGTTGAAGGAAAGGTCCAATATACATCTCTGCTAGACTGGTTAGCAGTGAGAACTCTGGAACTTCAGCATGTTTTATTACACACGTAATAATATTAAGCACAGACAGAATAAAGACATATTCGTCTCCCTTAGTTAATTTTTAGCGTTTTGAGCCCAAACATCGTTAACCTAGGAGTACTGAGAGCAGAACCAGCCCAATTCATCTCCTAGGCAAACTACGTATCCTAAACCTTTCAAGTTTATATTCATTTTGAAGCTAAATTCAGGCTTAACAATAACCTGCATGTTAGCAGACTATATCTGGTAGGTACTCAGAGATATGAGTACCTATACAAAACTGTATTTTGGCAGTCATAAACATAAGAAACCACTCCTCAGATGCTTAATTGGTCAGATGGCCTCTGTCAACACCCCTTTGATACCAGGGAAAAAGGGAATGCCAGGACAGTTTGACAGCTCTCGTTAACATCAAACCAAGGAACACCAAACAGAACTTGTGAGAGTCACTGTACCATTTTTGTTTATTCGCTGGACTCTGCTGAAACCAAGATTTACAAGTATTCTTCATTTTCAACTCCTTTTTATTTCTCTGCTGTTTTGTTGTCTCTTTATTTCTTTGTGACACCCTTTTTTCTGTAAATATTTTATTTGCATTACTACAAAGTGTTAAAACTGTCTCTAAGGCTTTTTATTAATACAGAATTAATACAAAATAAAAATATCCCTGTCTCTTTAAGATCGCTACTGTATATGATAAATCTCTGAACATACATGTCTGTGGTGACAGTGTGTGTACAGATGTATATTTTTCATAATTGTTCTTGCTAATATCATGTAGCACTGTCCCCATAGGGCTTGCTGTGTGATGACCTCTTGGGCCTCCTCTGATTACCTGCAGATAGTCACTTAGGGACAGTTCACACATCCATCCTTACTCCCAATGGCTCGTTACTTAATGAACAGTCCAGGGGTGTTGGTTTTTATATTTATTGTGGAATTTGGATGGGAGAAGGGAATAGTGGGATACCCCAACTGAAATATTTACAGTTGACAAGGACAACTCTCACTTGGACTCACCAGGTTATATTGTGAAAAAAAAAACACACTGCTTTAACCATACTGCCACTTGTATGGAAGAATTAAGTCTTCTTGCTCTCTCTAGCAGCAGACTTGTTGCAACAATTTTATCTTCAGGACACTCTCTAGTATCCCCTTGTCTGACACCCGTCCACTCTCTCTTCCTCAGAAGGTGTGGCCCTCTCAGAACAGGCCCCATGACCAGTGGCGTAGCGTGGGGGGTGCAGGGGGGGGCGGCCACACCGGGCGCAACATCTGGGGGGGCGCATCTGCAGTGTCACTCTGTCTGTCTGACTCTGACATACACAGTTCACACACTGTCTGTGGCTGCCTCCATCTTTAGGCTGGGATAAGTCCAGCGCGCCCTATGGCTGAAAATGGCGGAGCGGGGCTGGACTGTGCCTCACCTGTCCATTGGTGTAGGGTGGGGTGGCGTTGCAAGCCAAGCCTCGCCTATGCCATCTCACGCTGATCATTCTGCATTGAAAGGGGGCACGCTGGTCATTCTGCATTGAAAGGGGGCACGCTGGTCTCTCTGCATTGAAAGGGGGCACGCTGGTCACTCTGCATTGAAGGGGGGCACGCTGGTCTCTCTGCATGGAAAGGGGGCACGCTGGTCTCTCTGCATGGAAAGGGGGCACGCTGGTCTCTCTGCATGGAAAGGGGGCACGCTGGTCTCTCTGCATGGAAAGGGGGCACGCTGGTCTCTCTGCATTGAAAGGGGCACGATGATCTTTCTGCATTGAAGGGGGGCACGCTGGTCTCTCTGCATGGAAAGGGGGCACGCTGGTCACTCTGCATTGAAAGGGGGCACGCTGGTCTCTCTGCATTGAAAGGGGCACGCTGGTCTCTCTGCATTGAAAGGGGGAACGCTGGTCTCTCTGCATTGAAAGGGGGAACGCTGGTCTCTCTGCATTGAAAGGGGGCACACTGGTCACTCTGCATTGAAAGGGGGAACGCTGGTCACTCTGCATTGAAAGGGGGAACGCTGGTCACTCTGCATTGAAAGGGGGCACACTATACCTTGATTACTGAAGGCCCCTTTCACACTTTTGTGACCTCAAAGTCGGGTTAGGGGGCGCAAATTACTTGCCTTGCCCCGGGTGCTGACAACCCATGCTACGCCACTGCCCATGACACAGATCTGTACTCACTGTAGGCAGAATCAGATCCTCTTCAGTGTCTCCCTTCCAGCCAGCTCTGCAGGACCTCTGGGTTCAGCTCCTCTCTGACTCCCCTGCCCCCAGGTTGACCACCTGAGGCATGCATGGCAGCTTCTACAGAGGAGAGGCAGCCACCCTTTTCCTCTGGGACTCCGCTCTCCAGCTGAAAGAATCCGAGCCCTTGGCATTTATACAGTATCACAGCATGCACTGAGGCACTTTCCTCTGCCAATCACCAGGGCTGTACTAAATGCCTGCGTCAGGTTTCATCCCACTGTCCAATATAGCTCCCTATTGGACCAGTGTGAAACACTTCGGACAAACTGAGCTGCACCTGAGCACCATGAGCAGACCTCACTAGCAGATCCTGCTCTCTGGTAGGCAGAGAGCAATATAAATTTACCTGGCAATCTGTCTGGTAAGCAGAAAGACCCAAAAACGATACTCTCTCTTCCAGCACCTACCTAGGAGGGTGCTACAATTTTGAAGGGTTAATAGGCTCAAAAGCAGCCTGGTGGCAGTTTCGGAGTTTAAAAGGTTAATTGATGAATTAACTTAATGCAGTGACAATCACTCTCAGGCTGCTGGTACCTAGATTGTGGCTTTTGTGCAGGGTGCAGCTGATAGTGGCATTGTTACGTAAGGGACATCATGGTGTTAGACTGGCCTGTCCTTTGTCACGAGTTGGTGCCACAGGTGAGACTGACAACTCACTCTGGGATTTTTCCTGACTGTTAAAGATGGCTACTGTCATCTGTCTAAGGGAATTGTGATCACAGGTGAAACTAACAGCTTTCATAATGGCTAAAGATGGCTGCCGTCCTCTCCCTGAGGTATTGGTGGCCACAGGTGAGTCTGACAACTCAGTTTGGGATTGTTACTGACTGGCTGCCATCCTCTCTTTGAGGTAACGGTGAGTGCAGGTGAAACTTACAGCTTTCTTGACTGTTAACCCTCCTCTTGTGTTAGGGTCAAAACTGACCCGTTTTCAGGTTTTGAATGTCTATAAGTATCACACAAATTTGTTTATTGCCTCAAGATTTTTTTACTTTGTCAGGAACCTCTATTTAAACAATGTAATAGAAAAATAATCCTTTTCACTAAATTATAAAATACTTTGGTGAAAATTAAGACGTTCATGGTGTTAGGGTCAATTCTGACCCAGTTATAATATAGGATTTTAGGACACTAATAAGTTCCAAAACTGAAATCATAAACACTCTCTCTGCTTAGTAACAGTGACAGCCAATCCCCTCTCAACCCTGTGAGCTGTAGTTAGGGAGGGGCCTATCTCTTTTCCTGCTTGTCTGCTTCTCTAAATAAAGTGAAGAAACATAGGACAAATTCATTTCAGAGTTGCTGACTTTATTTTACCATTTTTTAAATTTGACAATGAGAGGTATGCTATCAAAAGAAAGGTCTAGGGGTCACACCAAAAATATTAAAACCAATCTTTTAAAGGATAAAGAAGCCTAACAAGGTAACCAAGAGGTAAGAAACAAATTTGATGATAAATAATTATTCAGAGGGTATTTTATGGCTGATTTAAAACACGGGTCAAAACTGACCCTAACATCATGGATAGTAACGGAATTCTAACATAAGAGGAGGGTTAAAGATTTCTGCCGTCTTCTTTCTGAGGTAATGGTGACTGCCAGGCCCGGACTGGGACAAAAAATAGGCCCGGGCATTTTGGACTGAGCAGCCCACGGGGCGGGGGAGGGGGGGGGCTCGTGACTGGGGCGTGGCGTTCGTCGGGATGGTTGATGATAGGATTTATTGTTCCAGGATGTGTGGATTCGATTACGGTACCTTTTTTAGTTTAATCTGACTGACTGGGTCCAATTTAGATCAGAGCTGCCATATGATGCTGTTTTTTTTTTTTTTCTTACTTTAAATCCTGTTTTGATAGTTGAGTCCTAAAAATAGTATGAAGCAGCACAAGATGAGGGTTACTCTAATCAAGGGGTAGACAACCTTTTTGGGCACAGTGTACCGAAAAATGTTTTCAAAGAAATAGGGAGTGCCAGATACATAAAAAACAACTGTCAACTTCATATAAAGTAACTGCTGTAAACCGCTTGAATAATAGTAAGAAATCAAGTGAGCTTTGCACCTTCACAAATCAGATCACCCCAATTCCTGCACCTTCACACCTCAGATCACCCCAATTCCTGCACTATCACACCTCAAACCACCCCAATTCCTGCACCTTCACACCTCAGATCACCCCAATTCCTGCACCTTCACACCTCAGATCACCCCAATTCCTGCACCTTCACACCTCAGATCACCCCACTTCCTGCACCTTCACACCTCAGATCACCCCAATTCCTGCACCTTCACACCTCAGATCAGCCCCTGGTAGGCTGGCATTGGCAGCAACATTTTTATTCAAATCAGGATTTCTTCTGCAAATAGGCTGACCTGGCACTGGCAGACATAGTACTAGACTAGTACTATGCCTGGCTGCCAGTGCCAGGCTAGCCTATTTGCAAAAGAAATCCTGATTTGAATTAAATTGTTGCTGCCAGTGCCAGCCTATTTGCAGAAGAAATCCTGATTTCTTTGAATAAAATTGTTGCTGCCAGTGCCAGCCCAGCCTATCTGCAAAAGAAATCCCTAAGTAGAAGTCACTCTTCTCTCCAGTCCTCCACTTACCTTGGGTGTGCTGTGTGCGGTTTGGCTGCAGAGTGTTCCAGCTGGACATAGTACAGGAGATGGTCAGAGACTATGGACCTGATACAAGAGATGGTCAGAGACTGAGGACATGATATAGGAGATGGTCAGAGACTGAGGACATGATACAGGAGATGGTCAGAGACTGAGGACATGATACAGGAGATGGTCAGAGACTGAGGACATGATATAGGAGATGGTCAGAGACTGAGGACATGATACAGGAGATGGTCAGAGACTGAGGACATGATACAGGAGATGGTCAGAGACTGAGGACATGATACAGGAGATGGTCAGAGACTGAGGACATGATACAGGAGATGGTCAGAGACTGAGGACATGATACAGGAGATGGTCAGAGACTGAGGACTTGATACAGGAGATGGTCAGAGACTGAGGACATGATACAGGAGATGGTCAGAGACTGAGGACATGATACAGGAGATGGTCAGAGACTGAGGACATGATACAGGAGATGGTCAGAGACTGAGGACTTGATACAGGAGATGGTCAGAGACGATACAAGAGATGGTCAGAGACTGCAGACGTGATACAAGAAATGGTCAGAGACTGCAGACGTGATACAAGAGATGGTCAGAGACTGCAGAGGTGATAATGGTCAGAGACTGCAGACGTGATACAAGAGATGGTCAGAGTCTGCAGACGTGATACAAGAGATGGTCAGAGACTGCAGACATGATACAAGAGATGGTCAGAGACTGCAGACATGATACAAGAGATGGTCAGAGACTGCAGACATGATATAAGAGATGGTCAGAGACTGCAGACATGATATAAGAGATGGACAGAGACTGCAGACATGATACAAGAGATGGTCAGAGACTGCAGACATGATACAAGAGATGGTCAGAGTCTGCAGACATAGTACAGGAGATTGGCAGAGACTGCTGACATGATACAGGAGATGGTCAGAGACTGCAGACATAGTACAGGAGATGGTCAGAGACTGCAGACATAGTACAGGAGATGGTCAGAGACTGCAGACATGATACAGGAGATGGTCAAGAGACTGCAGATGTGATACAAGAGAAGGTCATAGACTGCAGACATGATAGAAGATAGAAGGACACTAGGGGGGCAGGAGAGCACAGGGAAAGCAGATAGCACTGGAGGAGCTGAAGGGCAAGGGGGGGGGACTGGAGAGAATTAAGGGGGGGTTTGGAAGGCACAGGGTGTGGATAGCACTGGGGGGGGGGCGGGCAGGGAAAACCAGGGGGATGATGGAGAGCAAGAAGGGGGGGGACTGGAGAGCACTAGGGGGGGGACTGGAAATCACTTAGGGGGGAGCCAAGGAGCACAGGGGGGTGGAGAGCACTGGGGGAGCCAGAGAGCATAGGGGGAGATGAAAAGCACTGTGAGGACTTGAAGAGCACGGGGGGGGGGGGGGCTAAAGAGCACAGGGGGGTTAAGAGCACTGGGGGGGGGGCAGTAAAAGAAGTTGTATAGGAGGGGGATGGGACAGCTGCATATAGAGAAATTGATATTTCCATATTTCTACTGCAGCCGCAGAATGCCTGCAGAAGGGAGGAGGAGAATCAGGTATCCATCCAGCGGCAGCAGGGGCCAGGATAGGGAAACATCAGGAGAGAGATAGAGAGACAGAGATAGAGAGACAGAGATAGACAGACAGAGACAGACAGACAGAGAGAGACAGACAGAGAGACAGACCGAGACAGAGAACAAGTGGATGGATGATCTTGTAAGAAAGCACAATCTGCAGCGCACTAAGCACAGATTTCAAAGCACCTATACTGAGAACAAGATGTAAGTTGTCTTGCTGAGTTTCTGAAAAATGCTTGTTGACTGGCAGTCTCTGATGTCATACAAGCATGCAGCAGGTGAAAAACAGAAATCCTGGTCTGCCTACTTTCAGGGCAGTGAACTGGAAAGCATAGAAGCCAGGAGATCAGCATTAGATCAAGCAACTAGCATTTTTTTGAGCTATAGCAGGCACCTTATTTCTGACTCTTCAAGTCGCCTTTAAGCTGCTTGTGCTTTCTCTGTAGCTGGCACTTTTTCAGGGTTAAACTAACCATGTGTCTTTACTATGTCCCATTCAGATACTGGAATGAATTTCACGTTTGTGCTGTCACAGTGCTCGCAGATTGTCATGAAGGGGCGGCAGACATGTGGGAGAAACTGAAAAAGTTTTCCAAAAACTGCTTGGATGCCGATGCTGCGGGCTGGGCTACTGGCCCCGCGGGAAGGAACACACTGACTGTTGACTACTTCTCTTGACTTCTGGCTCCGCGGCCAATCAGCCTTCTGCTGTGTGACTCACACCCCCCCTGAGCAGAAGGCTGATTGGCCGCGGAGCCGGTGTAGCTGGCAAGTACACCGGCCGCAGTGAGGGAAATAAACGTCTTCTACTGTGAGGAGTCGGACTGAGTGAGAGCCGGCGCGGCGTCCAACCGGGAATATGCCCGGTCTGCCCGATGGCCAGTCAGGCCCTGGTGACTGCGGCAGGATGGGAAAATCCACCAGGCTCTGTGCTCAGATCCCTCTTCCCTGGCTTGAGGCAAAATTCAACTCATTCCTAGCTAAAGACAAAAGCCTGTCCTTCAGACTTTAGGGGGCTGGACTGTGACATTGGGAGTAGAAAAGGTCCCCACAACAGTGGAAAAAAACAACGCTCCATCTTAGGTGTCAGTGAGAGAAATTCTGCCCCATCGTTGGTGTCATACGGCTCAATAATTGGTGTCACTGGGAGGAATTGGGATCCATCGTTGGTGTCATTGGAAGAAATTGTGCCCTATTGTTAGTGTCATTCAGGCTCAATTGATTGTGTCATTGGAAGGAATTGTGCCCCATCATTGGAGCCATTTGGCTTAATTGCTGGTGTCATTGGGAGGAATTGCGTTCCATTGTTGGTGTCATTGGAAGACATTGCTTCCCATCATTGGTGTCATTCGGTCCAATTGATGCTGTCATTGGGAGGAATTGTGCCCCATTATTGGTGTCATTGAGAGGAATTGTGCTTTTTTATTGGTGTCAGTGGAGGCAGAATTATTATTACCCATTGTTGGTATTAATGGATGGTATTGTGCCCCAATCACTGGATAAGAGCAAGCAAAGGGCAACATTTGGCCTCCGGGCCACAGTTTGGAGACCACTGCTTTTGATGAGCCAGAGACTAGAAGCCACACACCCCTAGGGCTCTTTTAGATGTGACATAGTATATGAGCAGCACATCCCCCAGTGCTCCCTTAGATGTAACAGAGCCTAGCTATATTACTATGCCCTGTTGATAGGTACTGAGGTGTCAAATATTGCACAGTCTTCTGAATTACCAAGGTGCTGAGAGGAGGAGTTTCAGGAGAAGGAGTCAGTACATAAATCACTGCTTGCAAACAGCAAGGTACCATGGGATATGTAGTTCTTAGAAATCAAAACAGCAGAGTAGAAGCTACAAAGTATGCAAGGAATTCAGGAAGTTGTGGAAAGAGATGACCAGCAGACAAGCAGCACTCACAACATGAAATGTAATTTTGCAAAGTTTATAGTGGATTGTGAAAAATAAATATTCTTTGTATTGCTATTACACGGCTGATATTATAAAATGAAAATGTATGTTGTGGCCATTTAATTAAACAATTTTCTGTACAACTACAGCATGTAGCTAGTCATACAACTGTAAATGTTTTACCCATAGATTGTTTAGTCATAGAGTCTATGGAATATGGGTTTTTGGAACCCACCCAGAGGCGGTATAACACATGAGTAGAAAGGCACCTACTCATGCCACTTTTTCCAAAGCAGCACAACTTACAGGGAAAGTCACCAGCCTGGCAGACTGACTCTGGGCTGTGTTCCTAGACTTAGAATTTCCTAGAATTACTTGGAATTGTAAAGTCCTTAATCCATATTAAAGCAGAAATGTTTCCATTTGAAACAGGTTCAATTGAGATAAAAAGAGTATCTTGTACTGGAATCAGTTATGTTATTCTCTTTGACGATGATAAATGACAGATGAGGATAAAATGTATACTTCAGAAATACTGCCTCTATGTCTTGCTGTCTATTGTACTATAAAATGTTATGTGCAACAATCCATTACAGACAGGAGAAATTAGTTCAAAGGTGAAGGAGCTATTAATTAACTACTGTCAACGGGATGTATTACGCACAATATAGTCATAATGAGCAGAGAAGAGAACAGGAAAAGCATTTTACTAGAATACAAAAGCCCAGAACAATACAGTAGTTTCCAGTGCTACACAAAAAAAAAAAAAATCAGTATATGTGAAAAACAATCAGCACAGTTATCCAATAATATGCAATTTAACCATTATTGTGATTGCTGCTAAAACTTTAACCAATGTTTTCACTACACCTCCTCATATATATATATATATATATATATATATATATATATATATATATATATATACATATATATATATATATATATATATATATATATATATATATATATATATATATATATATATATATATGTAGATGTAGCACAATCTAAACAAATAAAACACAAACTATTCCGTCTTCAAATAATATCACAACTGTCTATAAAGTCCTCCACCAATGTGCCATGATTTTAATATTGCCTCTTAACTTCTAAGAAATTCCATTCAGGTGTCGCATGCAGCCATCTATGGTCATATCACACGCTCACCTTCTTCTATTGACCCCAATAATACACAGCTCAAAAAAATTAAAGGAACACTTTGAAAACACATCAGATCTCAATGGGGAAAATATCATGCTGGATATCTATACTGACATGGACTGGCTAATGTGTTAGTAACAGAAGGATTCCACATTGTTTAATGGAAATGAAAATGATCAACCTACATAGGGCTGAATTTAAAGACACCCCAAAAATCAAAGTAACAAAATGATGCGGCAGGCTAGTCTATTTTGCTGAAATTTCATTGCAGCAACTCAAAATGGTACTCAGTAGTTTGTATGCACTCACATGCTTGTATGCATGCCTGACCACTTCGGCGCATGCTCCTAATGAGACGACGGATGGTGTCCTGGGGTATTTCCTCCCAGATCTGGACTAGAGCATCACTGAGCTCCTGAACAGACTGAGGTGCAACCTAGTGGTGTCAGATGAACTGAAACATAATGTCACAGAGGTGTTCTATTGGATTTAGGTCAGGCGAGCGTGGGGGCCATTCAATGGTATCAATTCCTTCATCCTCTAGGAACTGGCTGCATATGAGGCCAGGCGTTGCACCAGGAGGAACCAAGGACCCACTGCACCAGTGTATAGGGTCGGACAATGGATCCAAGGATTTCATCCTGATATCTAATGGCAGTCAGGGTGCCATCGTCTAGCCTGTAGAGGTCTGTACGTCCCTCCGTGGATATGCCTCCTCAGACTATCACTTTCCCACCGCCATACTGATTTTTCTGAACGATGTTACAGGCAGCAATTCTCCACAGCTTCTCCAGACCCTTTCACATCTGTCACATGTGCTCAGGGTGAACCTGCTCTCATCTGTGAAAAGAACAGGGCGTCAGTGGCTGACCTACCAATGCCAATCGAGCTCCACGGTGCCAGGCAGTGAGCACAGGCCCACTAGAGGATGTCAGGCCCTCAGGCCACCCTCATGAAGTCTGTTTCTGAATGTTTGGTCAGAGACATTCATACCAGTGGCCTGCTGGAGGTCATTTTGTAGGGCTCTGGCAGCGCTCATCCTGTTCCTCCGTGCACAAAGGAGCAGATACCAGTTCTGCTGATGGGTTTAAGGACCTTCTACGGCTCTGTCCAGCTCTCCTAGAATAATTGCCTGTCTCCTGGAATCTCTTCCATGCTCTTGAGATTGTGCTGGGGGACACAGCGAACCTTCTGGCAATGGCACATATTATTGTGCCATCCTGGAGGAGTTGGACTGCCTGCGCAACCTCTATAGGTTCCAGGTATTGCCCCATGCTACCAGTAGTAACACTGACCCTAGCCAAATGTAAAACTAGTGAAAAACAGTCAGAAAAGACTAGTTGGGGAAAAAAATGTCAGTGGTCTCCACATCCACCTGTAAAACTATCCCTGTTTTGGAGGTCATCTCATTGTTGCCCATCTATTGCACCTGTTGTTAATTTCATTACCACCAAAGCAGCTGAAACAGTTTAACAACCCCCTCTGCTACTTAACTGACCAGATCAATAACCCAGGAGTTTAACTGACTTGATGCTATACTCTGATTAAAAAGTGCTCCTTTCATTTTTTGAGCAGTGTATATTAACCTCCCTGGCGGTATGATTCTTTCGGATTTTAGGTGCTGAAAGTGGTACCATTATTTTGCATGTAATTCTTAAGAATGAGCAGCCCAAACCAACTATTTACATATGATTTTTTTTTTACTGTGCGTTCTTCTTTATAACATCTCGGGTATGATAAAGTTTGAAACACAAAATCATAAATTATAATATAATAAAAAAATATAAATATGTTAAAGTATGTATATATATATATATATATATATATATATATATATATATATACACATAAAAAGTACAGTAAAACTGCAGGAAAGGGCACTGTGGGGCAAACTAATGTGATTTTTTTTATTTTGCATTGTATCAGTGTGTTTGGTGTGTTTTACATTTGAATTTACTGCCGGTTCCACCCCCCTGCGAACGTCATGTCGCAGGAGACGGAAGCCAGGGCACGGAGAGGAAGAGCCGCCGCCAGACACCGCCGAGATACATCGCTGGATCCTGGTGACAAGGTAAGTAACCCCACTTTCAGGAACCAGCGATCTTCCTAGCGGTACCCCGAGTGTGGCTCAGGGTTACCGCTTTTGGCTCTGAAATTTAACCCCGAGCCACGCTCGGGAATACCGATAGGAAGGTTAAGGTCATAGGTTTCTGCTCTCCTTCCAACTTTTATTTTCCATCCGCAGTAATTCACCAACAATGTTCCATTCTCAGGTAGATATCAATGCAAAAACAAAATGGGACTACAAATAGTGCTCTCTGTATACTCTGATTTAAATTTTTTAAAACTCCCATAAATATACACTCACATTAAAAAAAGCGCCCTAAGTGCTGTATTACAAGAGATACATGTTTTTCATTTTTTTTCTTAAGATTCATACTTACCTAGGTAGATGCTGTATCTATCCCCCGCTGCCTCTAATACTGAGAACCAAGCAACCGATCACCGCTGATTGCTTGGTTCTCACAGCTCCATGAGCAGAGAGCTGCTGACTGTCAGCAGCTCTGGCTGTACTTCTTCTTTAACCACTTGCCGACTGCCTGACGAAGATTTACGTCGGCAGTCAGCCCCTCACAGGCAAATTGACGTAGTACTACGTCGCTAGCCTGTGAGGCTCTAGGGAGCAAGCGCGCGCCGCTGGAGGCACGCTCCCGCTCCCACTCACTCACGGACCCCCCACCCCGCGCGTGTGAGCGGCGGACCCGATGTCCGCCGGTCACTCGCGATTGTCGGTTACACCGGGAGAAAGGCAGGCGGCTAATGTAAACAAAGCCGCCTGTCATTCTTCCTTGTGTAACAGCACAGATCATACGGTCCTGCTATGTAGGACCATAGATCTCTGCTGTTACATCACAAGCCACATCCAATCACAGTTAGAAGCATGCCCCTAGGGACACACTTAACCCCTCCTTCTCAAATAAAGTTAACCCCTTCCCTGCCAGTGTAATTTTTTTTTTTTTTTTAAATCAGATAATTTTTATTGAAAACTTTTTTTTGTCACTAACAATACAAATACAAAAAACAGACAGAACCAAAAAGAAACAAAAAACCAGCTCACAACTTGAGATAGGTCATCACAAACGTATAGTAAACATTATTACCAGGGTACAGGGGGGAGGATAATCATCAGTATAGCATGAGCTAACAAGGCAATCTGATCAGAAACGGCCAAAAAGATATAAACTCCTCCAATCATGGTGAGTAGCAAACCCACCCCTCCCCACATATCCAGGTGGTGATGTCAACTCAAATAGTAAAGGATATAATAGGTGAATCCCAACCAAATAATCAGTGAAATTAAACAGTCACATGCGTCCCACAAGACAGGTATCCACTACCCAGTAATCAACTATCAGTGCCCCCCAGTAGGCCGCCCGGGTCCCAAAAGCACGGCTGCCAGTGTAATTTTTACAGTAACAGTGCATATGTATAGCACTGATTACTGTAGTAATGTCACTGGTACCCCCAAAAGTGTCAAAAATGTCAGTCAAGGGTCCGATCTGTCCGCCGCAATGTCGCAGTCCTGCAAAAAAAATCGCAGATCGCCGCCATTACTTGTTAAAAAAAAAATAAAAATTACAAAAATCTTTCCCTTAGTTAGTAAACGCAATAACTTTTGCGCAAACCAATCAAAATACGCTTTTTGCGATTTTTTTTTGCCAAACATATGTAGCAGAAAACAAATTGGCCTAAAATGTTGAAAAATTTTGATTTTTACATTTTTTTTTTGAGAATTTCACATAATAAATTGTGAAAAATATTGTTATTTTTGCAAAATTGTCGCTCTCTTTTTGTTTATAGCGCATGATCAAAAATTGCACAGGTGATCAAATACCACCAAAAGAAAGCTCTGTTTGTGGGAAAAAAAGGACGTCAATTTCATTTGGGTACAGCGTCGCACGACCGCGCAATTGTCCGTTAAAGTCACGCAGTGCCGAATCGCAAAACAACTTAAAATAACATTGATCATGACCAGTGCATCCACATCTCCACAGCAGTATATCTTACCAGTGTGGCTCCTGCTCCTATACGTGTTACGCCCCTTTTATGATCTTCTTTGGTAGGTCAAACCGAATAAGCTCATAATAGGAGCGTAAAGTGTATAGGAACAGGAGCCTCTATAGTGTATCTAATAGTATGTAGACAATAGGGAGAGATAAGAGGGTGCCATGGCATAAACATTTTCTTTTTTAAATTTAAAACTACCTAAAAGCATATACAATATCACAATCACATGCTACAGTGCTTTCCCCCCCAGCATTGCTTAGTCCTGTATTGCAGCTAGGAAAGCACTCAAGAAACTTGCCTATGCTCCCTGTGGCTCCTGAGATTTGTGATAGCCTCCAGGCCTCCCAGTGACGCATGAATGAAAGACTATGGGGCTGATTTACTAAAACAGGCAATTGCAAAATCTGGTGCAACCAGGCCTCCCAGTGACACATGAATGAAATATTATGGGGTTGATTTACTAAAACTGGAGAGTGCAAAATCGGGTGCAGCTCTGCAAAGAAACCAATCAACTTCCAGGTTTTTTACCAAAGTTTAATTGAACAAGCTGGAGGTAGAAGCTGATTGGCTACCATGCACAGCTGCACCAGATTTTGCACTCTCCAGTTTTAGTAAATGAACCCTATAGTCTTTTATTCATGCATTACTGGGAGGCCTGAACCAGGAACAGCTGGCAGCCTCCCAATAACGTCAAAAAGAACATAGTGACACGGGACCTGATTAGTGGCAGAAGAGAAGAGGAATCTGTAGGACAACGCTGGATCCTCTGGGTGGGTGAGTATCTGAACGTGTGTGTGTATGTGTGTATGTACAATTTTAACAAAAAATTTTTAGACTTAATTTTTTTTTTTTTTATACGTGGTAATGTCTTTTTTTATATAGAATATTTAGTAGTTTTTTATATTTGCATACATATGTACGCATATATGTGTATATGTGTATGCATTGGCTATTTATGTATTTTAGGTATTTTAATATACATATATTTTTTATATCATTTTTATATTTATATATGTATATATATTATATGTAATTATACACACCCATGTATGTCATAAATTGGTTTCTTGTAATTGATATATATATATATATATATATATATATACTGTATATATGGTTTTGTATGTATATATATGCGCATGTGTGTATATATGAACACTCTATTTTACAGATATTTATAATAAGTTTTATTTTTAATTTTTATTTTTATTTATTTTTATTTTTATTCATTTAGTCTTATTTTTTATATTTTATGTATAGATTATTTTAATAATCTAGTCACACTGGCTTTTAAAAGTTGTAAGTGTGCCCTAAGATCGGTGTTTTGGTATGCCGTTTTCATATTAGCATGTATTTACTTTTAATTGTATTGTTTTAATGCCACAGTATATTTCCCAAATGATTTGATGATCTGCCCATCTTGTATTCTCATTTATGACAATTGTATAGGTTGTTTCTCTGAGTACTAATAGGGTAATAGCCTTAGTTTAGGACCCAGCGGATGTTGAGAGGGCTTTTCCCTATATATTTCCCTCTTCTAAGATTGCGCCATAGAGGCCTGAGGAAGGAGCGCATGCTCCGACAGCGCGTCGCCTGCCACGTCATCAAGTCATCACGTTCCTACGTTCCAGCCGGAAGTGCGCACCGGAAGCTCCTACAGTGTCCCCAGTGTCCGGGAAACGCCGTCTTCCACCGGCCATAGCGGACTACTCAGCGGACCGTTCGAGTAGCTCACAGGCATCCGGATGCACCTATCCCCTGGACGGAACCAACCTTTTATTGCCCACTGCTGTTTATACTTACTCGTTTGTGAGTATATGGTGTTTTGAATTTATATTATTAAAACGTGTCCTACTGCACTTAGAGCGGCGCCTGTCTGTTTCTTAGAGTATCTGAACTTTGCAGAACACACCACCCGGGAAGCAGGGGTTTAAAAAAAAAATAGTGGGAAGAGTAAAGTCCCACTTTAAGTAGGTTAGCAGATCAGCTACTTGTCTCCAGGAGATGGCATTAGGAGCACAGTTCTATATTAATTGTTCACAATCTGCTTTGGGATGGACGCATCGCAACCAATTGGAAGTGACCATGCAACCCATTTTGTGTAAACGTAAGTCACATAACTCTGGTGGAGACCGCCTTGTAGAAGGAAAATGTACCTTGCCAATCCTCACCTAATCCAAAAGGGATTAGAAGATGTCCCAATGGTGTCCCAAATATCAAGTTTAGTATGCAGTAAATATTAATTTAAACTCACAACAGTAAAATCAGTCTGTAAAGGCAGTAAAGCATGCTTGTTATACTCACTGTGAAACCTAAGGGGTTAATATTCTGCATTGTGTAAAAAGGCAGTTTGATCCTGTCTTTTCTGAGCCTCCCCATCTTTTACTGTCCCCAATTCATCTGCTCATAGCACAGAGCCCTAGGAGACACTTTGCACATGCTCAGTTTGGTGTGTTTTGCTAGAGAGTTTTTTTTTTTTTTTTGGTGGGGTGCATGTGAGTTGCGCAGGGCCAATCAGCACTGTCCAGGTAGAGGGTCAGAGGTCCTGGAGCCTCATTGGACAGTCAGAGGAGAATGCAAATACCTCCTACAAGCTTTGAACAGTGCTCGGCCGCACACTGATAGAAGTTACAAGACTGCTATATACTGCTAATGAGAAAAGGTTTTTAGCAATTTATATTTAGTAAAATAATTGCATTCTGTGTACTGTGGAAGACCATATATATATATATATATATATATATATATATATATATATATATATATATATATATATATATTGAATGCAGGGTCCTGGGTTTAGTAGCACTTCAAAGTTAAGACCAATCTTCCTGGGCTCTGTGACTAGGATTCTGATTAGTAGGTATGTATATATGGGTAACTCCTGATCCCTGAACTGTGCATCCAGGCTGTAATGAAGCTGCGGAAACTTGAAGAAGAAGAAAAGTCAGTTTTTAATAATACAATTATTGCAGACACAATGTAATTTCCTTCTAAACGGAGATGAGACTAACATAATGAATGCATTTAGATTTAAAATCTGCCTGGCTTGTAAAACAGTTAAATATGAAGATACCCATGACTGTATGTCAGTGATGTAAAACAGATGTACACTGTAAGGATATTTTTTTCATTTCCAAGG
Organism: Pelophylax lessonae; assembly: GCF_965119305.1. Taxonomy (NCBI): domain Eukaryota; kingdom Metazoa; phylum Chordata; class Amphibia; order Anura; family Ranidae; genus Pelophylax; species Pelophylax lessonae. The sequence continues at coordinate 272,058,048 of NC_138768.1, forward strand.
AGTTCAGCTTTAAACTATATTCTAAATTGTAGTTTATTTTTTATATTCTTTAATTTTGTTTTGCATTATATTTTGTAATATAGTATTTTCATGTTTTTTGCTTTTCATTTGTAGTTTTTTAAGCTATACATTGATAAAGCTATCTTCCTATATTATTGTCATAAGGCAGCTGACATACTTTATATGTGATTATGTACATGGGCCATTATCAGTGAATTATCTTTTCTCTCCCAAGGTGGTGATCAAGCCTCATGCACACAGGGCGTCTTTGTAGCTACTTTTTGGAGCGTCAGATGTTTTTTTTTTTTTTGCAGCTTAAAAAAGTCCCTCCATGTTATTTTAGGGCCTCATGCACACACACAGAGGTTTTGAAGCTGTAAGTGGCATCAGCATTTTCAAGCTGCAAATAAAAACCCAGGGCCAGCAGGTTCTGAGGACCGGCATTAGGTAAACACACATACATATGATGTTGGCGCTTTAAGGTATATATACAAGATAAAAAAGAGCTGCAAATAAGAACATAGATGACAGTCATGTGTAAACCATATATGCGTGATGAATAAAAAGGCAATGTTAATGTCCATGAGCATTCAAAGTGGGGCATGAATAGGGGACATAGGTAAGAGACTGTATAAAAAGTCCATATATATGGTCCATAGGTGTTCCAGGGGGATCTGTTGCAAAGGTGTTACAGCTGTTACAGCTGTAAAAACGTCTGATACTGCGAAAGGCTGCTAAAGGTTGCTTAGCGCCATATAACGGAAAATTGAATACTCACCTTTCCGTAATTTTCCTTTCCTGGTGCCTATCCATGGCAGCATACATATGGTGGTTTCTCCGCCCTCAACCAACCCACAGAACCTCCTTAACTCTATAAAAGTAAGAACTGCCCCCCCCCTACGCCATTCTTGTAACTAGACTCAAAAATGCAGATTACGTAAAGGGAGGGCGTATGCTGCCATGGATAGGCACCAGGAAAGGAAAATTACGGAAAGGTGAGTATTCAATTTTCCGTTTTCCTGGTGCCTCCATGGCAGCATACATATGGTAAATAACTTGCTCATAGGGAGGGATACTGCACAGAAATATAGTTTATTAGGATTCACAAAACCGACAATTGCAGCGCTTTCTTCCCAAAATCACGAGAAGTTAGAGCAGCTGGATCCAGGCTATAATGGACCATGAAGGTATTAAATGAGGACCAACTGGCTGCACGACAAATTGTTTCCGGAGAGACATGTGCTAGAGCTGCCCAAGAAGAGGCTATCCCCCGCGTAGAGTGAGCATTGATTGCTTTAGGCACTGGAAGTCCGCTAGCCCGATAAGCCCTTTGAATCAGACGTACAATCCAGCTTGCGATAGTTCTTTTTGATGCTGCCAAGCCCTTTCTACCTCCATTTGGAATGATAAATAGGCGTTGCTCCCTACGAAAAGATTGCGTTTAATCAATGTACCGACGTAGAGTTCTTGCAACATCCAGTTCATGCAACTTTGATGTAGCTGGATCTTCCTCAAAGGTTGGGAGAACACATTCCTGATTAAAGTGGTAGGTAGTTGGCACTTTAGGTATGAATTGATGGATTGGTCGTGGGACGACCCTATCTGGGAAGAACGTAATATATGGATCTTGAGCACCCAAGGCTTGAATTTCAGAAACCCTATGGCCTGAAGTGACAGCTACGAGGAAAACTGCTTTAAGAGTAACATCCTCCAGAGAACAGTCCTCAGTAGGAGCAAATGGCGGTGCTGCTAGAGTATCCAGCACCAAGGGTAAATCCCACTTCGGGTACAATGTTTTCCTAGGTGGTCTTAACCTCAGTACTGCCTTCATAAACAGCTCTATCAAAGGATGTAAGGCCCATCTGATGTCTGTCAGAGCTGATAAGGCTGAAACTTGCACTTTAAGGGTATTGAGCCCGAAACCTACATCCAGACCTTTCTGTAGAAACAGTAGAACGTCCTGCACAGCTGGCTTCAATGGATTAAACTTGTTGGATTCGGCAACTTCTGAAAACTTCTGCCATACTCTGTAGTAGGAGCTATTAGTGGACAATTTTCTGGCTTAGAGCAACGTCTGGTTTACCTCATGAGAGCAACCTAACTCCTCCAACCTCTTCCTTTCAACTTCCAGGCCCTCAGATCCAGGATTTCTGAATGTGGGTGGATGTAGTCCCCCTGCGACAGGAGACCGGGAATATTCGGAAGGACTAGAGGGTTGCAAACAGACAGCTGGGTCAACAGCGTGAACCAAAGCCTTTTCGGCCAATAGGGAATCACCGCCAGGATGGTCACCTCCTCCCCTGTTAGGCGTTGAAGGAATCTGAGAATCAGAGGGGTAGGAGGGAACGCATACCCGACTCGGAAGGACCACGGTTGAACTAAGGCATCTACTCCTGCTGAATTCTGGGCAGGGTATTTTGTGAAAAAACGAGGTGCCTTGGCATTCTGGGGGGATGCAAATAGGTCCCACTGAGGACTGCCCCAGTGTTGACAGATCCACCGAAACACACAGTTGTCCAGGGACCACTCGTTGTTGTTGATGAATTCCCTGGACAGGAGATCCGCCAAATGATTCGGGGAGGCTGGCAGATACGCTGCTCGGAGGTTTACAAGGTTCTCCTGGGCCCATGCTAAGATCGGGGCCACTTCGCGTGACAATGACCTGCTGTGGGTCCCCCCTTGGTTCTGGACGTAGGCTACCGCCGCCCTGTTGTCCATACGTAACAGGAGGGAGTTGCCCGTGAGATGAGGTGCCAAGTGCGATGTAGCTTCCCAAGCTGCCCTCAGCTCCAGAATGTTTGATACTACCTCCTCCGCATCGAACTGCCATCTTCCTTGGATCAACTGGTCCCTGAAGTGTGCCCCCCAGCCCAACCGACTTGCATCGGTTGTAAGCGTGATCCATGAGATGGGGCCAAGATGGCAATGATTTTGAAGGTTGGGCAGCTTCGTCCACCACCATAGGCTGGACTTCATTGATACCGTGATCAACACCTCCTGGGAAAGGGACCTCCTTCTCCACTGGGATAGAAACCCCTGTTGAAAAGCACGGAGATGCCAGGGGGCCCACTTTACCATCGGGATACATGAGGAAAAGGTTCCGAGGAGACTCAGACACTCCAATGCCGACTTGGCTTTGCTCGCCAGTGCCTTCTTCACCTTCCCTGTGATTATAGGAATCTTCTCGGGTGGCAGTGACACTGCCCTCCTCCGTGTGTCGAACAGTGCCCCTAAGTATATTATCTTTTGGGCTGGAGTAAGCTGGCTCTTCGAGTGATTGATTAGCCATCCGTACCTCATCAGTGTGTCCAAGACTTGTTGAACATGGATCTTTAGGAGTTCTTTGTCCTGTGACAGGATGAGAATGTCTTCTAGATAATGTAAGACACGGATCCCCTTCTCCCGGAGGGGTGCCAGCATTGCCACCAAGGTGAAGGTTCTGGGGGCTGTGGATATGCCGAAAGGCAAACACTGGAACTGTAGGTGAAGTTCCCCTATCTTGAACTTTAGGAATGACTGGAAGTCGTGAAGTATTGGCATATGTAGATACGCATCCTGAAGGTCTATAGAGACCATCCAGTCACCTGGTTGCACAGTTAGGATGACCGTGTTTAGGGATTCCATCTTGAACCGCTTGAGGCGGATAAACTTGTTCAACCGCTTCAGATCTAGAACTGGCCTCCATCCTCCTGCCTTTTTGCGTACCAAGAAGACTGGGGAATAAAAGCCTAAGAATCTTTCCGACTCCGGCACTGGTACCACTGCCTGCTGATGAATTAGCGTCTGGACATATTGTAGCAGAACCTTGTGCTTCTCTTCGGAGTTTGGAATCCTGGTGGGTAGAAAAGAAGAATGGGGCGGTTGGCGCTTGAACCTCCAAAAATGCCCCTGAAGGATCGTGGAGGTGACCCAACGATCCGAGCAAGTTTCCACCCAAACCTGAGAGAATGCCCTGAGACGGGCACCCACTGGGCCGGTTTGGGTGGGCAAGAAGTCAAAAAGACTTCTGGCCTTCCTGTGTCGAGGTAGCAGCCTTCTGTTTCCCCATCTTCAGGAAGGTAGCCTGGGAGCCCTTCCAACCTCTTCTGTATTCTCTCCCTGGACGGTATGTTCTGGCTTCTCTGGCTTTTTGCTGGAAAGCCGCTCTCGCTGCAAATTTCTTCCTTTTATTCCTGTCCTGAGGAATCAGACCGCTCTTGCCTCCTGTGACTCTGGTAATGGCTGTATCCAGCTTTTCGCCAAATAGGGCTTTCCAAACGTAGGGTATGCGGCACCACGTCTGCTTGGAGGAGGGATCAGCGGCGCATGGTTTTAGCCAAAGTGCTCTTCTTGCCGTGACTGAATATAGCATGGCCCTGGATGAACATTTCAGAGTGTCAATGGCCGCTTCTGCCACAAAATCTGATGCCAAATTTAACTCATCCAGAGCCTTCACAATCTGGTCTGTGTCTAAGCCTTGCTTGAGGGCCGATCTCATGACTGATGCGTCCACTGACGGCATGCCATCAAATAGTTGGGCATCAGATTCCGCCGGGGGGTATAATTTACTAAAGCGGTTAAAGGCGATCGGTCTCCTATCCACCTTCCGCCATTCATCTGTCACCAGATCCCTTATCTCCTCCATAAGTGGGAAGGTAGGAGGTTTTTTCTTGAGGTGGGGAAAGTATTTCCTGGACTTGGCAGGGGGCCCACGAAGGGGCTGATCAACCCAAAATCAAAGGTAAACACACTCTCCTCCGCTGTGTCCCATTCGTCCTCTGAGCTGGAGCCGGAACCTGGCAACTGGACTGGAGTCTTAAGGGGTCCCCCACCCTGCGGGATGATCGGCGTTGCGGGCTGCAATGAAACATAGGAAATTTTGATGTTTTATATGCCCGATGCTCTTTTTTTAATTTTTTTAAACTTATGTGGTGTGGGGTGCGCTAAACAACAAATAAATAATGAATATATAACATATATCTATGTGTGAACCAAATCAACAAAAGTAAATATATATAACATATATCAATCTGTGAAGCCAATTAATAATGCAAATCCATTGGTGCATAAACATAAAAGTTCATAAGTGTCCATAAATATTTTGCAGGTGAGTAGAATTGTATTCTATCCGAATAATACGTGTATCCACCACCGAGTGAAATTCATCCTTACCAAACGGAAATAAATAAGGTGCAACTATATTTTCTTGTGCTGAAAAAATATCCAATCTCCTTGTGAACAAACACCACGTGTAAATCACCAAGAATTAGCCTCTTACCAGATGGTAATAGGTATGCACTTGTTCAGTGAAACCACCGCCTTGCTTCCTCTTTAAAATCCTGAAGTGGGATGTAGAACCGCTCTACCTTTCTTTCTCCACTAGATGGCAACGAGTACCAGCAAGAAACACAGCCTCATCCTTCTTTACAAGCTCACAAAACCACCGTGTATTAAAGGAAAAAAGAGGGCTAATAGTGTATTACCCTTGAGATTTATTCAAAAAACAGTTGATAATGCACTTACAATTAGATGTCTTGTATTCAGCATAAACATAGGCATACGAATTCCTGCAAAGGCTTGCGGCCGGCTGCAGCACGGACCGCAAGTTGTGTGTGACGTGTGCGCCTCCTAATCTGACCGGTTTCTTCCCATAGGACTTCTACTGAGACAGGAGTCTCAGTAGAAGTCAACAACACAGAAGAAGAAGAAAACAACAACACAAAAACAGACAAAAAAAAAGAAAAAAAAAAAAGAAAGTTTTTATACTTTTATACACTCATTCCCAACATTTCTTCGTATGAAGATGTATTCCATACTGTATTACCGTACGCCAGAGGGGGTATGGGGACCGCCCCCCCGCGGCCTGGACCAGGCTCCGCCCAGGATGACCCTCTCTTAAACTCCCTTTAAGAAGAATTGGCTTCCAAGTATTGCACCCAGGGTCTCCATCTCAACTTAATTTGATCCTCTGAATTTCCCAATATGGCGGACAGTTCTTCCATCTTAAAAATCTCGTTGACCTTCCCACACCACAACTCGTAAGTTGGGATCACTGTCTGTTTCCAGAAAATAGGTATGCATGCCCTTGCTGCATTCAACAGACGCAGAGTCAGGGACTTTCTATGCTGTCAAATGCAGCAAGCACAACGCAGGGTCCTCTAGTATATCCACGTTGGCTATATGTTTTATAGCCACTGCTATCTTATTCCAAAATGGCCGCACTCTTTTACATCCCCAAAAAATATGCACCATATTTCCATCCTCCAATCCACACCGCCAGCATTTTCCTGAGACCGCCTCTTTTATTCTGTGTAATAGTGATGGGACTCTATACCATCTGGTTAGAATTTTATACCCTGTCTCTTGGATCTTACAATCTAGTGACAATTGATGAACTAATCTCAGGATCTTATTTATCTGCTCTTTTGACCACACGGTGTTTAACTCCTGCTCCCATTTTTGGATAAACGGCAATTGTTGGTCTCCCTCATCTTCTGACAATTGTGTATAGAACCTTGAGATCAAATGGCCCGTCGCGTTACCTGTTCTACACATATTTTCCAGATCTGTTAGCTCTCGTGGTGCATACCCTTTCCGCCGAACTGATCTAATATAATTATACAACTGATAAAGGCTGAAATAATCTAGCGATTCTCCTGCACCTGTCCTAAGTTCTTCTAGGGAGGGCATAGGCCCATTTTGCCATATATCACCTAGGCGCCTTTTACCATTCTGAGCCCACCTACGGAGTCTGGCATTTATACACCCCGGGGGAAAATCCGGGTTCCCCAAGATCGGTGTCATCGGAGATATACCTGGGGCTACCCTCCAATGCGACTGAATTCTCTTAGTTTCTTTTATAGTCGCTCCCACTGTAGGATGTTTGAGAATAGCGCCTTTTGATTCGAACACCGACCATGGGGCTGGGGGGGTTAGCTGACCTGATTCCTCATTCTCTAAATCCACCCATCGTTTGGTAAGTTTATTGCAGTGCCAGTCTACCACCCTTACTATATGGACCGCCCTGTAATACCTCAGGATATCTGGTAATCCCATTCCCTCCTCTTACTTTGGGTAAGGCCAACGTCTGCATCTTAATTCTCGGGGATTTGTTTGCCCAAATATAGGCGCGGAGTATGCCCTTGATTGATTGAAAGAATTATTTTGGAACTGCTATTGGAATTGTCTGCATTAAATACAAAATATGGGGAAACACATTCATTTTAATAACGCTACAGCGCCCAAACCACGTCACTGCCAACAGCTGCCATATTCTAAGATCTGCTTTAATCTTTCCTACAAGCGGAAGGTAATTCTTTCTATAGAGATCCACAGGATCTGCCGTTAACTGTATCCCTAAGTATTTCAGCGTATCTGAGGCCCATTGAAACGGGAACAATGTTCAAAGTGCTCTCTCTTCTTGGTCAGATAACGATATGTTGATATATCGTTATATGTTGAAAATATTTGGTAATGAAAGAGAAGGGTTAGTAGCAAAAAACAGCAGGTCGTCCGCATACGCGGCCACCTTGTGTTGTTCCCCCCCGCTTTGGATTCCCGCTATATCCGGAGAACTCCGAATTCTGCACAATAGGGGTTCCAGACACAACACGAATATAAGCGGGGATAGAGGGCACCCCTGCCGTGTGCCATTAGAGATAGGGAAGTAACTCGACCTCCATTCATTTACCCCAACCGCAGCCGTAGGGACCGTATAAAGTGCCAGTATAAATTGCAGCATTTGTGGTCCCAGGCCTATGTATGACAGGGTGGCCCGGATAAAATCCCACGCCACCCTGTCAAAGGCCTTTTCCGCATCTGCTGCGAAGAGAACCATCTTCTTCCGTGATGTACATGCCCGATGTATTAAATCTATGGCTCGGATTGTATTGTCCCGGGCCTCCCGGGTAGGAATAAAGCCCACTTGGTCGAAATGGACCAAGTCTGCCATATGTGGTAAGAGCCGATTTGCTAATATTCTTGCGTATAGTTTTGTGTCTACATTTATCAAAGATATCGGGCGATAGCTGCCTCAACACAGGGGGTCCTTCTCCTCTTTAAGTATTAGAGTAATATGCGCCCGTAAAGAATCCAACGGGAACGCCGCTCTTCTTCCCACTTCATTGAAATGTGATAGTAGGGGGTTCTTTAAACGCTCCCCAAATTTCTTGTAATAACTTAAAGTAAAGCCATCTGGGCCAGGTGCCTTATGTGCCTTGGTCTGTGAAATCGCAGCAGCCAGCTCTTCCCCCGATATCTCACCTTCCAAAGTCAGTACTTGGTCTTCTGAAAGTGTACGCATGCCCGAGTCTCGTAAATACTCCTCTATCTGCTTCCCCTTTTCTGGACTTTTCTTGCTCCCTATTTCCGGTAGGTTATATAGTGACCGATAGAAAGAGCAGAACTCTTCTGCTATGTCAGCTGAAGTGTGAACCTCCCCACCTTTTGTATTTCTAAGACGTAAAATTTGAGTTCGTCTTTTTGGGCCCCTCAATGCTCGTGCCAGCATCGCCCCTGGTTTATTTGCGTATTCATACAGGTGTCTTTTCAACCATAACATATTTCGTACTGTCTTTTGGAAAAGTATCTGATTCAATTCCTCTCTTACCCGCATGAGAGGGATCAAGTGAGCTTCCGCAAGCGTTCTCTTATGCTGTCTACTCAGATGTTCAATTTTAGTTAGATATTCTTTAATTTTCGCCTCTCGCTCTCTTTTACTCTGTGCACCCAACTGTATCAGAACCCCTCTTATCACGCACTTGTGCGCTTCCCAGATCGTGGAAGGTGAGAGCGACTCCGATGTATTTTCCAAAAAGTAGTTATGTAACGCCTCATCTATCTTCCCCTCCGTTTCCAAGGATTGTAATAATGCCTCATTTATGCGCCATGATCTTGGACTACAGTTTTTTGATTCCCACTTTATACTCACATACACCGGAAAATGGTCAGAGATTGAAAAATCTCCGATATCTGAGTCTGTCACTAACGGCAGGTCTGCCTGGGTAACCAGGATTCTGTCTATCCTACTATATGCCTTGTGGATTGTAGAATAGAAAGTGTAATTTCTCTCCCCTGGGTGCATCAACCTCCATGGGTCGATGAGGCCCAGGAGGGAGATCTCTTTTTGTAGCCTTCGTAATTTAGCAAATGACATATATGAAATTTTTTTGGAGGTATCCAACAGAGGTTCTGGGGCATAATTAAAGTCACCTCCCATCACTAAGTGCCCTTCCCGGAATTCCAAGACAACTGGAATCATTTTCTGTAAAAACATTACATGCTCATAGTTGGGAAAATAGACATTTACGAGGGTTACCTTGACCCGTCCTATCCACCCCTTCACCAACACGAACCTACCCATTGGGTCAGCCAATTCTTCTTTCAGGGTCCAATTCATAGCACTTGATATTAAAATGCTCACACCCTTTGATTTAGCAATAGGGGATGTAGTGTGGTAAACCCATGGAAAGTCTTTATTGTACAATTTTGGTACTGCATCTTTGCGGAAGTAGGTCTCCTGATTAAAAGCTATTTGTGTAGCATCTCGTTTTAGATCTCCCATAAGTCTCCTACGCTTCTGTGGGGTTGATAGTCCCCTCACATTATAGGTCGTAATCTTACAACCTGCTGCCCCCCCCCTGGGTCGCCCCACCTCCAGCCACCATTGTGGAACGGTCCCCTGTCCCCTACGGCCACACAACCTATGCGAGAAAAAAAAAAAAATTATAAAAAATAAATAAAAAATAAAAAATTAATAAAAAAAAAAAATTGACAAGAAAAGAAACCCCCCTTCACCCACACAAGTATGTATATACTGTTTAATACCCACTACCCCCCTCTAATGGTTATCTAAACCAGCGCAACCAGGCGCTATCTACTGAGGGGGCCGTGGTTCCCAAAACCCCGCGAGCAAGCCACTGTACCTGGACACTCTCCTTCAAGAACACAAGAGGGAAGAAAAAAGAAGAAAAGGCTGGGCTCCAAAAAATTGGAGCTAAGAAAATGGGCTCTACTCCCTCTCACCCCTACCGTGGTGGTAAGGATGTAGTCCCTATCTTATTATCACTGGCAGACAGTAAAACTATAAATTTAAAGTGTCCAGCTAGAGGAGCTCTAACTCGGCGGACGATCGCCTCTCTTCACATAATGTCAATGTCCTACTCCCCCCCCCCGCCCCAGAGACCCCCTCTTACGCCTTCCGATCTAGTCAAACTACCCCGAGCCATGTCGCAGATATAGGGGACTTAATAGCTACATGGTCAGATCCCTTGCTTGTGCCTTCTACTCCTATCACTCTATGGATTTCCCTCCCCCTCCCCCCATCTCCCTTCCTGAGGGCCCGGGGGCCCCCTCACCCCCCCTTCTGCAAAACATCTACCCTCCCCTCAACTCCATCTTAACCCTTCAGACTTGCGCTAGGTCCTGGGAGGATCTCTCTTACTCACTTCTAGTTGCTATTAACCATAACTATTCCCTGAGTCACTATATCCTCTGTATACACCCTAATAGTGATTTAAATTCGGTATTATTAAGTCTCACATATCTTCTTTTTTATGTCTTAAGCGTGTCCCGCACGAAGTGAGGGAACACTCTCAAATTACCTCTACCTCAGTGCCCCCTTCCCTCTTAACCCTTAAGATCGTGCTCCGGCCCTCCATGGCTGGCAGGGGCACGAATAGAAACAAAAAAAAAAACAATTTATAAAAAAAAACACCTTGTGAAGTTATTGTTGATTTCTACAGATACAAATATATAATATCCAACTTTCCTGTGAAAAAAAAAAAAAAAAAAATCCAAAAACGCACACCACAAATCCCCCATAAGAAAAACATGAAAAGCATGGAAAAATAACACAAATCACACTAAAAGTAACCCCCCCCCCTTCCCCTTCGAGGGTGACTCAGATAGTAAGGACATATAAAAAGTAAAACAGAAAAAATGCAGAAAAAATGCCCATATCTTGACAAAGCAAATGTTCGAGGCGGGTGTGGGGATACCAGGGACCTCCACACATCTTAACTTTCCCCCCTCCCAGAAAGAGAGGGAGAAGAGGAGATAGGGAGAACCCCAGAAACAAACAAAAGAAAAAAAAAAAAACGCATGGGAAAAACCGGAAAAATAAATACAAAAAAAAACAAAAAAAACATGGAATAGGCCAGGAACCTGTGTGCAGCACTTATAGGTTCGTTGTATTAATGTCTCCTTGTCCGGAGCATCTGTTTTGCTCCCACACCTATCTGCTCCAAATTTCACCCATGTTGTATGACTTAATTCATGTAATAGTTCACGGAGTTTCCTAGGACATCTATCCAGTCACTCACATGGACCGGGGCGCACCCCAAAAATGTAAAGAGCCTGGGGAGCTGGTCTGGCCATTTCAATAAGAACGTTTCTCTGTCTTTCACCACTTTCAAATGGAAGGGGTGTCCCCAAAAATAGGTTGCTCCCACTTTTCTTATGACCTCTAGGAGGGGTTTAATTGCGGCTCTCATCTATAGGGTCCCCCGTGAAAGATCTGGCAATAGTTTCAGCTGAGAACCTTCATACTCAATCTGCCCTTTTGCCCATGCTTGTCTCATTATGTCTTCTTTAAGTGAAAACAGGTGAATCCTAATCAGGACATCTGGGATTAGTTCTGTTACCGTCCTTCGGGGCGCTTTAACCCTGTGCACTCTGTCAATTTCCATTTTTTCCATTTGGGGTCTCTCCAACACACCATTCAAAATACCCACTACCGTGGTTCTGAGCTCTGGTCCCTTTACGGATTCAGGCAAGCCCCGCAGTCGAATATTATTCCTCCGGCTGCGGTTCTCGCCATCATCCTGCTGCAGGCGCAACCAGGTGACTTGTTTTTGCAACTGTGCTCGTGAACTTTCTAATTCAGAGATTCTGACTTCAAAATCACATTGTACTGACTATTCACCAGTCTGCCTTCAATTTGGTCAACTTTTTGTTTTAAACCACATATTTCCATTTTAATGTCACTCACGATTGCTGCAGCCATGTCTTGGATATCCTGTTTCGTCGGGATCAGCTTTACAAACTCACTCCACTCCGCTGTTGATGGTATTTGGGGCTTTTGCGGCATAGTCAGGGATTCTTTAGGCTCTTCATTCCTTTGTTCCTGCGATATATCCATTACTAAAGGCTTCTTCCCACCAGAAGAGACCCCAGTAGATTGAGTGTTTGTAGCTTTGGGCCCTTTCTGTTGAACTGCCATTCCTGAGTTTGTTTGGCGTTTCTGTGATGCCTTGGTCCCAACAGTGCTTCGTGATGCCACTGTGCGTCTCAGAAAATAAGAGGTGATGTCTGTCCTTTTCTCTAGGGCTTGCTTCTGCTCCGGGCTGGCTGCTTGAGTCATATATACAGGGGAGACCAGCGACCTCCGCATCTACTGTCCCAGCTGGCACTCAACCCCGGCTCTCCTCCTCCACAGCCCCTCAGCCCCGCGCCGACCCGCACGGTCTTTCACCCTATGCTGTACCTCTCTCACTCTGAGGCAGGGTCCCGCACATTCAGCGTATGACCGCCTGCTTCCTTGCCACCACCGCTGCTTTATGGCTCCCCGAGCCTGGATTTCCCCATTACCGTCCTCCGTGAGCCTCGGGCCCCGCTCTGCACCTAGCGGGGGAGGGGGGGAGAGCCGACTCACTCACTGCACGGCGCTCTCTTCCACCAAGCAGAGCTCTTCACTGCTCGGCCTCTCACGGAGCCATTGACGAACCGCGCCCCTCCTCACGTCCCTCAGCTCCAAATTTATATATCTTTGATTTACTGTACATGTGATTTCCATAAGTACTGTTGTTAAAACGTCTAGTACTACCAATTCCAGGTAAAAATTTGGAGTTGGATATGAGCTTATATGCAGAACAGTGTTTTTAAAAGTAACTTGCAAACAGGGGTAGATATCTGTTTAAAATAGCTTATTTTTTTAATGCATTATGAATATTGCTTATTGAACTCTTTTGTGTCTTTATTTATGGGCTTGTCATATTCAGGGCGCTGGCCAAAATGTTAACTTATTGAACTGAACTGAAATTCAGAAAAATAAAAAACAAATAAAAGCTTGTACCGAAGGAAAAAGATGCTTATATTTTATTGAAAGGCCCCCTTCACACATACGGACCGTTCAGTTTATCAGTTCAGTCACGTCAAAATGTATCAGTTTTCCATCCATTTTTCATCCGTTTTTCGTCCCTTTTCATCCGTTTTCATCCATTCTTAATCAGTTTTTCATCCTATTTTTTTACATCCACTACCAATGCAAAAACACCGTTGCACCGTTTACATCCATTTTTTGTCAGTTCCGTTTTTTTGATGGATGAAAAATAGGGCATTCATCCGTTCCAAAAAAATGAACATTGACGGAAGCTGATTAAAACGGATGTTAACGGTTGATCATCTGTTGTCATCCATTTTTACATAGAGTTGCATTGATGTCCGTTTTTCATCCGTCAATGGATGGATGAAAAAAGGACAAATGGACCGTATGTGTGAAAGGAGCCTTATAGTTTATTTTTAAATGGTCTGTTGCTTTTTCTTCCTTTGCCATCAGCACTGATTTTCTAAAAAAATAGGAAAAAAAAAGTTGCACTATTAGTATCAGTTTAACTGTTCTGTGTTGTAATGTTTTACCTGCAGATGGCACTGTAGGTGAGATCTAAACGTTTTGACTCTCGGTGAGGGAACTAAAGGTAGGTGGGAAAGGAGCTTCTTTATTAGGGTTCATACAAAAAGAGGGATGTCAAAGAAAAATGCAGTTTATTAAATATTCACTATTATTTTATTTTCTACTACTAATAAAATATATATATATATATTTTTTGTTCAACTTTTTGAATTTCAGTAGTATTTAGGTATTTATTATGTTATACAGGAGATAATAAATACACATGTGTAGGTAGTAAGAAACGTATTAAACAGTTATTTAGGAAGATAGGGTAAGTATAGGAAATTGTGGGGGAGTCTTGGGGGTTCTGGGTGGAAAGAGAGCCTATTTTATTTATTTAGCAACTCAGGTTGTAGTGGCCAAGGAAGAAAGATCTTCCAATAGAGTATTAGCAAAGCCTGGTGGTTAGTATTTACGTATTTACGTATTTACCCAGGGTTGCCATACCTTGGCATGCTTGGTGATCTTGTTTGCAAACACTGCTTCAATCTCTCTGTAAATCATAGCTTGAGCAATTCTATTTTTAGTTATAGAGAGGCAAAGTGTTAGGTTCTTTCAGGTATTAGCTATTGTTTGTTTGGCTGCCATGAGTACTTGGTTTTAAAATCTAAATTGTGCATTAGTGATACCTGGGGTCTTTTTTTAGAAGTGCTAGGGCAGGGATTAGGAATATATTGGTGCCTAGTAGATATCTTATAATGCTAAGGATCCCAGCCCACCAGGCGCAAACTATCAGGCAGGTCCATCAGATGTGTGCATGTGATCCTAATTCTGCACTTCTACTTCTATTAGAACTCAACCTAGAGTAAAATACCTAGAAAAGACATCTAGACCAAATAATACACTGCTCAAAAAAAATTAAAGGAACTCTTTGAAAACACATCAGATCTCAATGGAAAAAAAATATCATGCTGGATATCTATATTGATATGGACTGGTTAATGTGTTGGGAACAAAAGGATGCCACATTGTTTAATGGAAATGAAAATTATCAACCTACAGAGGGCTGAATTCAAAGACACCCCAAAAATCAAAGTGAAAAAATGATGCAGCAGGCTAGTCCATTTTGCTGAAATTTAATTGCAGCAACTTAAACTGGTACTCCGTAGATTGTATGACCCTCCACTTGCTTGTATGCATGCCTGACAATGTCGGGGCATGCTCCTTTTGAGACGACGATGTTGTCCTTGGGTATTCCCTCCCAGATCTGGACCAGAGCATCACTGAGCTACTGAACAGACTGAAAAATAAGAAAACAGGAGTGAGTTGGTTCCTATACAGGCCTCTTGAAAAGTATCATAAAAAATGGAGGATAAATGGCCGCTCAGCTGGAACGTGACTAATGAGGTGCCTATTGATCAAAAGTAAATACAGGAAGCAAAAAAAGGGGGGGGAGGGAGAGGTATCTGTGAATGTGGTGAAGACAGGATGCTTCAAAGACCACTTCCCAGACCCCAACCAAAAAGCTGATCAGATATAGACTCCAAAAGATACACTGTGAGAGCTGAGTTGCAGTGAAAAAATTATTTAGATTTTATTAAAGCACTTATGCCTGGTGGGAGGATAAAGAACATGAATGGACACAATACACATTAAAATGATAAAAGCATGTACAAACAGTGGATGGTATCACAAAACAGACCAAAATAATGAATTAATAAATTTGTGGTGCAGGTTCTGATGGTGGACTACAGAGTAAAAGGCCACATCCAGTTAACTGCTTCTATATTTCCTGCCGTGTTCCTAAATAGGAACTCCATAGAGAACAAAATGACAGGATAATTGTAAGGTATGCTGGGTGTGTGATCACCAATAGAGGATGGCTCAAAGGAATGGAACCGTGGGAAAGTCTCTTCAATAAATATTAATCCAAACGATGGAAATATAGGTGGTTTGCCAGATACTTCTGTATTGGGAGTCAATACTGACTGGAGAATATGAACTCCAAACAATAATTTTGTCCAGCCAAGATAGAACCGATGCAGTAACAATAGGTGAGAGGTTCCTCTGTACAAGTAAACCCGTGCCTTGCAGGCGATTACCGGTCGGCCAGTCAGTTAGAATATGATATACCCCACGGATGATGGGGAGGTGGACAAGGGGGTCCTTCGTGCCGGCGGACAGAGGAGTATGAACACCAATAAGTGAATAGAGAAAAGTCCGTACCTCCGTGTGTAGCTTGGCGGTGACCCGGCAGCTTGTGGAGGCTTCCAGCAGTGTGGTCCCGTTCAGCGCTTGCTCAAGCCGAGGCTGCAGTTAGTGACGGACAGGTCCGTTGCGGACGGTCTTGCGTCACATCCGGTGTCAGCGAGCAGCGTACCAGGGGAGCCGTAACTAGGCGGGAGCGCTGGGGGTCACAAACACACAGGATGGAGGTTGGTCGTGGTGAGAGATCCAACTGAGGAGGCTGTGTGTATGTGACCCCCAGCGCTCCCGCCTAGTTACGGCTCCCCTGGTACGCTGCTCGCTGACACCGGATGTGACGCAAGACCGTCCGCAACTGACCTGTCCGTCACTAACTGCAGCCTCGGCTTGAGCAAGCGCTGAACGGGACCACACTGCTGGAAGCCTCCACAAGCTGCCGGGTCACCGCCAAGCTACACACGGAGGTACGGACTTTTCTCTATTTACTTATTGGTGTTCATACTCCTCTGTCCGCCGGCACGAAGGACCCCCTTGTCCACCTCCCCATCATCCGTGGGGTATATCATATTCTAACTGACTGGCCGACCGGTAATCGCCTGCAAGGCACGGGTTTACTTGTACAGAGGAACCTCTCACCTATTGTTACTGCATCGGTTCTATCTTGGCTGGACAAAATTATTGTTTGGAGTTCATATTCTCCAGTCAGTATTGACTCCCAATACAGAAGTATCTGGCAAACCACCTATATTTCCATCGTTTGGATTAATATTTATTGAAGAGACTTTCCCACGGTTCCATTCCTTTGAGCCATCCTCTATTGGTGATCACACACCCAGCATACCTTACAATTATCCTGTCATTTTGTTCTCTATGGAGTTCCTATTTAGGAACACGGCAGGAAATATAGAAGCAGTTAACTGGATGTGGCCTTTTACTCTGTAGTCCACCATCAGAACCTGCACCACAAATTTATTAATTCATTATTTTTGGTCTGTTTTGTGATACCATCCACTGTTTGTACATGCTTTTATCATTTTAATGTGTATTGTGTCCATTCATGTTCTTTATCCTCCCACCAGGCATAAGTGCTTTAATAAAATCTAAATAATTTTTTCACTGCAACTCAGCTCTCACAGTGTATCTTTTGGAGTCTATATCTGATCAGCTTTTTGGTTGGGGTCTGGGAAGTGGTCTTTGAAGCATCCTGTCTTCACCACATTCACAGATACCTCTCCCTCCCCCCCCTTTTTTTGCTTACTGAACAGACTGAGGTGTAACCTGGTGGCGTCAGATGGACCAAAACATAATGTCCCAGAGGTGTTCTACTGGATTTAGGTCAGGCAAGCGTAGGGGCCATTCAGTGGTTTTCCTTCATCCTCCAGGAACTGGCTGCATACTCTCCCCACACCAGGCCAGGCATTGTTATGCACCAGGAGGAACCCAGGACCCACTGCACCAGCATAGGGTCGGCAATGGGTCCAAAGATTTCATCCCAATACCTAATGGCAGTCAGCGTGCCATTATCTGGCCTGAAAAGATCGGTGTGTACCTCCATTGATATGCCTCCCCAGACCATCACTCTCCCACCATCAAACCGGTCATGCTAAACTATGTTACAGGTAGCATAACATTCTCCCTGGCTTCTCCAGACCCTTTCATGTCTGTCACATGTGCTCAGGCTGAACCTGCTCTCATCTGTGAAAAGCACAGGGCACCTGTAGCGGACCTGCCAACTCTGGTATTCAATTGCAAATGCCAATCAAGCTCAATGGTGACGGGCATTGAGCACAGGGCTCACTAGAGGACATTGGGCCCTCAGGCCACCCTCGTTAAGTCTGTTTCTGATTGTTTGGTCAGAGACATTCACATCAGTGGCCTGCTGGAGGTCATTTTGTAGGGCTCTGGCAGTGCTCATCCTATTCCTCCTTGCACAAAGAAACAAATACCGGTCCTGCTGTTGGGTTAAGGACCTTCTTTGGCCCTGTGCCTGTCTCCTGGAATTCCCTCCATGCTCTTGAGACTGTGCTGGGAGACACAGCCAACCTTCTGGCAATGGCACGTATTGATGTGCCATCCTGAAGGAGTTGGAATGCCTGTGCAACCTCTATAGAGTCCAGGTATCATGCTACCAGTAGTGAAACTGACCCTTGTCAAATGCAAAACTAGTGAAAATCAGTCAGAAAAAGATGAGTAGGGTAAAAAATTTCAGTGGCCTCTACCTGTAAAATCATTCTGTTTTGGAGGTCGTCTCATTTCACTAACACCAAAGCAGCTGAAACTGATTAACAACCCCCTCTGCTACTCAACTGACCAGATCACTATCCCCGGAGTTTAATTGACTTGATGCTATACTCTGATTAAAAAGTGTTCCTTTCATTTTTACCAGTGTATTTATAATGCCTGATTCCTTGTATGTAGCAAAATGATTATGAAGGACAAGAGGAACTTTGAAATAATACCTCTTGGTTACTAGTTAATTTGTTTAGCTAAACAGCAATATTTCAGCATACAAGAATAACACTTTTAAATGTACTATTCTTCTTTTAAACATATACTACAACTTCTGCAAAAGCTAATCTTCAAAATAAACAAGTTCAGAATTTGTTTATGCAGATTTTAGGATTCTGTTTAAAAATACAAATGCCATACTATATTTTCTGTGAGCTCATATTTCAAGTTGTTATTGCAATGTTTACCTTGGCATTACAGAAAAATATGTTCTACAAAATATGTTCACTGTTCAAAGTCCCACAAATAAAAGTTGACCTTGGTAGTGAAGTCCACCTAATGCATCTTCCTGTATTTAGGTAGCAACAATGCTACAGGTCTGCTGAATTCAGCTCAGGCTGTGCCTGCTTAAACTACTGAGCACATAAAATACAATAATAATCCTGTTTTCTTTTGCAAGAAATTAGGAACTCCAAGCAGAGCAGCATGTCATCACTGTTTGACTTAAATATAAATTATTTTATATGTATATATGTACCTGGGCCGTTTTTGTTCGTAACACATTACACATTGATTGGCTTTAGCAAAATTTATTATATTTTAAGGGGTTTATTTACTAAAGCTGGAGAGTGCAAAATCAGTCTCAATCCGGCATAGAAACCAATCAACTTCCAGGTTTTTTTTGCCAAAGCTTAATTGAACAAGCTGAGGTTAGAAGCTGATTGGCTACCATGCACAGCTCAACTAGATTTTGCAATTTCCAGTTTTAGCAAATAAACCCCTGTTTCTCATGTTGATAGCAATGCACTCCCCATGTAGTTGCTATTTTACCTCAAGAACGCAGAGGCAGAGGGATTAAACTGAACCAAAAACAGCTCCCTCTGATGCTCGCAGTCTATGCTATAATTCATCCCAAAGGTGGTCTATCGGGTTGAGGTCAGGGCTCTGTGCAAGACAGTCAACTTCCTCCACCCCAAACTCGCTCATCCATGTCTAAATCAAACCAATATTTGGTGTGACCAACCTTTGGCTTCAAAATAGCATCAATTCTTACACTTGCACACTTGTACAAACTCTGGGATTTTGTAGGATTAGAGTCAGGTGTATGATTAATCAATTATACCAAGCAGGTGCTAATGATCATCAATTTTATATGTAGGTTTAAACAGTCATTAACGGGAACAGAAACAGCTGTGTACGAGGCTTAAAACAGTGAGGAACAGCCAAACTTTGCTACTAAGGTTAGATTGTAGAAGACAATAGTAGTCACAGGTCATACACCATGGCAAGACTGAGAACAGCTACAAGACACAAGGTAGTTATACTTTATCAGCAAGGTCTTTCCCAGGCAAATATTCAATGGAGACTGGGGTTTCAAGATGTGCTATTTAAGCTCTCTGGAGCACAAAGAAATGGGCAACGTCGAGGAGTCGGGACCATAGACGCAGTGGTCAGCCAAGGAAACAGCAGATGAAAGACACCTCATGCTTACTTACGTTCAACATCCATCAGCACAAATCTGGCGGAATACGGAGGGACCCAGGTAGACCTGTCTACTGTCTGTAGAAGTCTGGCCAGACGTGATCTACATGGAGGAACAAAAAAGCCATACCTCTGACGTGGAAACAAGGCTAAGCGACTCAACTATGCAAAACATAGAAACTGGGGTAAAGAAAATTTGCAGCAGGTGATCTAGACTGATGAGTCAAAAAACACAACATTTTGGCTGTAGCAGGAGGAAATTTGTTTGCTGAAGGGCTGGAGAGCGGTGCAATAATGAGTGAAAAAGTATCAAAGGTGGGAGCACCCAAAATAATCACAGCGCACCAAACCCTTGAACTGAAACCACCCCTATACACAGATGCGCCAATTCGGTTTCACTGCCCTGATGAGCTAGATGTAAGTTCACAGTTTGAAGCAATGTAAAACAATGTGAAACAATATAAAATTGTATCTGCTCCCTGGCCGGTGGCCAAGGCAAGGCATCCTGGTTGCGTGTCAGATCTCTGTCCCAGGGTCTGCCCGACTGTCATGCAGAGCTCTATTTTATCTTTGTGAGTACAATCATGAGTGTTTGCAGGCAGCAGGAAAGCATTTCTGCAAACAGAGTTGGAGATTGTGTCAGGATCACTGGTGTCCCCAATGTTGAGAAATACAGAAAGAAATGTAACCATCTTGCCATACATCAGGGAGGCGTGTGATTGGCCTCATATTTTTTCTGCAGCAGGACATTGACCCCAAACATATAGCCAATGTCATTAAAAACTATATTTAGTGTTAAGAAGAACAAGGAGTTCTGGAAGTGATGGTCTGGCCCCAACAGAGCCCTGATCTCAACATCATAGAGAGGCACTTTACATTTTTTTTTGTTTCTTATTTATTTTAGCTTTTATTTTTTACTTTTTACACTGTCCCTTAAAAAAAATGCTTTTGATCACTTTTATTCCTATTACAAGGAATGTAAACATCCCTTGTAATAGAAATAAGCAGGACAGGTCCTCTTTAATGTGAGATCTGGGGGTCAAAAAGACCTCAGATCTCACATCTACCCTTAAAAGCAAAAAAAAAAATTAATTTTTTTTCAGCATAAAAAAAAATGGGCTCTTTAAGGCCGTTGCGAGGAAGCGACGTATGACATCGCTCCTGTCCTCCAAGGCCATAGAATCGAGTGAGGGCCATCTTGCCCTCACTTGCCCTGACTTCCTGCCTGGGACATGGACGGACTGGAGTGTTTTCCCCGCTACCGACAAGGAAGCGGCGGGAGGGGGTCACCTCTCTTGCTGCCCATAAAAGTGTTTCCCGCTGGGAATCTGCCGCTGGGACCTCTTTTATCTGAAAGAGGATTGCCCGCCCTGTAAGAAAATACCGGGGTTATGGCAGCTATCTGCTGCTAAAACACCGGTATTTAACATCAAAGAACAGATGTAAAAGTTTGGCATGGAAGTGGTTATGACCCCCCAAACCATATATTTTCTGAAAGCACACCTGTAGAATAAAAAAGAAGGTGCTACCGATTTTAATGCCCTGCGATGTTTGCGCAAATGTTTATCAAAACTAACTCGCTACTCGCTAAAAATTCTCTAAACTCATTTTTAGCAGATATAAACACAGCAAGTTTCACAAAATTCCTGCTAAATTCCTACTAAATATAAAAGCTTAACCTGTATTGAGTTAATAAATAACAAATATCTGTAATTTTTAAATTATGCCTTTTTGCAAAATGGGGAAAATTGAATGTTCGCAAAAATGTAAAGAACCACATTTCTCTAATAATCTGAAGGTTTTCATTGTTCCCTTACAGCTTTCAGAGTTTGTTAAAGACCCACCAAACCATGCATTTTCTGAAAGCATAAGACCAGTAGAATAAGATGAAGGTTTTACTGATTTTTAAGGCCAAACGATATTTGCGGAAATGTTTGCCAAATCAGTATTTTCTCTAAAAATACACTAAAATCATTTATAGCAGATACAAACATAGCAAATTTTACAAAATTCCTGCAAAATTTCTACTAAATATAAAAGCTTAACCTGTATTGAGTTAATAATTAACAAATATTTGCAAATTTTTAATTGCATCTTTTTGCGAAATGGTGAAAACTGAACGTAAACAAAACTGTAAATAACCAAATTTCTCTAAAAATCTGGAGGTTTTCATTTTTCCCTTTTAGCTTTCAGAGTTTTTAAACCCCCCCCCCCCCCCAAACCATACATTTTCTGAAAGCAAAGGGCCAGTAGAATAAATGGAAGGTGCTACTGATTTTATGGCCCCGCGATATTTGCGCAAATGTTTGCCAAAACAATATTTTCACTAAAAATATACTAAAATCATTATTGGCAGATACAAACACAGCAAATATTCCAAAACCCCTGCTAAGTTCCTTCTAAATATAAAAGCTAAATCTGTACTGAGTTAGCCCCGGTTCACACTTATGCGAGTGCGGGGTTCGCATGTAATGTCGGAGCGCACTGCTCCTTCATTACATGCGATCGGCTGTGCGGTGCGAGTTTAGCCATACACTTTGTATGGCTAAATTCGCACCGCAGCCGCAGCAAAGACGCACAGGGACCCTTTTTGGAAGCCGCATCAGGATCGGATCGCACAGCGGTTCACACTTGTGCGATCCGATCCTGTGCGAACTGCACGATCGCACTGCGATATGCGATCAAACTGGGGGTGTCGTTAAGATTACATTGAATGTGTGTGAAGGTGCGCTGGTATTCAATGAGTGAAAGCTGCTACCTGAACTGTGCTTCAGTGAATAGGATGTGTAAATAATAGGTGCGCTAAACAATATGATGCATAAACAAATATACAAATAATGCACAATTGCATAAAGTGATGAAGTGAGATCAATGTGATATCAATGATTGAAAGTCCAAAATCCCACTGAGTGCCTTGGATAAACTCAAAACTTATAGGTGCAAAAAACTCTTAAAAATGTTGTGCATTCCCAAAGTCCACAAGAGCTCCAAGTGTTGAAGGTTGAAAAGGTGCACTGTATATGGCCGGTGCTCTATAGTGAAAAATCCCACCACCAACACGCTATCCTCCTTACCAAATGCAATGAATTGGAAAGCAAAATTCATTAGATGCTGTTGGGAGGGAGGAATCAAAAACACCACCCTGTGAAAATGCAGGATAGGCCTCTTACCAAAAATCAGGTAACTCAGCGCAGGGAATATACATAGGTGATGCCTTTTCAATCTGTAGTGATCGGTGGCTGTTTTCTCTAATGATCCGTCTCGTTACTGACTCTCCAGGTTAAACATGGGCATGATGTGAGAAAAAACATATACAGACCATGGCGTGATATCCCCGGGATAATTTAATGAATAACAAGTGTTGCACTTACATTCAATATGGAAAACAGTGGCGACAATACAGACTGGTTGCCTGACTCGGCTGCAGACCGAGCAGTGCTGGACGTCCGTGGCGGCGCGACACGCCTCCTCTCTGACGGCGTTTCCTCTCAAACGGGCTTCTACTGAGATAGCCCTCCTATCTCAGTAGAAGCCCGTTTGAGAGGAAACGCTGAGTTACCTGATTTTTGGTAAGAGGCCTATCCTGCATTTTCACAGGGTGGTGTTTTTGATTCCTCCCTCCCAACAGCATCTAATGAATTTTGCTTTCCAATTCATTGCATTTGGTAAGGAGGATAGCGTGTTGGTGGTGGGATTTTTCACTATAGAGCACCGGCCATATACAGTGCACCTTTTCAACCTTCAACACTTGGAGCTCTTGTGGACTTTGGGAATGCACAACATTTTTAAGAGTTTTTTGCACCTATAAGTTTTGAGTTTATCCAAGGCACTCAGTGGGATTTTGGACTTTCAATCATTGATATCACATTGATCTCACTTCATCACTTTATGCAATTGTGCATTATTTGTATATTTGTTTATGCATCATATTGTTTAGCGCACCTATTAGTTAAGATTACATTGACACCCCCAGCGTATCGCATATGGCAGTGTGAATTGTCGGGGGTGCGTGTGCGATGCGGGAACAGGCTGCGGATTCGCAGCCTTCCCGCATCGCATAAGTGTGAACCGGACCTTAATAAATGACAAATATTTGTACATTTTAAATTGCGCCTTTTTGAGAGATAGTGAAAATCAGACGTACGCAAAAATGTCTCTAAAAATCTGGAGGTTTTCCTCTTTCACTTCCAACTTTCAGAGTTTATAAAAGACCCCCCAAATCATATATTTTCTGAAAGCACATGGACAGTAGAATAAAAAGAAGGTGCTATTGATTTTTAAGGCACTGCGATATTTGCGCAAATGTTTATCAAACCAATATTGTTGCTAAAAATACACTAAAATCATTAATAGTTGATTCATACATGGCAAAATGTACAAAATTCCTACTAAATATAAAAGTTAAAACTGTATTGAGTTAATAAATAACAAATATTTGAACAAATAATTATCAATTTCATATGTATGTCATTTTAAATTGTACCTTTTTGTGAAATGGTGAAAACTGAATGTACGCAAAATTGTAAATAAAAACAATTTGCTCTAAAAATCCAGAGGTTACCATTTTTCACTTAGTGCCGGTTCACATATATGCAATGCGGGAACCCTGCGAATCCAAGGCATCGCATTCAACTCGCAGGCAGCTCACACTGCCATATGCGAATCGCTGGGGCTGTCAATACAATGTTAACGACACCCCCAGATCAGTTCGTATATTGCAGTGCGAACTGTCAGTTTTGCCAATCGGGTCGCATAGGCGTGAACACCCATGCGATCCGATTCTGGTGCAGACCCAAAAAAGGGTTCTGTGTGGCTGAATTCGCATTGCACAGACATCACATGTGATTTTCAGAGCAGTGCGCTCCGAATCACATGCGATGTCTGTCATCAAACATATGTGAACTGGGACTTACAGCTTTCAGAATTTGAAAAGTCCCCTCAGGCATGGTTCATACTGGTGCGATGCGGGAAACCCTGCAAATCCAGTGCATCGCACCTGAATTGCCGACAGTTCACACTACCCTCTGCGAACTGCTGCGGGTGTCAATACAAAATTATTGACACCTCCAGATCAGTTTGCAGATTGCAGTGCAAACTTGATTTCGGACAGGAATCGAATTGAATGGGTGTGAACAAAAAAAAAGGGTCCTGCACGAGTTTGGTCTGAATGCGATGTGAATTCAGCTATACAGTTTGTATAGCTGAATTTGCATCGCACAGACATTGCATGTGATCTGCACAGCAATGCGGTGCGAATCACATACGATGTCTGGCATCGCATCAATTTGAACCGGCCCTCAAACCAGACATTTTCTGAAGGCACATGACCTGTATAAAAAAAGTGCTACAGAATTTTTGGGCCCTGCAATAATTCGGCAAATGTTCATTATATCGCTATTTTCAATAAAAATACACTAAAATCATTAATAGTGCACATAAACACAACATAACTTGCAACATTCCTACTAAATTACTACTAAAGCATTGTTCACATGTAACATACTAAAGTGTATGCCATGTTTACCTGCACAGGGATGCACCATGTTTACCCGCACAGGCAGTACCATTTATGTCAATTGGGATGCACTGGCTGCAAGGCAGAGCTGCTGTTCCCAATCCGACATCTGTGTGGGTGCACAACCCTGAACGCAGACAGTGTGAACTCGGGGGCATGCACGTGGACCTACATGGATGTCAAATTGGGAGCGATGGCTCTGTTTGTGCAGTTGTTACATCCTAGATTACATCAATGGGACTGCCTGCACAGGGATGTGCATCCCTGTAAAGGTACACTGTGTATGTGCTGTGTGAACAGGGCTTTAGGCACTTTTCACACAAGAAAACCAATCGGGTCTGCGTGTCCGTTTTTCAAGTGGGCCCAATCGGACCACCCATTGTTTTCTATGCAGAGGCTGATGTAAATGGACATGTGTCCGTGTACACCCGCCTGCATCCTATCTGATCCAGTCCACTAAAAAACAGATGGATGGGGATCCCATTCCATTAGACTGTCCCATAGAGAACAGCGGGCTGTGTCCATGTCCGTTCAGCATTAGTAGGGCGGACGTGGTCCTTTCACCCGCCTGCTCAGTGGGGATCCCTCGCTGAGCAGGCAGATCTGCTTGACAGAGTTCGCTCCATGCTTTTTTTTTTTTTATACTTTTTTTTTTTTTTTACATTTTTTTTTTTAGGGAGGGTCTTCGGTGAGATATCAGACCCCCATATCTCTTTTTTTTGAGATAGAGAAAGGGACTTAAGAAAGTCCCTTTCTCTGCAGCACTTTACATGAGTAAAATAAGGAGTCTGTATAGAGACCTTATTAATTCATAAACTGTCAGTCTGACACATAGTAAACTCTCGGTTTACTATGTAATCAGCAGATCAGCTGAGCAGTCAGTGGACACAGGAGCCATCATTCGCGATGGCTGCCTCGGTTCACTGCACTACATATTTTTACCAAGCCCCAACTTCACCAACACCTCTCCCCCCTCAGCATGACAGCTGGCTGGACACAGTTCCAGTCAGCAGCTGCAGGCAGCCGGGGGGGGCGAAAGGGAGGGATGCCGCCGGGGGGGGGGGTACGGGGGTGGGATTGGCCTGCCGGGGGGGGGACATTCTGTGATCCCCTCCAAGCCCCAGCAGCTTCTAAAGGGAGCTGCAGGGGATCAGGTTTGCGAGAGGGGGGTAGGATCGGGTGTGGGGGGGGGGAATCAGTGCTGGGGGGCAGGAAGGGGGATGAAGGGAATAGGAAAGGAGGGCCGGAGGAGTCATTTTAGGTGACAGGGAGTGGCAGGAGGGGGAGAGGCTGGGGACAGGGAAGTGGCGGCATGTCACATTTTAGGTTAGTAACTCTGATCAGCGGATTGTAATCCGCTGTTCAGAGTTAAAGAATTGTTCAGCAGAGTCTGAACAAACAGAATTGTTCAGCAGAGTCTGCTAAACAATTCTGTTATAAGTTTATGGTCATTGAAGTGATCATGAACTTATAGCAGGGGGAGAAATGAGGTCCGTATGGCATACGGACCTGGCCAGCTGCAAGCAGTGCTGTACGTCTGTACGCCGTACCAACCTGGCAGTGGAAGGGTTAAAGAAAAATGGAAGAAAGAGATTCTTTGGACAGGTGTCTTTTATACACATAACAAGTTGTCATTAGGAGCACCTTCTTAAATTGACAGGACTAATCTGTGTACCACATGAGCACATACTGTAGCCAGTCGGTGGGAGCCACAATTATTGTGGGTTGGTAGGGGGATCAAATACTTATTTTACTCACTGAGCTGCAACTCAATTGATAGCATTTGAAACATGTGTTTTTTCTGGATTTTTGGTTGATATTCTGTCTCTATCATTTAAAATGATAAAAATTATAGACCCTTCATTTCTTTGTAAGTGGGCAAACTTACAAAATCTGCAGGGATCTAATAATTATTTTCCCCACTGTATATAAATCACACCCTTTTTCTTCTTTGAAGGCTATTATTCCCCTTTTATGCAATGGAAAATACATTTTGTTTTTTTTTTTACATCCCACGCCCAGGTAAGGCAAAGATAAAAATAGCACGGGGTCAAGTTCCTCTATAAGTAGTAGAGCCTTTTTACTTCCAAAGTGAATTTTCTCTTTGAAAAGTGAGTTTTACTTAGCTTAGTAACTGAGCTCAAGTTGTGCTTACTTCAATCTTCCAATCACGTGCAAGCAAAAATCAATTTTTTTTAAAATTTTCCTTGCACTCGATTAGGAATTCTTTGCAAAAATGTCCTTTGTTTCATCTAATTCTCTAAGATAGGTGAAAGTTTACTTTAAAAGTAAACATGGTCTACTCCTTTAGTAAATACGAGTAAGTCTTCCTTTCTCACAACAGGTTTACGTTTTAGGAATTGAGACATCCTGTGAAGGAAATTGCTTCCTCTATAACAGATTAAAATAGAATAAAACAGCAAGATCATGACTAGACTTGATAATTGCAGATTCTCACATAAATATCGCTTTCAGAGGTCTTGATATACTTTTTTGAAATGCATTTCACTGCAACCCTTAAAGTGGTTTTAAAGCCTAAACATTTTTTACCCTAATGTATTCCTTGTATTAAGGTAAGAAATGTTTAGACATCAGTATCCCCCCTCACCCACCCTCCTTTTTACTTACTTGAGTCATCATTCGATCCACACTGTGCATGTCTTCAGCTCATGTCTTCAGCTCTTCTCTTCCCTCACTTCCGAGTCTCACTGGCTTTGCTGGGGCACCATTGGCTTCCGCTGCTGTCAATCAAAGCCAGTGAAGAGGGAACGGGGGCTGTGTCCCGCTGTGTTTGTCAATGGCCATAGCAGTGGGGCTCGGGAGTGAGCATGCACAAGTGCTTCCCATGGGGGGCACTGGACTGGGAGAAGGAGCCAGAAATGCCAGTGGGGGACTCGAGAAGAGGAGGATCAGGGCCGCTCTGTGCACAGAACAGGTAACTATAGAGATGTTTCTTTTTTTTTATTTGTCTTTACAACCACTTTAATAAGCAATGTGGTTACTGGCATTTTTTAGCTCTTTAAAATTAATAACTTGGGCTGAGATCAGACCTTTGTGTTGTGTGGTGTGCAGTGTCACGCGGTTGTGATCCTAACCGTATATTTTCTGCCTGTGTCCTTATAGTCTGCTTTCCCTGGCCAAGGTACAAACAAAGACCATTGCTCACTTGCTATAAAGCAGGGATCTCCAAACTACGGCCCTCAAGCTGTTGCTGAACTACAAGTCCAGTGAAGCATTGAAAAACTCTGACAATCAAGACATGACTAGGCATGATGGGAATTGTAGTTCCTGAACAACTGGAGGGCCGTAGTTTGTAGACCCCTGTTATAAAGTAACAAATCTCCTCCAAGTAGTTGGCTCTCCTCAGTGTAACTCTGAAGCAGATACAGCCTGTGTACCAGTGGTGTATTTTGGTTTTGTGCTGCCCTAGGCAAGACTAAAATTGGGCACCCTCCTTCCCTCTCCTATGTTAATTGACCACACTCCTTCCTTTTTAATGGATGTGATTCCCTCCACAATTGAAGGACTCCAAGTCCCAGCATGAACCCCTGAGATCTCACGAGAGAAGGGGGTGAGAGGGGGTAGGAGAGAGAGTGGGGTGGGTGAGGGAGGGAGGGAGGGAGAGAGAGAAGGGTAATGAGAGAGAGGGGGTGAGAGAGAGAGGGGGATGAGTGAGGGGGGGTGGTGAGGGAGGGAGGGAGGGAGAGAGAGAGGGGGATGACAGAGAGGGGGGTGAGATAGAGAGGGAGATGAGAGAGAGAGGGGGGGGGGTAAAAGGGAGAGATAGAGAGGATAAGAGAGAGAGGGGGGGGCGGTGAGAGAGAGAGAGGGGGGATGAGAAAGAGAGGGGGATGAAAGGGAGAGAGAGGATGAGAAAGAGAGGGGGAGTGAGAGAGAGAGGGGGGATGAGAGAAAGAGAGGAGGTGAGATAGAGAGAATGAGAGGGGGTGAGAGAGAGAGGAGGGGGGGGGGGGGTGAGAGAGAGAAAGGTGGGAGAGGCGGCTCTAGCAACCAGTGGCCAAAAGAGTCTCAGGTGGAGGGGGGCAGCTTTTTTGCTGCCCCCCTGCAAATTGCCGCCCTAGGCCTGGGCCTTGTCGGCCTAGGCCAAAATACAGCACTGCTGTGTACCACCAAGAGAAAAATAAACATATTCTAAACACTGCATTCACTGCATATTTCCTTTACTAGTCTCCTATATCACATATATAATGAAAATACATTTATGACCGTGGGAGTATGCTAGTATAACAAGGTCAGAACTCTTAAACTACAGTATTCTTGGATGTATCACATGTATTAAAGTGGTATTAAACACAAAAGCAATCTCTTATTAAATTGCAGCTTGCCAATTCCTAGATGTGGTGGCTGTATTAGTTCTCTTTTTAAGCTTTCTTTCCCTTTTTCACCTGGTGATCTGGCCAGTAAGTCAGATTTTTTTTTTTTTTTTTTAAAGAACAAGCTCTCCAACAGAATGTATCAGAGATGAGACAAACCATTTACACTAGAAGGGGTTCTTAGAATGATCACCTTTTTTTATTTATAGTATGTTATACCTGTAGCAGGTTTTCCAGGCATTGAGCCTAATGTGGGTCTGCCATTGTTACGGGTTACCTCTCCAGCCCATGTGAGCTGCGACCCTGGGTGTGAGAACTGAGACATGGACAACTCCGGCATCTTGGTTTTGGTTTTGTGTTTTTTATTGTATTTAGGGGATGGGAGAAGGGAATGAGTGGGATATTCCTTTAGGCTCAACTAAATATACTTGGGACTTGACGCCAGCCAATGCCAGCCAACGCTCACTGACTCTCAGTACACACTGTAGCTTGATAGAAGTGCTGGATCCTCGACTTTAAGTCTAGAAGATCCAGGACTGTAGATTATAGAACTACTGACACTGCTGTACTGCAAAGTCACTGACTACTCCCTCCTTGCTTTGTACTGGCTTGAGGTAGTACGTTGTAGATTCCTATATGGCTGCAACTCTCAACTGACACTCTGTACAATTCAGGACCCAAAATTGCAGGTGCCCCCTTTAACCTTGAACTCTTCAGCGTTCACTGACTATGTACCCCCTCAGTAACTTCAGGGTCCTCAACCTAGATACCCCCTTTCCTTAGCTAGCTGGCACTGGATCCTAGAACCTCTTCAGAGTGGTCCCCTGTGACTTTAGGCAGACCCCCAGGGGCAATCCTCAGTACTCACGACCTGTGTAGGCTTTCCTGGGACTGGACCCCTCTCGCTCTCCACTGGTTCTCGGCACACCGGATCCCCTCAGCTCAACTCAGCACTCTCTGGATTCTCAGGCGACACCCCAAGACACTGATAATGTAAAAGTGCAGCGCTAAAAAACAATAAAAAACAGGTCAATGGATAAAAACAAGAGTCTTTGAATGGCACAATCAATCTTGAATAAATAAGGAAAAAAAGTCCAATATAGGATTCCAATGAAAGTGCTCAGTGCTGATAAAACACACAGGAAAAAAGTGCTTTCAATCGGTGCAATCCTTCACCAGAGATGCTAGCCTCTCACCTGAGGGCTGTGAAAAAACAGCCTTGTAACACTCCCAGCAATGAGAATCTCCTGACCAGGACAGCAATCTCAGATGACATCCTTTCATCTCAGGTAATGTTCACAATGATCCCCATAAGGAATAAAGAGGGGGCAGATCATAGTGCATTATTGTTTCAACACAATGTTTATTGATAATAAATGGACAGCCTCTTACTTATAAGAAGAAAGAACGAGCAGTAAAACAGCACAGCTGATATCCGGACAGAGCAGAGCGCTCTGCCGACAGGGGCTACGAGTGACGTCACGATCTCCTCCCCCTTCCGCAAGCGTCTCGTCCATGGGCAGGACTTCTTCAGCGTATGGGCGGAGGGACGGACGTCACTCATTTATCAGCAATCCCCGCTCAATTAGGCATCGCTGCTGTCATAGCAACGTCGGAGGGCGGACCGGAAGTGCCCTGGGGCCCGCTACACAGAGGAAGCTGATGCTAACCTCGGAGCAGGAACAACATCCTCCATATGCACCGGAACAACAACATAGGCTCAAGAACTAATATCGCCCATTAATGTTCAAGAGCGGGGACATTAATATTAAACCACAAAAAATACATATTTGGGAACAAATCCCCATAAGATAAGCCTAACATGTATATACACATGAGGGGATCATGACAGGTCACTCGCAGCCCCTGTATACGAAAAAATTTATTTGGATATGAAATTACAATACAATAAAAGCAATTATACAAGACCGCTGGTGACATATGATAAGAAACATATGTTAAAAAACATTTGCATATATATAAAAAATATTAAAAAGGTCAAAAACATACATGAAATTGGTATTGATAAAAGATCCATGCCACTAAAATCCATAAATTAATAAAATCCATAAATTGGTAAAAATGGTAAAAAGAGGGGGTAAAACTACCGATCTGAGATAAAACAGTTGAGGTCGAAGTCCACATTTAGACCTCTAGGGACCCCAACCTTTGTCTCAAAGATCCAGTATGATTCACGTTTACTTATTTGTCGTGTAAAATTACCCCCCCTCCAATGTTTCTTGACCTTCTCGATGCCCCAAAATTTCAACTCTTTGGGGTCTTTGTTATGGAATTGTTTAAAATGCTGAACTACACGATAAACTTTCTTGCCCTTTCTTATGCTACTCATGTGTTCACCAACACGGACTTGTAGCGCCCTAGTGGTCCTACCTACATACTGGAGCCCACACTTGCACTCCAGCATGTAGACCACCCCTGTAGACGCACATGTGATCAGATCTTTGATTTTGTAAGATTCGCCCGTGGTGTGGGCTACAAATTCCTTTCTCTTCTTAGTAATAAACTTAGAAGTTTTACAGGCCACACGCATGAAAACCCGAAAGAAATGAAAACAGCTTATTTTCAACCGGATTAGGGGGGTCAATTACCCTTGGTGCTAAAAAACTTCTCATTGTGGGGGCTTTTTTGTATATAAAAGCTGGTTTATTAGGTAGGGTGGGACCTAAGATCTTGTCCTGCTGGAGTATTGGCCAGTGTTTAGTAATAATTTTCTCAACTTTCTTAAATTGGGCATTATATTCCATAACAATCTTACATCCGCCATTGTCATATGGTGCCACCTGTGTCTTATCAGTCAATAGACTGGACCTCTCCTGGACCCCAAGACATCCACTTCCTCAGACAGGAGGGGAGACAGACATTCTCTTCCTCCTGGGACTCTGCTCCCGCCAAAGACGCCGTGCCACGCGCTTCCCCCTGTTAGACTTTCAGTACGAAATAGAA
This sequence comes from Pelophylax lessonae, assembly GCF_965119305.1. Lineage (NCBI taxonomy): Eukaryota > Metazoa > Chordata > Amphibia > Anura > Ranidae > Pelophylax > Pelophylax lessonae. The sequence goes on from NC_138768.1 coordinate 272,090,584, forward strand.
ATTCATTTAGTTTATTACAGGTCAAGAATTGTGAACTTTGAGGCCTCAATTGACCTTGTTACATATTGAGTCAAAACCCTTTAAGTTTGAAACACACAGTGCGTCCATTGTTGAGATGGTTTTATTTACAGGTACTTTGAGATGAGAAGCTATGTCATCTGCCCCAAGAGGTAATTGTGTTTGACAAACTTTTGAATACAATGCTCAGGAAGACAGGCAACTAAATTGCTTATCCCAGGTGGAACGGCCTTTGGGGGGAAGGTGTACATAAGACATTCTTCCCCTAGTCATGAAACAAGAAAAGCCAGAGAGATCATAAAACTTTATGTTCGGGCCATGAGACGTTTATCACACAATGACCAAAACTCAAATTCAGGATAACACCTGTGTTCAACCAGCCACCAGCAGATAAGCTATTGTCTAAATCATGAGAGGACAAACAAATGGAAATCAGCCTTGACAAAGACTAAAATTGTCATTCATTTACCTACACACCAACAGGGGGGTAGAGATTGTTGGAATCTACATGGTGTCAAATAAACATTGTCACTTAGACTGATGAGAACTGCAAATCGCAAATGAATTTCATATAATCATAAACTGATACAACATCTTTGCCCCATCATATACAAATGGTGTTGTGGAACTATGATGTTTTGACAATCTCCTATTGAGAAGTACATTATATCTATCATATAGTAGTGTCAAATGGTCAGAAATTTCGCCCATATTTTATAATCCAGTCCCAAATCATGAATGTACTGTTGTTAACATAATAATCCCTTAAGGGATAATATTCTGATCGGAAATAACCCATGTGTAGAAAAGTTTACATATACAAGCTGTTGTGTATCAATATATATAACTGTATATGTATCTATATAATTCTTACTGCTACTAAATGTAAAGTATATGGGTAAATCAGTAATTTCCAATATATATATATCTATTGTATTAGTAATATTCTTAATTCAATGGTATCACCAGGTCCAGTTACCAGGTCCAATCTTTACTTCATGGTGGATATTAGATGGACACGTATAGAGGATGAGAGCATGGATAAATTATTATGTTGTTAGTTATGATAATCTTAAATGGAGAAATTATACAGAGTTAATATCCCATATCTTGGTTAACTAGTAGAGGTGTCGCCCAATGACCTCGTCAGTTAATGGTTAAGTAATCCCAACCAATAGGGGTAATGTTCCTCCCACTGGGTTTGGCTTATGATAATTTTTACTGCCCTTTTGTTCAACACAATATAAAAAGGAACCAGAGATGTAATAGGAGACACATCCCATTTTGCCCAATATACATCACACTTACAACATACACACTACTACAACCATGCACAGACTCATCTACACAGACTCCATTTCAATCCACCATGTATCTGAACCTTTGAGGGACGCCAAACGAAGCTCCTCCCTAATTGGCCACCATCTTGGAAATGCAGCCATCTTAAGGAACCTGGTAACAACCATTCTAAGCTAGCGGCCATTTTAAATATGGTAATTATGCCTTGCTGTTATTTGATTATTATTCAATATTGTTTATGTACTTCCTTAAATGTTTTACATTTCATATTTAAAGGGTAACGAAAGTACAATCTCAGCCGTATAAACCATATGTCGATTTTTCTCTAAAGATATGATTTTTGTTTTTATAACATTTTTTTAATATCAGATTAAGCGCATTATTTGCGATTTTACGTCTTCCATTTGCATGGCTTATTCTCACTTCATCTGCAGTGGAATGACTTTCGGCCGTGTGATTCGCAGACCATTGTGGTCTGATTATATAGAATATTCATTTATGGTTTCTACTACATCTGGGAAAAACGTAACCTTGCTTTAGTTTCACTTTCATCGTTTAGCTAAATATCACATTGCATTTATCGTTTTAAGCTTGTATTTTATGTAAGGTTACCTCTCTATGTCACTCAAGTATGATCATTTATGGTGAAAATATGTCTTGCGAATAAATATTCTTATATATATATTCCCTACTGTAGACTGTTTCACTAAGATTGGTATATGCTTTTAAAAAGAAATTAATCGATCAAAAAAAACTCGGGAAAATTGTGTGGTATACTATGAGTGTCTGAAGAAAATTGATTGGGTTTTTCTTAGTTATTAAATTATTTGCACTGCGTCATAATTCTATTGATAGTTCAGACATCGCCTTTTAGTAATAAATATAAAATAATATTCTCGAACGTATAAAATGCACAACATATTAAATGGAGGCACTGCTGAGATCTCATTAATTTTTTACATATGCCAATCATCATTTTGATCATGGTGACATAATTAATAACTTTGCAAAAAAAAAAAAAAAGAGAAATTTTTTTTAATAAATTTTTTTTTTTAATTATTTAATTGTGAATATTGATAGTAATGCCCTAAAATGTCTACATAAGGTAAGGTTCACGCTGCCAACTCTGGCTAGATGTCAATACCACAGCCCCAGTAGATTTGGCACAGATCTAGAATATGTAGAGACACCTCTCTGAGTCTGAAATGGTGGAATATGTAAAGGCTGGTTGGAGTCATACCAAAATCCTCAGTAAAAGTCGGGCCAAATATGGGCACCAGACGTGGGTAGAGGAAAACCTGATGTATGAACTCACGAAAGCTTCTCTAACCCCAAAGACGTCAGGAAGCGTGATCACATACTTTTAGAATCATGGCCAATCTTACTGTAGCTCTGTGAGGAACTGCACCATAAGGCTCAGCAAAAAGGAATTTAGTAAAGTTCTAATCTCCACTCCAAATAATAAGAAGTGAGATAAGGAACCTCCTTAAACAGGTGAAAGTGACCTCTATTGGGACACATAGGTTAAGAGAATGTAGCGTGAAACTGCAGGAAAAAGTAGAACTGTGGCAGAAGTTTTATTCAGAAAGCTGTAATATAAGCAACCATTTGAAAGAGCAATGTAAACGATTAATGCAATATATAGGAAGTTTTGAGCAAGGAAAAATGTTTTTTTTTTTTGCCGAGTAACCAGCAGTTGAAAATTAAGTTGCCGAGTAACCAGCAGTGGAAAATTTAAAAATAAATAAATAAATAAAAATAAAAATGTAACAGTTCCAGTAAGGACAGGAACTCATCAATAAATAAATAGGAGAGTTCCAAAAGGTTATGGTGTCCATACAAAAGGGTACTGCTTATCAGTCCTGCATTATAAATAAAATGAAGTAATTAATTAGACCCAGATATGACTCCCAGTCTGATGGTTATGACCCAGACAAGGGGGGGAAGTCAGGCAAAGAGTCCACGTCCTACCCCAGCCATATTCCTAATATAGGAGGGCAGAAATTGGGCAGCCATGCATAACTAGGTATGAGTCATATCAGGTCACCGCAAAAAGACTAGCACCCCTAAAAAGATACCATACACCTCCAGAATTTAAAAAGTTTGTCTTAAAAAGAGTACTGTCCCGATTTTTATTAAGAAAGGGTCCTTAGACATTACTAATCATCTTGAGGCCTACGAAAACAGCCTATCTGTGTTGTGCCTCAAGGATGTAATTTAAAAGTCGGCCCACACATAAAAAAAAAAAAAAAAAAAAAACCTTTACCGCTGCTAGAGCTGCTATATATAATTTAAAATGTACACAGCACCAAAGCCCACTGCAGTTTTAGCTGTACTCAAAAGTGCCTAACACCCTTCAATGAAGGAGCCTGAGTACAACCATTGCATTTATCGTTTTAAGTTTGTATTTTATGTAAGGTTACCTCTTTATGTCACTCAAGTATGATCATTTATGGTGAAAATATGTCTTGCGAATAAATATTCTTATATATATATTCCCTACTGTAGACTGTTTCACTAAGATTGGTATATGCTTTTAAAAAGAAATTATTTGATCAAAAAGAACTCGGGAAAATTGCGTGGTATACTATGAGTGTCTGAACAAAATTGATTGGGTTTTTCTTAGTTATAAATTATTTGCCGTAATCGGCTGGAGGCACTGCGTCATAATTCTATTGATAGTTCAGACATCGCCTTTTAGTAATAAATATAAAATAATCAGAATAAAATTCTCGAACGTATAAAACGCACAACACCCCAAACTTATATCCACTCCCAGAATCCTTTGCAGCATAATCTGCCTTCTGGGTTAGTTAAAAGCCTGAATGTGTCCCCTAATTGGGCTTCCTCCACTGTCCCATGAGAAGCCTCTCTCAGTAGTCAGTGGGGAGACTTCCCCTTCAGCAGGCACATCTGGAAACCATGACACCCTGACCAAAATAAATCATGGCCCTGCTGTTAGGCAGACAAGGCCCACTATACATTTACCTAGCACCTACCTGTAGGGTGCTACATACCTTTTTGCCAAAAAGAAAAAAAAAACTGTTTGCTATAACTGCTTCTAAAGTATTAGCTGAGGTTTGGATTCAATTTGCTAGTGCATTTACAAGTCTGCTAGTACTCTCCTCCCCCAACCTGACAATGCTAATGTCCAAAGGTGCCCCCTTTGCTCATTCATCCAGAGTGGGGGCACTCTAATACAGGCGGTGTAATACTGTTCAGATCACCGGGTAAAAACGGGGGGAAAAGCCTAAAAGAACAAAACGAATGCAGCCACCACATCTAATGATTGGTAAGCTGCAATATATTACGTTTTTGGTTTGAGGTTTAATACCACTCTAAGGGTCCTTTCACACGGGCGTTCCGTATGTCCGTTTTTCATCCATCCGTTTGCGGATGAAAAACGGACATAATGTATGTCTATGGGCTAGCGGACATTAGCGGATGACCATCCGCTAACATCCATTTTGCGTCCGTTCCGTTAAGTTCCGTTTTTTGCAACGCAAGAGAACCCTATTTTTCTTCCGTTTTAAAAACGGAACGGATGCAAAAACGGATGTCAGCGGATGTAATCCGCTAACGTCCGCTAGCCCGTAGACATACATTATGTCCTTTTTTCATCTGCAAACGGATGGATGAAAAATGGATACATGGAACGGACCCTACAAAAGTGATATCCGTGTCCGTTTAAAAAAAAAAAAAAGTCACTGAACAGAAAAAAAAACGGAGCTGACCATGTGAAAGGACCCTAACTTTTTCTTCATGTGTAGAAATCCCAACAATTCCTCCACAATTGTATCTATTGTCTCTGTGCAAGACCATTCTGATTCGTCCTATGCACGTTTCTGCTACGTGTGATAAAATGCTAAATTACCCATTCAAAGAACATGCACATATTTACTAAGCTAAATTGTTAGAGCAGTGATGGAAAGGCTAGTTTGTCTGGGTAAGTGTGCCATTTTTACCTTACAAGTTGGAATAATCAGGGGCAAAGAGTCCACTGCTGTAACAATTCTGTGCAAAGAAGGCAGCTATCTGCATAACCATCGCTATCAAATCTTGCAAACCTTGCAGATACCAGAATTTCATTCTGTAGAAAGTGTGGTTGATTTATTAGATTGCTGAATGCTGAAACTGCTAATAATGTTTTTCTCACAATATAGTTTGTTGCGACCTGTATAGAAGCTGACTTGTGATGTGGACTGCTAGGGAAATCAAAATGTTACTGTAGAGTTTTCTGCATCCTCTAGCTGTGGTATTTCTTTCACTATTTCTTTATGTTTATGTAAGGAGACTTGACCACACTGCCAGCTTGGACCGTGTATGCAAAAGCGGCTCCAGGGGACCCTGTAAGGGGACTCAGTCACCCAAGAACAGCAAGCAGGGAAGGGGGCATTTTCATAGTGGTTGTGACTTGTGACACTTTATAGGTGATGTTGGCCCATTAGAAGATTTAGCTTAGGCCTGCAGATGTAGGCGCAGCCTAAGCAGAAGGCGCACATGACTGGGGTTGACAGTCTAGGCCACAGTAGAATAGGAGTTAATTGTTAAGTAATAAGAATAAAAGATAGGTCTTACCTTTTTGGCGGAGGACGGGGTGGGGCAGGGTGTGGCCCTGGTGGTCTCTTTGTGGGTAGGTGGTGCTTCTGGCATAAATTGCAAGGGGACAGCGTGGGACAGTGATGTTGAACCTGTGGCACACGTGCCACAGCTGGCACGCAGAGCCCTCTCTGTGGGCACGCTAGAAAGGAAAGCACACACTGCGCACACTGATCAACCATCCATTCAAGCTGTATCTCGTCCACACCGCACTCCCCCATTGAACTACATCTCCCACAAGACTCTGGGGCCAGAGGTGATGTGTCCGGGGCCGTGCATGGACAAGAGGAAGCTTCTCCCACATGGCTCTGGGGCCAGGGGTGACGTGTCCAGGGTGGGCGTGGACGAGAGGAAGCGGCTCCCACGCGGCTCTGTGGCCAGGGGGGACTTGTGAGTGGGAATAAACTGCCCAGTTGAAAGTCACACCGACACTGGAACCAGGTGATATTTTTAATGTGGACATGTTGTGAAAATATTTGTTGTCCGTTGTGGGTCCCACTTCTTAGAGGAATATGCTAATTCCACCCTGCAGGGCTCAAGCTGCTGGACGCCTATTTACTGTACATCCTGCTGACCAGAGCCATGCAATTCCTGTACTGCCTGCTAGTGGGAGCTTTACCCTTCAACTTCTTCCCATCTGGCTTCATCTCCTTTGTGGGCTCTATCATCCTGGCCTTTTGTCTAAGGATCCAGATTAACCCCCAAAATAAAGGAGATTTCCTGGGAATCTCTCCAGAAAGCCTTTGCAGATTTTCTCTTCGCCAATACAATTCTTCACTTGGTTGTCATAAACTTTGTTGGGTGAAATTTGTGCCCCCCTTTTTGTTTGTCAGTTTGTTGGGATTTTCATTTTTTTGGTTGAAGAAGGTTTACATGTTGCGTAGTATAAAGAAGAGTCAATATAGGTTTTCTGGGACTGTGACCATGCACTATATTTTTGTTTAATTTGAAGGTGGACACTGAGCCGTGTATGGTCTGAGATTAGAGACTTTTAAGACAAAAGATGTTACTTAGTTTTGACATCTGTATGAGTTGTTTTTTTCTAAACTAAAACCTCAGGTTTAATGCAATGTTGGCACCTTGAAATAAATAAGTGGGTTTTGTGTCGCAGTTTGGGCACTCATTCAAAAATGTTCACCATCACTGGCATAGGACAAATATTCTCTCTGGTCATCCTGCAGTGGGGAACAAAAAATGAAGGGGCTTGAGAGTATATTGGCCAGCATCAGAGCTGCAGCTGTCGCCAATGGTCCCCAATGGCTGTGTGCCGACCTATCAGGTATGCTGCAGGGGTCAGGGCAGGTGCCCGCTACACCTGTGCCTGAACGCCGATGTGCTAGGAGGTCACAGCCTCCTGTGCCCTTGAGCCCTGAGGTGATTCCGAGGGGTGGCCGCCGATTTGGGAGCCTCATCAGGGACCTTTCAGCCCCATCAGCCAAGAGAAGGCCTCTTTCCCTCGCCAGGTGGGGCTGGGAGGCATCCCGTTCATAGGCGGGCCCTGGGCGGGAGAGCTAAGTCTGCCTCCATCTCCCGCCCCCCCCTTCTACTGCTATGCGGGACCATGTGGCTAGCTCAGCAGGTGTCACCGCAGCTCAGTGGGAGTGCTTCTACTACCAGTGGTGGCCGTTTGCCTGGGGTGGCCGAAACTATTACACCTGTGCGGGACCAGAGGGTGGCTGCTGCGGGGCCATTCAGACAGAGAGCACAGCACGGGAGGAGGAGCGATCCGGCGGCTCGGGCTGACACCCGGAGCCTGTATACCAGGCTGACAGCCCGGGCTGCTGCAGCAAGGAGCGACAGGTCTGAAGGGGAGCTGAGTGAGTCTGAGGAGGGGGAGGTGGCCGCAGGAGAAGACCCCTTGCCGGTGTATGATGCGGGAATGCAGAGATCCGGACATGCAGCTGTGCGGACGGAAGTCTTGGGACAGCATTGTAAGTCTGCCATGGGCAGCCTTTTCTCTGGTTCTTTTCCCTGTGTTTTGTCTCCACTGCAGTCTTTTCTGTCAGAGGATGGAGAGGTGGTGGGGTGAGAGGTTGATGCTTGGGGGGGGGTGCCTGCTTTTGGAGGGGGCAGAAGGTGGTGCCAGCGGCAGCAGCCGTGGGGAGGGAGGAGTTCATGGTGAACGTGCTACAGGCATTTATGTCTGGCTTTAGTGAGGCGTTGGTGCTCCAGGTGAGTCTTCGGAGGTGTCAGGTTCCCTGACGGCGGCTTGGACGGTGGCAAGGGCCTCACCCGGTTTGTTAGGGGACAGGTCCCGCGTGGTATCCATCTCGGCAGCTCCAGGTTGGGATCCCAGGGTGCAGGGTGCGTTGACAGAAAGCGGGCAGGTGGAGGTGCCAGCATCTGAGGAGGTGGAGTCACCAGCCCCGAAAAAGGCTGTGAGGGATCCCAAGAAGGGTGCGGGGGACATGGACTGTGTGCGTTTGGCAGATTCGGCAAAATGCGAAGTGTACGTGTGCTTCGAGGGCCTGTTAGGTGCGCACCTTAAACAGGAGGTGAGAGATAGAATATGGAAAGGTAAGTATGTGGAGATATTTTCACTATAGCCCCTTAAAAAATTTGACTCAAATAAAATTGAGCCGCACGAGAGTAAAAAAGAGGAGGAAGAGAAGCGGTGTTATTGCTCGATCCCCAGAACATTTGGTAACTGGCTTTAGGCATTTAACTTTCTGGGCAGTGTAATAGGCAAAAAGCATTCCCCAAGCATTGTTCGGTACTTTTTTGTTACTTGGATTCCATTAGCGAGGCTCAGCCATTGTATGAGGGGGCGTGGCCTGGTTGATGTATGATAAGCAGTTCAGGCAGCTGAAGGCGGTTAGGCCCTCATTGAGGTATGATCACAAGGACTTGTGGATGAACCTCATGATTCAAGCGCAGGCCCCTAATGTTCCCTTTAAGGGGGGGGGCAGGGGTAGGCCCTCAGCCTCGTCACTGTCAGCCGCAAAACATAAGATGTTCTGTTGGCAGTTCAATGAAGAGACTTGCAAATTCGGGGGGGTCCTGCCATTTCCGTCACTAATGCTCTGGATGGATCAGGGCACTGCATCATTATATCAGACAGACCAAGGAACATCGGGAGAATCTAAGGGTGTGGCAATTGTTTCTAGAGAACTACAGTGGATGGTCTTTATGGATGGAAGCGACAGTGTCGGATTGCGACTTGGAGTTGCATACGGATGCGGCGGTTTCCGATTGTACGCTGCATTTTTTGGGGTTGTTGGAGCACTGGATGATGGCCAGATTCTTGGTGGGAGGGTTCTTTGCTGGGCAATCTAGTGCTCCTGGAATTGTTTCCTATAGTATAGGCAGTGTAATTATGGCATCTGGAGTTCAGGAACAAAAGGGTCTGCTTTTGTTGCGGCAATATGGGGGTGGTGCAAGCTATTAATAATATTTGTTGGAGGATGTCTCTCTCTCCAAGTTGAATTGGAAGATGGCTAGCTTAGCCTTTTTGTTTCAGCTATCGGGGTTCACAGACGTCACTAAGGATCTCTTGGTCCGTAAGGCTCCACGGGGCTTCAGACGGGGCAAGGGCACCCCAGATTCACATCGCCCTTTCTCATTTGAGATGCTGGGCGCTCTATTGAGTTGCCTGGGAGATGTTTGTTCCTCAGCTTTTGAAGCTGTCTTCTTTAAGATGGCATTCTTGCTGGCTTTCTTTGGCGGACTGAGAGTGAGCGAATTGGTGTGCCAGTCCAAGAGTGGTGGTGGGGGGTTGGAGTTTGAGGATGTTGTTTTATAGGTGACAGGGTGGTGTTACTCATCTGAAAGTCTAAAACTGACCAGCGGTGAAAAGGGGCTAGGGGGGAGTTGGGTGGTGTCCCCGACTCCCCTGCTTGGCCTGTGTGGGCAGAACGGAAGTGGTTGCATGCTAGGCCGGCGGGACCTGGACCTTTTCTGATGCACAAGGATGGTTCTGCATTATCTAAATTCCAATTTGGGTTGGTTTTTAGTAAGTGCCTTCTGGCTGCTGGTTTCCCGGCGCAGAACTACTCCTCTTATTCGTTCAGGATAGGGGGCAATGGAGGCGGCCCGCTGGGGTTTTGAGGACAGGGTAGTTCAGAGGATTGGTCGCTGAAAATCACAGCATTTTAGGCTATATGTCAGACCACACCTGGTACAGTAGTCCTACAGTCGGTCGTCATTAAGGGACGAGGTATGAATTTCACCTTATGTTATTGGGTTTTTCTGGGTGTTCGTTTTTGTCCAGTCTTTTCGTTGGTGTGTTCCTCTCAATATCCTTTAACTATGGTTCCCTCTATTGCATGTGGTTTGCCTAAGGGTATTTCTGATTCTTGTTATGTTTACATTCTTGTTTTTCAGATTCTGAATGTTTGGTGTAGATCCTTGGACACTCATATGTTTTCCGGGGGCGGGGGGCGTGGTTCAAAACAGGCTGCTGGTAGGCTGGAGGCCTGGCAGATGGGTTTTCCCAGGGGGGAGGTCAGGGTGAGATAGATTGGGGTCCTGGGAATGTTGTGGTGCAGGGTTTTGCCAGAGATACATCACTATTCCAGGCTGGATAGACCCCCTGATGTTCTCCTTCTCCACGTGGGAGTTAATGACTTGGGGCTCCGCTCAATTCACAAGCTCGTTAGGGATATTAAGTTTGATTTTCTGTGTTTGAGATCCCTTTTTCCTGACACTATTGTAGTTTGGTCGGACATAGTGGACAGGACTTACTGGCGTCTGGCTAGGTCAATAGATAGGGTCCACAAGTCTAGGACTATGGTGAACAAGGAGGTGGCTAAGTTTTTGGTCAAGAACGAAGGGTTGGCGATGCTCCATTTGGAGTTAGAGAAGGATTGTTGGCTGTTTTTGAGAGGGGGTGGGGTCCACCTAAACGCTGTAGGAATTAACCTTTGGTGCTTGAGTCTGCAGGAAGGTATCCAACGGGCCTTTAGGGTGTGGAGGGCCGCCCAGGCGTAAGGTTTCATGCTTGTCATCTGTGGCAGAGGTTGATGGGTTTTTGAAGGCAGGGAATGTTTATATTCTTTGGAGAATGATGGACTGGGCCCATCTTCAGTATGGGTGCACCTACCCTATTAAGTGTCAGAAGTAATATGTGATTGATTAGTTGGCTGTATCGGCTGGAGTATTGATAAACAATTGTCCCCCGAGCCGGAGTAGTTATGGCTGAAGGCCATGGAGATGTGAGTGGGTGCCAGATACAGTCGGTTGGTCATGCAAGGGGTGCCTTCAAAATCCTAAGACCTAGCGGAAGAGCAGGTAGTTACATCAGGCTGTTAGGTTATGTTTTGCGATTGATAGAGAATGTAATGTTATGTAATGAAGAGATTTTATTGTTAACTATGGTTGTTCCTATTTTTGCCAGTTTCACATTGTGTTATTATGACTGTGACAAATAAAAATAAAATGACCACCCATTCGTAGGCAAAACTAGTAGTTATGATTATTATTATTATTATTATTATTATTATACAGGATTTATATAGCGCCAACAGTATGCGCAGTGCTTTACAATATGAGGAAAGACAATACAGTTACAATACAATTCAATACAGAAGGAATTGGAGGGCCCTGATCATTAGAGCTTACAATCTAGAAGGGAGGGTCAAGTGAAACAGAAGGCAATAACTGTGGGGGTTGAGCTGATGGAGAAAATGGAAGTACAGTTTTTACGTGTAGGTATGATAGGCTTCTTTGAAGAGGAGGGCTTTCAGGGATCGTCTTAAAGCTAATAGAGTAGGAAATAATCGGAAATATTGGGGTAAGGAGTTCCATAGGATTGGAGAGGCTCTGGAAAAGTCCTGGAGGCAAGCATGGGAGGAGGTGACGAGGAAGCTAGAGAGCAGAAGGTTTTGATAGGAATGAAGAGAGCGATTAGGTTGATATTTCGAGACTAGGTTAGTGATGTAGCTGGGAGCTAAATTGTGGATGGCTTTGTAAGATGTTGTTAGTATTTTGAATTTAAGTTAAGTTAGTTAAGACCAACTTAGCATTAAGAGAAAGGTTAGTTATCAGGTGGGATGTTGTGTTTTAACTTCATTATTGTTTTTTGTATGATGATGCCAGGATGTGTAAAAAAAAGGGGGGGAGGGTGAAGTGATGGCGCTGCCAAGAATGGTGTATAATAAATTGGTATGATTAAGATTGTGTGGTGTCAGTAATTCAATAAATAGCAATCAATGTCTTCTGGCCGTGTATGGTGTACCAGTAGCCTACAACCAATGCTTTCCTATATGTCATATAAATAAAGATAAAACTCTCAGGTGCAAATAAAGTGACCAGAAATCAAGGAAATATCTACACGTATATCACATAAATATCTCACGTGCAAATAAGGTGGTCATATATTCAAGGAACTCTCCTTACATATATGATATCACATATACGTAGAATATATAATGTGCAATATACGACAAGTGGTAAAAAATAAATAAATATGAATAGAAAATATTATATATTAAAAATCTAAGTGATTTAAAGTGCTGAGTGGTAGTAAAAAAATAAATATAAAAAATATAAAAAATAATTTTGATCAATCCTGAATAAATTGACCAATAATTAATAATAAAGTGGAGGATCGGTGTGCACACTGCACAGATCCCGACATATAAAGTGCAAAAAAACTGGTACATAAAAGTTATGGTGATAGTGGCAATGTGCAGCCAAGAATGGTGGTCGGGGTTCCTAGAAATGTGCTAAACCCACAGACTAGTGGTTCCAATATAATGGTGCAAAATCAATAAGTGATGTGGTTAGCTATTAAAGAATAAGTGTAAAGAACTCCTTAAAAAGATGCAAAAAATATAAAAAATATGAAATAATAAAAAAATTATAAAAAATATATATAAATATATGTGCAAAAGATTCCAAAAGCAGTACAGGTGCAAAGTCCATAAAATTGATAGAGTGCTCCCTTGAAGTGATTCGGAGTGGGTGTGCGGGTGAGAATCCTGTGCTCCCCTCTCAATGTAGCCCGCGCTTACCAGAGCTAGATACCCCTGCATGGGTGAACCGCTTTTCGATATTGGGGATCGCTCCCATGTAGCAGGGGTCCGGGACCCTGTTCACCCTGGCCAAGGGCCTCCTCTCCAATCACTTCCTGGGGGTCTCGATATGGGCTCATATACATCAAGCAGGCATCAGTATTCCCAAGGTAAAAGAAGTAATCCCAGGACATGTATAAAGGAATAATCCTCATATAGTGAAGTATTGCTTAAGTAAATTATTCCTTTATTGTAGTAAAATCAATTACTCACATTATCAATAGTTCAAAATCGTGCACGTCTGTCATAGGGACCGCAACTTCCTCGTTAGCGGTGAATGCCCGGGACGGGGTGCGTTCCACACGCCGGATATGCGTTCCAGAGTTTTATCTTTATTTATATGACATATAGGAAAGCATTGGTCGGAGGCTACTGGTACACCATACACGGCCAGAAGACATTGATTGCTATTTATTGAATTACTGACACCACACAATCTTAATCATACCAGTTTATTAGACACCATTCTTGGCAGCGCCATCACTTCACCCCCCCCTTTTTTTACACATTCACTGTATATCCCTTTGAGGGTTATATCTTGAAGTGGGCTGCAGCCAACTTCTCTATTTATATATATTTTTCTCCTCTTTCCCTATTATTCCTATTCCTTAGCGTGGATACCCCTTTTCTCTTTCAATGATGCAGGGATGAACTTGGACAGTGGACAGGATCTAATGGAGATGCAAAGAAACTAGTTCCCCATCTGGTCCCCACTAGTTCCCCATTTCCTTGTGATTAACAATGGACAGCAGTGGGTGGTTTCCATATCCATTAGCTAATCCAATAGTAACTACCGAGACAGCAAGAGTAATGCCCCGTACACACGTGCAGATCGTCGGCCGAACGATCGGCCGTCTTTTGTCCCCGGGCTGTCGTGTCTGTTGAAAAGTGCAAAAGACTGCACAAGAATTTTGTCCGCCGACTACAGCCGACTGCAGAAGTGATGTCATGTGATGGTTAACTTTCCCTGTGTTTTTTCTTTTCTGAGCATGCCCAGTCTTGCAAATCTGCTGTCTGTCGGCCGAATTCTGTATTGACTGGCGAACAATCAGCCGCTCTGGTGTCGGCATACAAAAATTTTAATGCTTGCACGACAGATTCTTTTCGGCCGAAAGTGCGCTGTCGGCTGTCGGAAGCATCATACCAACAAGCCGAAAATCGGCCGATCGTTCGGCGGCCGAACATTTTCGGCCGACAATCTGCACGTGTGTACGGGGCATAACTTGCCACAAATTTGTGGCAGTGTTGAATTGTAAGTCTGTTAACTTGCTGAACATTTTCACTGGCAAGTTGAACACTTGCAGAACACTTGAAGCACATGCTCTAGTTGACACTTTTCCAATTCGTAGCAAATTTACGTGGCAAGTCTCTAGCAAGAGCAAAATTGCATTGGTGAGTCTACAGCAAGAGCTCTGCAAGTCTACAGCATGAAAATTCAGCCACAGTGACCCCTGGAGTGGGATGACTATTGCACAACATAACTGAACCAGAACTTGTAGCAAACTTGCAGAATGTTTGCAAAGAAAGTTGATCTGGAGTCACGCAATGTGGACTTGTGGCAATTGTGCAACAAACTTATCATGCCTGGCAAATCTAGCAATAGCTTAGCAAGTCATTTTTAAACTTGCAGAACAATTACTTCTGGGTATGAGATCTGCCCACTGCCATTCTCTTTCATTTACAAGCAAAGTATATCTGATGGGTAACTAGTCTCTCAGAGTTCCCCATTGGTCCTGCAAGGATGTTCATGTGCATCCCTGAGTATAAATCCGTGTAGGACTGATGCTGGACATTCTGAGCTGTGCATCAGTTCCAAACAGGTGTTCAAGCAGAGATGTACTTGAAGATCCTTGCAGCTGTCCACCTGTCATTGATTTGAACAAGCAGGTTGCTACATGGACAGCATGTGCCTCCTGGGTGGGTACATGCTAGCCCTCTGCATGTGTGTATTGATCATTGCATCCATGTAAATGAGGCCTCGAAGTTAGGTACACACCAGGTAGACCTATTATCCCAGATTGAAACTGTCCTGCTGGTGTGTGTATCCTATGCAATGTCTAAATTCTTGTAGTATAACCACAACCTATGCTTTTTGTGTCTAGTAAATTAGGGCCTATCCTTGCTCAATAAAATTATCCGGCTGTTGGCCAATTTTACACTGCTGTGTCATTTGTGGTCCCTTAATTCTTTTAATAAAACATAGGGCTGTAATCTTTCTTTCTCTGCTAAATTCCAGACAATTTTCATTCATTATGCGATGAGCCAGAACCGCAGGGGTGACACGTGAGGTGCACGGTGGGCCGATGAGAGACAGCAATAATACATTTCATCGGTTTACTCACGGTTAGCAGAAAGCCTCCCTGGGCTGGTCGCACAGTGAAGAGGAAGACAGCACGAAATCCTCCGGGGCACGCTCTGTGATAGGGAAACGCCAGCCAAGATGGTGGTTGAGGTGCCCGTGATGACAGTGGTGTTTACAGTGCTTGTGGTGGCTGGATCCCTTGGTGGTATTTGTCGTGACGCCAGTACCGTTAATGGTGGTACAACCAGTTGTAGTAGCAATAGTGAAGAATGAGGTAGACAGTGGTAGGATACAACTCACAACTTTTACTGTGACTGGTTTTGATTGCAGTACAAACATCCAGATAGAATACAGTCTCTGGGTAAATAGAGGAATTCTGCTGATCCACTGTTAATAGGTTTTGGTAGGTCTTGTCTCAGGCTGTGGTTCAGTATAATGCTTACTTGTTCCTGGTCCCTTTAGAATCCAGTGAAATTTGGTGAGGTTGCCAGTGGAAATCCTTCACCTTTATTCTCAAAGGTCTTGCTGCCGTTTGGTGGCTTTTACCCTTTGATTTAAGCAGTTCCAATTTGTCCCTTCTCTGGACTGACCTTCTGTCACCTTCACATTCTCCTCTGTACACTCACTTCCTGAACTGAACACTTGACCACAGATAAACCTGAGCTGGGATAGATATCCCAAAGTGGTGTTATCCCCATCTTGTGGTGGGAAGTATGAAGCACACTTGACCAGCCTATGAACAGGGATTAAACAGGTGTTGCAATGCAAAATGCAATACAGCAATGACAAAGAAATAATACATTTGCAGTTCCCACGTGTCATGAGTGGGACGCTGCATACCCCCATGGTAAAACGTGTGTCGACCTCGACACATTTTTGACTCGATGTTGTGTCTTCCTGTAAGATATAAGAGAAAGGGGAAAGCATGCATGCATAGGAAATAACAATATAACCCCATTCTTGTATCTGCAAGTAAAATGGGTTAGGCAAACATATCTCAGGCAACAACGAAATGTGTCAAAAAGGGGTGTCGTTTTTCCTCTGAAGACTGGTGATGTATGGCAAAACCAGAATAGTCCACGATGAGATGGAAAAAGGAAAACAAAACAAAAATAACATCTCAGGAGGCTCACAGGGTATGAGTCCGTTCCCTGGGCACAGGAAAATGTCAACAGACGAATATCACGGAGGCTCAGGTACGTGAAAGTCTATCTCCGGGTGCAAGCTTGAACGTTGCAAAACAGTAGGTAAGTAGTCCTTTTAAAAAGTCCTTTAAAGGAAATGAACATATCACAGGTAAGTCTTCTTCTCACTCTGGAACTTCAAACGATGTAAGGATGCATTTAACGATGAGATGGCAGGGCTGGTAGTTGTCTTCTCCGCTGCTGGTGTAGGAAATCCTTATAACGAACAGGTGGTTGTCCTCTTGTAGTCCTGTCAGATCTTCGTAGCGGCTGAGTTTCTACAGGCCTTGTTTCAAGGGAACTTGGTGTCTCTAGAGCTGTAGTAGACACTTCTTGAGATAGCTCCTCTGGTTGAAGTGCGGTTGTATTGGTCTTGGCAGGCACTAAGATATTGAGCCATGGTGTAAGGAACCATTGTAAAGGATCAGAGTCTAATAATGCTTTTCCAAAAGACTGTAGTGGATTCTCTGAATCAGATGATTTTGTAGGCTCTGGTTCCATGGATTGAGTTTCCTCTTGGACAGTTTCTTCTTGAAGAGTTTCTTCTTGAGTACTTTCCTTGAGACATAACTTAAGGCGATTGCGATGTACTACACGTGATTTGTTTTCTTTGGTGATCTCATAAGTATGAGTCTCTGGATTGCGAATAGCTGTAATGGTGTACAGTTCTCTCTCCCATTTGCTATCTAACTTGCTGGTGCGATGGTCGTTTTTTAACCACACATGGTCACCAATTTTGAGAGGTTCGGCTTTGGCTGATTGGTTATAATCTTTTTGTTGCTTTTCATGAGCATGTTCCATGCGATGTTGGACAATTTCTTGTGCATCAATTAGACGTCTTTGGTGCTCACTCACCCAATCAGTCTTTGGTAGAGGGTTGATTGCATCAGGCACTTGTACGCCCAAAGTATGGTCAGCAGGTAGTTTACCTTGTCGGCCAAACATGAGATAGTAAGGTGTATACCCAGTAGAACAGTGAATGGTGTTGTTGTAGGTGTACATCAATTGAGGCAATAGAGTAGGCCAATCACTTCTTGTAGCAGGTGGTACTGCTCTTAACATCTCAATTAAAGTTTGGTTCATTTTCTCACAAAGTCCATTCCCTTGGGGGTGGTAGGCTGTGGTCCTGATTTTCTGGCAATTGTGAAGTGTACACAGTTCTTTGAAGAGTTGCGACTCAAAGGCAGATCCCTGATCTGTAAGGATTCTTTCTGGGCATCCATATGGCAACAGGAAATGTTTCCAGAAGGCATCTGCAGTGGTCTTAGCGGTCAAGTCCTTGACAGGTACGGCTACAACAAATTTGGTATAATGATCAATGATGGTCATGGCGTATGTGTAACCTGAGCGACTTGGTTCCAGCTTCACATGGTCAATTGCAACTATTTCTAGCGGTGTTCGGCTTACAATGGGATGTAAGGGTGCTTTTTGGTCATGTTTTTCATTTCTTCCAACAGCACAGGTGGAACATTCTCGACACCACTGTTCAATGTCTCCTCTCATCCCAATCCAGTAGAATCTTCTACGGATGGTGGCTTCTGTCTTCTGCACGCCAAAGTGTCCTGATTGGTCATGATACATTTCAAGAATGATTCTTGCATCTCGGCGTGGTATTAAGATTTGGTATAGACGATCCCAGGTAATTGGGTCTAAAGTTCTTCTTAATAGTAGGCTCTTCTGTAGGAAGAGATGTTTTCTGTGTCTCCATAGTTTTGACAATTCTGGATCAGCATTTCTTCTGCGAATTCTTTCAGGTGTTCTTCCGCTGGTGAAGAAATCTTGCAGTTCTCCCAACACTCTGCTTTCATTTTGCAGCTTGATCCACTTTTCTTTGTCCACTTGGGATCTTGGATCCACTTGTTGTTGAAGGTTAAGGACTTTTCTTCCTTTGATGGTGATAATGTCTTGTTGGGCAAAATTTTTGTAAAAAGCTGGCATTTCTACCTCTTCCCAAACATCTTCCTGTGTAGTAGGGTCTTCTTGGGTAGGCAGACGGGATAATGCATCCGCATTTTCATTTGCTTTTCCTGTTCTGTATTTTATGGTGAAATCGTAGTTAGCTAGGCGTGAGGCCCATCTTTGTTCCAATGCTCCCAACTTAGCGGTATTAAGATGTGCTAGCGGGTTGTTATCTGTGAAGGCCACAAATGGTGTTGCGGCAAGGTAATCTTTAAATCTTTCTGTAACAGCCCACACGAGTGCGAGGAATTCCAATTTGAAGGAACTATAGTTTTGGTCGTTTCTTTCAGTACCTCTAAGAGATCTACTAGCGTAGGAAATTACTCTTTCTTTACCTTCTTGTACTTGCGACAGGACAGCTCCCAGACCTTTCTTACTAGCATCTGTGTAGAGATGAAATGGCTGCTGGTAATCTGGATAGCCTAGGATTGGTGGTTCTGTTAACTTCTTCTTCAGGATCTGGAAGGCAATTTCTCTTTCTGTGTTCCATTCAACTGGTATTGGAGACTTTTGGTACCTCTTAGGATGTCCTCTCAGAAGTTCTAGTATTGGCCCCGCAATTTGGGCAAAATGAGGAATAAAGCGCCTGTAGTATCCTGCGAAACTGAGAAAACTCCTCACTTCTTTCACTGTAGTAGGAGTAGGCCAATTTCGGACTGCGGCTATCTTCTCTGGATCCGGTTTAACACCTTCAGAGCTTACAATATGCCCTAAGTATTTGACTTCTGACTTTAGTAGATAGCACTTAGATGGTTTGACTTTGAGTCCATGTTTAATGAGGATTTGAAAAACTTCGGCCAAATGTTTCAAGTGATCTTCATAAGATTTGGAGTAGATGATGACATCGTCTAAGTACAACAGGACGGTTTCGAAATTTTTGTGTCCTAAGCAACGCTCCATTAATCTTTGAAAAGTTCCGGGCGCATTGCAAAGTCCAAAAGGCATGCAGTTGAACTCAAATAGGCCCATAGGAGTGGTAAATGCAGTCTTCTCACGATCTTCAGGTGCCATTGGTACTTGCCAGTATCCACTGGTTAAATCAAGGGTAGAGAAGTAGGCTGAAGATCCTAAAGCTGTCAAAGATTCCTCTATTCGTGGTAAAGGGTAAGCATCCTTGTGGGTGATTTGGTTAATTTTTCTGTAATCCACACAGAATCTGATGTTACCATCCTTTTTACGGACAAGGACTAGAGGTGCAGCCCATGGACTATGGCTGTCTCTAATGACATTGGAGTCCTTCATCTCTTGGATCATTTGCTTTACGGATTGGTACATAGTTGGTGGTATAGGCCGATATCTTTCCTTGATCGGTGGGTGTGAACCTGTAGGGATGGAGTGCTTGATGATATCCACTTCTCCATAGTCTGTAGAATGCTTACTGAAGGCACAGTGAAGCTCCTTCACAATTTTTAGTACTCCCTCAATTTGGTTTGCTGGTGTGGAAGCATCTCCCACATGAAGTTCTTTCCACCAGGATGTGTTTACATTTTGGTCCTGTGGGTTCTGTCTCTTGGTAATTTGCTCTGTGGTAGCTGTAGCCATACTGATGACATCTTGAAAAGTGACTTGGATTAGCTGGGCGATAGGACGGTGTTTTGTTAGTGTTATACTGCTATCACTCAAGTTTAGGAGTCGAATAGGCACTTTACCTTCAGAGACGGTTACTAGGCTCCTTGCAGCTCTAACTAGAGGATAGTCTTCCAAAACAACAGGCTCTACCAGGGCTTGGTAGTCTTGACCTTGAATTCCGACTACAGCTCGGCACCACAAGAGAGTTTCAGTGTTGGGTTTGAGGATCACAGGTTGCTTATCCCGGATGCGGGCACAGCAAATTTCTCCTTTTTCGTTGGTGAATCTCTGTTGCGCATTTAGTACATGGATGGTTTGTTGGATCACCTTCTTAGAATCAGGAGAGGCAGTAGGCACTAACTGGTGCAAGGCTTCTAGCATCTCAACATAACAGTTCCTGAGGACATTCATTCCTAGGACTATTGGAGGGTTAGGGTTATTGTCTCTGACTCGTACCACAATAAGGCCTTGTCGAGGTAGTGTAGTTCCTCCTACTTGAATGGTAGGTTCCCAATAACCATGGACTGGTACGGGTTTGCCGTTACTGGCTATGAGACTCAGCCAGGATTCCGGAGGCTGGGTAAGCTGATTTTGATCCCAGTATTTTTCAAAGGCTGCTTGTTGGATAGTGGTGACTTGGGATCCGGTGTCAACTAGGGCAACAAAAGGAACTCCATTTATTTGAAGTGTCACTTCTGGACGGGATCCAACGTATCTTGGCATCCAGTGGGGATCTTCTAGACCTATTGGTTTAACTCCCGAGGGGTGGTCCTTGGCCTGGGGGGTTTCCCTGTTTAACTGCCAGCAGGTTGCTTCTGTATGGCCTGGCTTGTGACAGTACGTGCAGATAGGCCGCTTAGGGGTACTAGTGCAATCAGGGGGGCGTCCGCCAGAATTTCTGGAATAAGTCTCTCTATAATTAGAAGGGAAGAGTCTTCTGGACACAGGTTTCTCATCCTCTAGCATTAATGGTTTCTCCCATTGTTCCAACTTTTGGTGGACTTTCTCCAGACTTTTAGTCAGGAAATGGACTTGCTCAGTCAAGGCAGCAACTGCGTCAGGAACTGGAGCTTGGGCTGCCTGACTGACTATAGGTAAAGACTTTACAGTGGTAACCAGCTGCGATACAGGCACTTCAACAGATCTAACAGGTTCTGTTGGTGGGCTTTTTCCCAGTATGCTGATAGCTAATTCTTTAAAATCTAAGAAGGTAGCTGTTGGATGTTGGGCGGCTAACATTCTTAGTTGGCTCTTTAGATTGTCTGTATTGACGCCTTCAATAAATTGTTCTTTCAGGGTTTTGTCCTGATTCTCTGCCTCACGGGGGTCTACTTGGACAACAGCTCTAAGGGCTTCCTGCAAAGATAATGCAAAGTCTCTTAGTGACTCACCAGATTGCTGTTTCTTGCTGAAGAACCTCATCTTGACCTCTGACATGGTTCTGGGTTCAAAGGTGGTGTAGAGACGTTCAAAAATCTGCTCCATGGTCTTTCTCTCTGAGCTCGGCCAAGATTTCACTTCTCTGAGCGCAGCTCCTTCCAATTGAGCAAGAAGAATCTCCATCTGTTGCTCTGAGGATACAGGGTACAATCTGAACACAGCAAGAATTTTTTCTTTAAAGTCCATTAAAGTATGAATTTCTCCAGAATATCGTGGGAACCAGGGGGCCCCAAAATAATAAGGCATGGTTAAAGGCATTAAGCTTGGTGCTGCAGCGGTTGGTATTGCACTGCGACTTACTGCGGCTGATGCAGGGGGTCCGCTGAGGTCAGGCTGCACGTCATCTTCCTGCACAGACATGGTGACAGCAGGTGAATTATAGTTAGGTAAGTCAAATGCGTTTTTAGACACTTTTTGTGCGGTGTTGCTATGGGCAACCGCTGTCTTGCGGGTGTATGGCCCTTTAAGAATTTAATGTCAGCTGAATGTAATGCTGCAGCAATGTTGATTTTGGGTCTCTGGCAGAGTTCCTGCTATTAGTGCTCCTTATAGTTAGTAGAGGCAGCTGACAGGTTGCGATTACTGCTCGGACGGTAAGCAATGCGATTATTTTCTCTTTTGCTCGCCTGCAAAGTCTCGTGACTTCTGGGGCGTGCGCTTGTCACACTCTCCTCCCAGGATTGACACAGCAAAGGTAAGGCGGCTGGCCGGACAATTTTGCATAAAAGGGTGGCACCAAACTTTCCCGCTCTGCAGGGGGTGTCACTAACTTTTCCACAGTGATGGCGCAGAAATTTTTAAACATGAAGGCCTCCGGCAGCCATTTTAAGTGCATAGAAACAGTCAATTCAAATACAGCAAGCAGTTTTGTTGACACACAAATGTCTGATTTTCTCTCTTTGGATGCTGCGATTTTTAGGCTGATAACTGAGATAACACTTCCATGCGACTTTGAAACAGTTTAAACAGTTCTGTGGCCCCACACAGTGTGCAATAAGTAAACAGTCTCTCAATAAAGCAAAGGGGCTTATTCTGCGACAGTCTTTTAGATAAGGCGCAGGGGTTTATATCCTGTTCGTGACGCCAAATTTTTATGCGATGAGCCAGAACCGCAGGGGTGACACGTGAGGTGCACGGTGGGCCGATGAGAGACAGCAATAATACATTTCATCGGTTTACTCACGGTTAGCAGAAAGCCTCCCTGGGCTGGTCGCACAGTGAAGAGGAAGACAGCACGAAATCCTCCGGGGCACGCTCTGTGATAGGGAAACGCCAGCCAAGATGGTGGTTGAGGTGCCCGTGATGACAGTGGTGTTTACAGTGCTTGTGGTGGCTGGATCCCTTGGTGGTATTTGTCGTGACGCCAGTACCGTTAATGGTGGTACAACCAGTTGTAGTAGCAATAGTGAAGAATGAGGTAGACAGTGGTAGGATACAACTCACAACTTTTACTGTGACTGGTTTTGATTGCAGTACAAACATCCAGATAGAATACAGTCTCTGGGTAAATAGAGGAATTCTGCTGATCCACTGTTAATAGGTTTTGGTAGGTCTTGTCTCAGGCTGTGGTTCAGTATAATGCTTACTTGTTCCTGGTCCCTTTAGAATCCAGTGAAATTTGGTGAGGTTGCCAGTGGAAATCCTTCACCTTTATTCTCAAAGGTCTTGCTGCCGTTTGGTGGCTTTTACCCTTTGATTTAAGCAGTTCCAATTTGTCCCTTCTCTGGACTGACCTTCTGTCACCTTCACATTCTCCTCTGTACACTCACTTCCTGAACTGAACACTTGACCACAGATAAACCTGAGCTGGGATAGATATCCCAAAGTGGTGTTATCCCCATCTTGTGGTGGGAAGTATGAAGCACACTTGACCAGCCTATGAACAGGGATTAAACAGGTGTTGCAATGCAAAATGCAATACAGCAATGACAAAGAAATAATACATTTGCAGTTCCCACGTGTCATGAGTGGGACGCTGCAATTACAAATGTCTCTAAATTATTAGAGAGCCTGATAATTATTTGCCAGTGATGGGAGAGAACAGGGACAGCCACAACAAACTACAGGCCATTTTCTATCTGTCAGCCAGAGCAGACCTATTACTGAAATTGAAAGATATGAGAAAGAGAAAGAACATACCAGCATAGAATAGCAAATTTCTAAACAAAACAAAACACATACATTTACAACACTTGAAAAGAGTTATTGTTTGCTTCTGCCTGCTGCTGGGGACTGTACCTACCAATACTGTGGAAAACTGCAACCCAAATAGCAAGCAATTGTGCTGCAAGTTTGAAAATGACTTGCTAAGCTATCGCTTGACTTGCCAGGCTTCACAAGTTTGTTGCACAATTGCACAAGTCCACATTGCATGACTCCAAATCAACTTTCTTTACAAACATTCTGCAAGTCTGCTGCAAGTTCTTGTTTAATTATGTTGTGCAATAGTCATCCCACCACAGGGGTCACTGTGGCTGAATTTCTATGCTGTAGACTTGCAGAGCTCTTGCTGTAGACTCGCCACTGCAACTTTGCTCTTGCTAGAGACTTGCCACACAAATTTGATACAAATTGGAAAAGTGTCAACTAGAACTTGTGCTTCAAGTACTCTGCAAGTGAAAATGTGCAGCAAGTTAACAGACTTACAATTCAACACTGCCACAAATTTGTGGCAAGTTATCCTTGCTATCTGGGAATGACCTGCGTTATGAATATTTATCTCTCTGGACAACAACCAGGTTTATTTTTAGTGGGGCATGCTGGGGGAATTATAAAGATTTATCTCTTGCCTTCCAGGCTCTGCTTGGTAACCAGGTGTTGCTGCTGATATCCTTGTCCTCCCAGGTATCCTGGCTTGGTAGGGTGCGCTGAGTTACAGGGAGGCCCAAGTCTGGGACCTGAAGCTTCCTGCTATCATGCTGGAGGGTATATATGGGTGATGTGGAACAGGAAGGTGATTACCTGGATTGGGGTATAGGGTATAAAACCTCATCTGTTGGAGAGAGTCCAGGGCACAAGTCTTGTGGCTCTTCCATAGAGTCTCTAGTACTGAAACTGCTTACAGTATGTGGTCCAAAGAATACAGGATTTCCAGCTTCTGGCTTAAAGGTCCTCTTTCTGTATAACTGTTAAGTCGTTTTTTTTTTTTTCGACTCTGCACTTTGTTCTCTGGGTATGCTGTACTCTAGACCCTCTCCTGAGTTTATTGGCCTTAATAATCTCTGTTAAACTGTCTCAAAGTGACTTGCGCCTATCTGTTAAGGACTCAACCTTGAGGTGTAATGTCAGCTGACATTACCTCTGGGGGTCCCTAATGGCCTCTATTGTACAAAGAATGTGCATTTTTTTCAAGTTCATTTTGTAGGAAACACACGCAAAGAAGAAAATTAGAAAAACATAAGCTTTTTTTATTAGCTTTTTTCATGAAGAGTGCAAAATCTGGCGCAGCTATGCAAAGAAGCCAATTCGTTTCCAGTTTTTTTTTTTAAAGCTTAATTGAAAATTGAACAAGCTGAAATTAGAAGCTATTTGGCTACCGTACACAGATGCACCAGATTTTGCACTCTCCGGTTTTAGTAAATCAACTCCTTTGTGTTGAAAAAGAAAGGGGGCAAAAGAGAAGATGTATTGAATGACAGAGAAAAAGAGAGATTGTTTTAATTGCAAGGATGGATCAGCTGTGCTCTTAGGACTTTCCTAAAAGTTTCATTCACTTTCTGCTGCCAGTTTGGTTGATCATACTTCAGAATGTAGAGAAAACAGTAGGCGGGGATGCACAGGGGAGGGAGGAGGAACACAGAAAAAAAAACACTAATCATTTCAGAACTGTACTGTTAGAGAAAGTATGAAATGCACTAGGCTGCTGAAAAGGAAAAAGCAAGGTCGGAGTGAACAATTTAAGGAAGCATTGAAGGGAAGATAGACCCAGATAACCATTAAAGGCGGTAAAATACAAGCGAATAGGATAAAAAGAAGATAGCTGATTAAGTAGAGGTTGAAGTCAAGCCATATCAGTAGAGGGCTAAGGATCAAAACTTCTAACAGAATAAGAGCATTAAGAAGCATTTCAGGGACAAGAACTCTGAAATTTGGCAAAATGACAGTATCTCGTGGTTGGGTTTCTTTGATTATTCTCTTGCTGTTCATACTTGCTGGAATCATTATTGCCTTGGCACTGGTAATGCGATGGGAGAAGCTTAGCTGCGATCGCGGCGGCTTCTTATATGGAGCTGTGGCTGCTGACTCCGAGATCTGCTCAGACATAGGCAGGTGAGTGACATCTCTATTATTTGCTCTTTTTTGGCAGTATGATATTTCTGCAGCTTCACATTTGTGGAGGTGAAAAAAGAGACAGCATGTAAAATGTTTTACAGAAATGTATGACATAGAAAGTAATTGATGTAGTGAAGGGGATGCTTGGATAGTGCTAAACACTTAAAATAGTCACATTACAGTCTTTAGAAGATTGTGGCTTTACAAGAGAAACTGGATGCATAGAGTGTTGTAATGCCTTGTGTAATCACCATATGCAGTGTTCAACAATGCATCCCCTAAGTCAGAATGGAGGCATGGCATTTTCATTGCTCACCTAACTGGATGCACTGGAGGAAACCTACATATTTTGTACTTACAAAATAGATTTTACATTTTTGTCAATAAAAAAAATCAAAACTATGGCAATAAAAGCACAACTCCATCAATTTTCTCAGTTCTGTATTGGAGAATAGTTTATTTTAAGTTCTTTATTTCTGTCAATGTCAGCAGCTGTCATCTTTTCCCCGGGCTACTTGCAGGTGCTATATTTTCGGCTTCTTGGTTGGCCAGTGGGGGAATGACATCATCCTACGCATGCGTACGACAGTCAGTAATTCTGACACAGCGCAACCTAGTGTACATTCAATAAAAGACTGCGAGCAGGCAGGAAAGTGTGTGTTACGGCAGAAGAGACGTACGTCTACTCTGCAATAAAGAGCTGCCTGCTCACAGTTTTTTTACAAGTTATGTTTAGTTTATTTTCTTTAAAGCGGTAGTAAACCATATCTTTTTTTAAATAAAAAATCCTACAAGACAGTGCCATAATGTGCTATTATGCATTATGAATTACTTACCTTAGAATGAAGCACTGTCACTGCTGACAGGGCTTCCATCTTCACCTGGTCTTCCTTCTGGGTTTGCGTGCTCTGGCCATCTGATTGGCCGAGCAGCGATGACTTTACTCACGTTGATGCACGCAGGAGTCACAGCCGTGTCACGGAGCTCATAAGTCCCTTTAGAGTGCATGTGCCTGTGGCGTTAATGGCTGCATACAGTGTGAATATCTCCTAAACAGCCTTTTTATTACCCGTAGGTACAAGTAAAAATAAAAGACTACCACTTATATAAGCATCTAAGTTTATCATCATCCTGCTTTCTCCTATTGCTAGCAAGCTCCGAGTGTTTGAAAAAGCCTGACTGGCTCACATTTTTTATTCTTACTCTCCAAGTGATTTTTTTGAGGATATACAGTATTTAAAGTGGTAGTAAACCGCAGGTGGTTAAAAAAATGTTTTCCCTGCAAGGCAATATCATAAAGTGCTAGTATGCATCACATACTAGCACATTATGATACTTACCATAGAGCAAAGCTCTCCAGCGCCGGGATGTCACCGCTGAGAGGGCTGACATCTTCCCCCAGTCTTCCTTCTGGGTCCGCGGCCTCTGGCTACATGAGTGGCCAGGGGCACAATGACGTCACTCCTGCACAAGCGCGCAGGGGCTGCCCTTTATGGCACAGGCTCTGAAGGTCCGGCACTGTAAGCCAGACCTTCAGGGTGCATGTGCCAGTGATGTCATCTATCTGTGCAAGTTTAGTTGGAATTCACATTACCTACAGGTAACCCTATTTATAGGCTTACCTGTAGATACAAGTGGTGGAGTTTACTACCACTATAAATTAAATTGTGTTTTTTTGTTTTAGTATTAACCTCCACACAGCATTTTTAATAGAAGATACTGTTACATCTATTGAATCAGTTGTTTTACCTAGTCCAGTTCAGATTTGCTTATCAATCAGTACCCAACTGGGAATGAAGGCTGGCAGCTTTTCCTTTTTCCCATCTCTGGTCAGGTGATATATTACATGACAATGGGAGACAAGAACAAAACAACAGTCCACCCTCACTCATCAGTGGCCCCTGTACTGGAGAGGGGGTTCCTTTCTTAAAAGGCACCCCGTTTCCCTGCTCTTTTCTGCTCACAGTAGGCCACTATCCTTCCACCAGCAGCTATTGTGAGAGCCCAACTTGCCACACTGTGCCCGTCCCCACATGAAAACACTGCACAGAGGCAGCTGATTCTTCCTACAACCTTCTTCTTCCCCATCCAGTCTTGGGGACACTGACAGCATTTAAAGCCTGACAGAGGCTGTACTCCTGGATGGAATAGATTGTTAAAAAGTTGAATACTAAGGCTGGGTTCATACTAGCTGCGGGCAAGGCTCACAGTGGGAGTCCAGTACATCCCTGTTCTCCGTTTCAGGTGTGAATCATGCCCGAATTCGGACCTGAAATGGACAAGAAGACGCACAGGATACTTTTCCAGTGCGGACCGCCGCCTCCCCAGAGGTGTGTGAACTGGCTCCATTGAGAGCCGGTCATACTCTCCTGTCATGCAAATTTAATGTGGGGAAACCCACATTCAATTCGCATAGGTGTGAACCCAGCCTGAAAGAACATTTTACTACTATTCCTTGACTTTTTCAAGGACATAAATGATTCCTTTGAGTAGCTTTTACTCATAAAGTCACACTTTGAAGTGATAAGAACTAAACTTTGTGGGTGATTAATCCCCTTACAATAAGCCACCTAATTTGCAGCATATTCATTTCATTGGGTTGCCAGTAAGATAATAACGAAAAAGAGGTGAAGATTAAAATGGTTTTATGCAATTAAGTCCCATTCATGGCTTGGGTATGAAAACTCTACCAGCAATTACATTTCTTGCTTCCAGTCACAAGCAATCAGAGTTAGTTCCAGACCCACTCACTTTTCTTGGCTATGGAAAATACTTCTATACCTTTACTTTACATTACAGAGAATGTAGAGTGTAAAGTGAGACTCTTCCTTTCCCTTGGCTTTGAAATAGACCTGTGGAGGTGGAACTGTGAACATCAGTGGACTAATTACAGAACTAGACTCCTAGAAAAATAGGAGTCACTCTTTGGCATCAAGATTGATTTAGGAACTGTTCTTTAGTCCTCTCCTAAGAAATTTCTAACAAGTCATATTTTCCAGACTTCTGGCCACTGCTTCACTTAATAAATTACTGTTTTAAACAAATCATCTCATCTGTTATATGAAGAGATTTAAAACATGACCTTTTTGTCAAATCTTCAAAACAGCTAAATAAATGTTTTAAAGAGAACTAAACTTTATGATAAACCATATTTTTTTTACTACACATCCCATTATGTTTAATGTTTTTGTGCTCTAAAAAAAAATAACAAAATGTAATTTCAATGTTCAGCCACACTTAACTGACTTGTTTCTTTTTCCAGAACAGGAATAAAAAGCCAAGTTAGGGGTATCCCCTGTAAAAGTCTTTCATTTATTATCAAAATACTTTCTGGTACACACGATGAGATTATCAGACGAATGGTCGTCTGTTTTTTTTGCATGCTAGTCTCATATCAAAAATGAAGAATTTACTAAAGTTACAAAAATTCCCATACGACAGAATAAAAATTCATAAGTGATGTAATGTGTTGTAGTGTGTTTGTATTGTATTTTCGAATGACAACTGTACTGATTAAACAAAAATCGTACGATCTGGCATCATACGAGAAAAATGTTCGTGCTTGTCCCATCGGATAATATCGGATCAATTGTCGTGATCAGCTCTCGAAAACTGTGTACTAACGATCAGATTATCGTACGGTTGCTTCAAAAGCATTTTTCGTTCAATTTTCTGATCGCGTGTAAGGCCCCTCTTACACGAGCGATCCGATCAGATCCGCCTGTCAGTTTTTTAGGCGGATCTGATCGGATCCCCCATGCATCCCTATGGGGCAGCAGATGTCAGCGGTGACATGTCCGCTGACACCCGTTGCCATCTGCATCTGATCCTGTCCGTGAAATCCGGACGGATGGAAACCCTATTTTCCATTCGTCCAGGGGATCGGATTGGATGAGAGCGGACAGGTGGTCCGCTCTCATCCGATTCCCCCATAGAGATGCATGGGGCTCTGGCATCTCCCTCTTCGCACACAGAGCGGAGAGGGAGATGTCACCTTCCTGCTCAGCGGGGATCTGTGTTTACGATCCCTTGCTGAGCAGCACGGATCCGCCTACGGAGGCGGACCGTGTGAAAGGACCCTAAGGGGCATGCAACTCAATACAGATGCAGGTGCTGATTTTCTAATTACAACACTGGAATTATTCAGGGGGACATAGTTTGACCCACCCACTCCACCAACCAACTTGAGTATGGTAGAACAATCCTATCCTATTATCCATTTAAAATTGATCTTTGATATCTCTGGCCTAAATCTAGTGCCATGCAGTGTTTCCAATTTTTGCCCAGCCTGCAACTCTTCACTGTTGGTTTGATGGCTGGTTCACGCTCCTGATTCACAGAGCAAGAAAGGATGTCAACCCAGGATATTCTTTTAGCTTAGCTTAGCTGTCTTATACCATCTTCAGCTCTGTGTAATAAGAACTGCTAATATTGCTCCAGATACACAGAACAGATCAGCTTTCAAAACAACATCTGTGCCCTGCAGATAACATGGAGAAAGATATCTGAGGGGCCCACTTGTCACTTCAAAAAAATACATACTTTTTGCATGTCCCGCACTGGCTTCTCTCCTCGTACTGTACAAATCTAACCTCATGTGCACTGAAGTCTAAAATGTTGTTAGTTTATTTAGCACAGACAATGGTCCAAATTTGCAAAAAAGTTTGTTCAATTCCTTACAGTCCCCTTTAAGAGACTGTATGTTCTTTTCAGTTTTTTGTTAGCTATCGTACATGTAAACTAGATGAGAACAACGTGAAAAATCTTATTAATGTATGATCATCTTTTCATTTTTTTTAAATTATTTATAAATATAGTATTTATATTTAATGGAATATTGATTTTAAATTATTTTAATTGTTTATGTTTTATGTTGGCCACAAAATCACGAATGTGTTCTGAATAATAAAAGTGTATGTAAACCCTCAATTCACTTTAACCACTTTAGCCACCGGAGGATTTTCCTGCTTAACGTCCAGGCCCCTTTTTGCAACTTGGCACTGTGCGACTTTAACTGACAATTGCGCGGTTATGCAATGCCGTACCCAAACCTTTTTTTCCCACAAACAGAGCTTTCTTTTGGTGGTATTTGATCACCTCTGCACTTTTCATTTTTTGCGATATTAATAAAAAAAGAGCGAAAATTTTGCAAAAAAATTGACATTTTCTACTTTGACAGTTAAAAAATATCCAATATATTCAATTTTTGTCATATATTTAGGCCAAAATGTATTTAGCTACATGTCTTTGACAAAAAAATTCTCAATGAGCGTATTTTTAACCACTTTAAGAGCGGAAGATTTTACCCCATTCCTGACTAGGCTATATTTTGCGATTCGGCACTGCGTTACTTTAACAGACAATTGCGCGGTCTTGCGACACTGTATTTAAATAAATTTATTTCTTTTTTTCCCCCACAAATAAAGCTTTCTTTTGATGGTATTTGATCACCTGTGCGATTTTAAATTTTTGAAAAAAGAGCGACAATTTAAAAAAAAAACAATATTTTTTTACATTCTGATATATAACATTCCCAAAAAAAATGTATAAATCAAAATTTTTTAAGGCCAATTTGTTTTCTGCTACATATTTTTGGTAAAAAAAATCATAATAAGCGTATTTTGATTGAAAAACTTGAAAAAGTTATTGCGTTTACTAACTACGGGAAAGATTTGTCATTTTTATTGCTTTTTTTTTACTAGTAATGGCGGCGATCTGCGATTTTTTTTGCAGGACTGCGACATTGCGGCGGACAGATCGGACCCCTAACTGACATTTTTGACACTTTTGGGGGTACCAGCGATATTAATACAGTAATCAGTGCTATAAATATGCACTGTTACTGTAATAATGACACTGGCAGGGAAGGGGTTAACACTGTTGGTGATCAAGGGGTTAAATGTATGCCTCATGCTTACTGACGTGTGTGGGGGTTGTGTGACAGAGACACAGATCGCAGGTTCAGCTATGTCACTGTCTGTCACAGAGGAGATCCGCCCGCTTTGTTTACACAAGCGGGCGGATTTCCTCACTCGATCCCCGACGATCGGGGAAGAGCGGCGGTGATCACCACCTTTCCTCCCCTGGCCCGACTCCCGCTGTGTCTGAATACAGCGCGCGCCGCCGAGAGAGGGGAGAATCTGGTGACGTAGGTCTACGTCGCCAGACCTTAACAAGCCACTTTGCCGCAGTACTGTCAATGTGAGCAGTCGGCAAGTGGTTAATATATTTGGCATCATGCATTTTTGTATACAGTTTTTTTTTTTGGCCTGGTTCACACCTATGTGTTTTTTGGTGCTTTTTGCAGAAACGCACTACAGTTCATTTACCATGGTTTCCTATAGGACACGTTCACATCTATGCTTTATTCAGCTCCTATGTTTTTGGAAAGGGTCAGGGACTTTTTTAACCACTTAAGCCCCGGAAGATTTTACCCCCTTCCTGACCAGGGGGTATTTTGCGATTCGGCACTGCGTGACTTTAACGGACAATTGCGCGGTCGTGCGACGCTGTACCTAAACGAATTTGGCGTCCTTTTTTTCCCACAAACAGAGCTTTCTTTTGGCGGTATTTGATCACCTGTGCGATTTTTTGATCACGCGCTATAAACAAAAAAAGAGCGTAAATTTTGCAAAAATAGCAATATTTTTCCCTTTTTTTTATATGAAATTCCCCCAAAAATAAATGTAAAAATCAAAATTTTTTAATATTTTCGGCCAATTTGTTTTATGCTACCTATGTTTGGTAAAAAAAATCGCAAAAAGCGTATTTTGATTGGTTTGCGCAAAAGTTATTGCGTTTACTAACAAAGGGAAAGATTTTTGTCATTTTTGTTGTTTTTTTTTTAACGCGTAATGGCGGCGATCTGCGATTTTTTTTGCGGTACTGCGACAATGCGGCGGACAGATCGGACCCTTGACTGACATTTTTGACACTTTTGGGGTTACCAGTGACATTTCTACAGTAATCAGTGCTATATATATGCACTGTTACTGTAAAAATACACTGGTAGTGAAGGGGTTAACTTTATTTGAGAGGGAGGGGCTGTGTGTGTCCCTAGGGGCGTGCTTCTAACTGTGATTGGCTGGGGCTTCAACTGTATGCAGAGTGATCAATGGATCTACATAGTAGATCCATGTGATCATCTCTCATACAGAGAGGAGAATGACAGGCAGCTTGTTTACACAAGCTGCCTGACTTTCTCCCTCTCCCCCGCCGATCGCAGAGTGGCCGGCGGCGATCGGGTCCGCTGGTCACACGCGCGGGGGGGTCCGTGACCACGCGGGAGCGGGAGCGCGCCTCCGGCGGCGCGCGCTCGCTCCCTAACCCCTCACAGGCGAGCGACGTAGACCTACGTCACTTTGCCTGTGAGGGGCTGACCGCCCACGTAGATAGTCGTGCGGCGGTCGGCAAGTGGTTAAATGGAAAATGGTGCTTCTTTGGTTCAATAGACTTCAATAGATAAGCTGCAGGAAAGCATGTAGTGAAGTATTTGTGTTTTGCATTTTGTTCTCAAATATCTGTTTATACATTGTTTCAAAAATTCAAAGATGATAAAGCAAGCAAAACAAAAATTGGAAAAGGAAAATCAAATACAATCAACCTAAATTCATTACAAAGACAGAGATATTTAAAATATATCTCAGTATATCTTAAGTTAGATATCTTGCAGCAAACCAACATAGAATACATAATAATTTTTCTATAGAGACCTTCTAAAAATTAAGAAAAATGAGAATGCGGAAAGGTGGAGAAAAAAAAAAAAAAAAAAAACGAGGGCAAAAAAGATCTTACACAAATTAAATATGCAAAGTAGATCATTTTCCATTTAATTTTTTCCAGGTTTTAGTGCCGTTCACATTTGTGGTATGGGGATACGCTACGAATATACAGCGTGTTCCCGCATCGCATCCGCACCCCTGGCAGTTTACACTGCCATATGCGATACGCTGAGGGTGTCAATTAAAAGTTAACGACACCCCCAGATCAGATCGCATATCGCAGTGCGATCTGAAAGTTTGCACAGAATCGGATCGCACTAGTGTGAACCACCATGCGAGCCGATTCTGCTGCGGACCAAAAAAGGGTCCTGTGCGTGTTTTAGTGCGATTGCGGTGCGAATTCAGCCATACAAATGGCTGAATTTGCACCGCACAGAGATCACATGTAATTATAGGAGCAATGCGCTCCGAATTACATGCAATCTCTGTGATCGCACAAATGTGAACCGCCACTTAAACCAGATGATACTTATGCTCAATCATCAGTGAGATTAACAAAAAATTCCAGTTATTTAGGTGAATCTTTAAATGCTATCCAGGTCAACCACCCCCCTTTAAACTTCTCAGTGGTATCTGTAACAGATCCCCAATACTTGGACCAAGTATTTCTGTCTTAAGTCTCCAGACTCTCACGTGATGCAGTGACCTGGCCCCTCAATTCCCCCCAAACATTAGCCGAAGCTCAATGAAGGTTAAAATAAATGACACTTTATTCACCAACTCACTTGCAATATATATCCAGTAATTAACATACCTGACCATCTGGACAAACACAGGTGAATGAGACTGCAACATTATCATAATTAATTTAACAAACAACAAACCCAAAACATAGCCGAATACACATTCCTAGAAGTGTGAACACACTTAAACTCTAAACAGATGAAAGCAGGAGACATAGGCTCTCAGACAGCCCGTCTACATATACAACACACCTTAGTAGAACTGTCAATACACATCCCCCCAGTATACCAAAGCTGAGTCTTATGTCATTAGCATCTGTTTAGTCTCTCTTGTAACAGGCAGCTTTAGGCCTGTAACATTGATCCCAGTCTGAGTCCGTGTCTTGGGGTGACATGGATTTGAGCCAAAAGCAACACTTCTCCCATTGTCCCCCAGCATATACCCCCACACAGAGGTGCACTCCCCTACAAGCCAGGGCCCATAGTCTGTGGGCAGGAGGCTGGCCTCCACATTCCTCCAGTAGCCCGTG